>NW_022631003.1:28828248-29203521 GCF_010015895.1 Lontra canadensis | reverse complement strand
TCCTGGATTTTGATGCTTGTTCCCTTTGCCATATTGGGGAAATTCTCTCCAATAATTCTCTCCAATATACCTTCTGCTCCCCTCTCTGTTTCCTCTTCTTCTGGAATCCCAATTATTCTAATGTTGTTTCGTCTTATGGTGTCACTTATCTCTCGAATTCTCCCCTTGTGGTCCAGTAGCTGTTTGTCCCTCCTTTGCTCAGCTTCTTTATTCTCTGTCATTTGGTCTTCTATATTGCTAATTCTCTCTTCTGCCTCATTTATCCTAGCAGTGAGAGCCTCCATTTTTGATTGCACCTCGTTAATAGCTTTTTTTATTTCAACTTGGCTAGATTTTAGTTCTTTTATTTCTCCAGAAAGGGCTTTTATATCTCCCGAGAGGGTTTCTCTAATATCTTCCATGCCTTTTTCAAGCCCGGCTAGAACCTTGAGAATCGTCATTCTGAACTCTAGATCTGACATATTACCAATGTCTGTATTGATTAGGTCCCTAGCCTTTGGTACTGCCTCTTGTTCTTTTTTTTTGTGGTGAATTTTTTCGCCGTGTCATTTTGTCCAGATAAGAGTATATGAAGGAGCAAGTAAAATACTAAAAGGGTGGCAACATCCTCAGGAAAATATGCTTTAACCAAATCAGAAGAGTTCCCAAATCGTGAGGGGGGAGAAAGGGAATAAAAAGAGGTTCAGAAAGAAAAAAAAAAATTAAATGATTAAAAGAAGAAACGAATAAAGAAAAAATATAAAAAGGAAAAAATATATATATATATTAGATAAACTAGTTAAAAAACGTTAAAAAAGAAAAGGGTAAAAGTTTAAAAAAATTTAGCAGAAGAAGAGAAAAATAATTGAAAAAGAAAAAAAATTAACTGCAAGGCTAAAGAATCATGGGGAGAAAGCCATGAGTTCCGTGCTTTGCTTTCTCCTCCTCTGGGATTCCGCTGCTCTCCTTGGTATTGAAACTGCACTCCTTGGTAGGTGAACTTGGTCCTGGCTGGATTTCTTGTTGATCTTCTGGGGGAGGGGCCTATTGTAGTGATTCTCAAGTGTCTTTGCCCCAGGCGGAGTTGCATCGCCCTTACCAGGGGCCGGGCTGAGTAATCCGCTTGGGTTTGCTTTCGGGAGCTTTTTTTCCCTGAGCGCTTTCCGTAGAGTTCCGGAGGATGGGAATGAAGATGGCGGCCTCCCAGTCTACAGCCAGAGGAGCCGAGAGCTCGGGGCCCCACTCCTCAGTGCGCCCTCAGAGAACAGCGCCCAATTACTCCCGTCTGCCTGGCCTCCGGCCGCGCTCTGAGCTTACTGAGCCTGCGACCGGTTCAAGGTAAGCCGAGCTGTGAGCTCACTCCTCGGCTCCGTCTCTGTAGCGGGCTTCCCCGTTCTAATACCTGCAAGCTCTGCGACACTCAGACACCTGATCCTTCTGTGACCCTGCGGGACCTGAGGCCACACTGGCCCCGCGTGGGCTTCACCCCAGTTAAGCCTCTGGAGCTATGTCCCTCAGCAGAACAGACTTTTAAAAGTCCTGATTTTGTGCTCCATTGCTGCGCTGCTTGCCGGGAGCCGGCCCCTCCCCCCGCAGTCTATCTTCCCGTCGCTTTGGATTCACTTCTCCGCCAGTCCTACCTTTCAGAAAGTGGTTGATTTTCTGTTTCTAGAATTGCTGTTCTTCTTCTCTTCGATCTCCCGTTGGATTTGTAGGTGTTTGCAATCTTTAGATAAGCTATCTAGCTGATCTTCTGCTACCTGAAGTAGTCTCAGCCTGCTACTTCTCCGCCATCTTGACTCCTCCCCCAGCAGCGTGATTTTTTAATCTAAAGATACTTTCTGCATCACAGTCACTATTTTCTTTCCTACCCCAGCTCTTCACACTCCTCACTTTTCCTGAAATTCCAGAAGTGTTTCAAGTTCATTAATTTCCTCTCCTTTCTTTCTCTTTGACCTGTGCATTCATCCGTCTACTTGCCAAACATTTATCCTAAAGTAGAAGATGGTAGGCAGGTGCTAGAGATGTAAAGATAAAACCATATTCCTGTTCTCAAGGTACTTAAAGTCTAAAGAGAAAGGCAGATTTGGAAACTCTTGCAATGTGCCGTGGTAAATACCACTAGAGTTCTAGGAAGAGCCACTGACCAGTCTGAGGGATTACCCTGTGTCTAATAAGAAAGCCAAATGTAGTGCACGTGGCTCAAGCTCAGGCATATATTTAGAGAGGTAGAGGTTGAAAATGGAAAAACACGCAGGGACCAGCTCATGTATACCTTGTTGTATGCCACCATTGGAAATTCAGACTTTATCATGACTCATATTAACAAGGCATGAAAACTGAAGTAGCTTTAGCAAGAGATGACATAATAATATATGCAATTTAGAAAGATCCCACTCCACTGGAAGCTATGTGGGGGGTGGAATGGACCACATTGAAGGAAAGATGGCGGCTGGTAGAGGGGAGTGTGGAAAGGTCCCAAGCAGCTGCAGTAAGGAGGTAACAGGCATGTACACAGAAGGGGTTAATAGTGGCACAATCTCCAGGATTCATAAATTGAAGTTATGTGGGGAGTGAGTGAGATAGAGATACTTCTCACATGCTGGCTTGAGTTACCAGGTGGATGGTAGTGGTGTTAATTGGGATTGGGGATCAATTCTTTTAATATGTTGTGTTTTTGATGCCACTGAAACATCGGAATAGAACTGTTTAAAACCCAATTAGATATGAATCTAGGGCTCAGGAGAGAAATCTGGGCTTTGGGTAATAGAGTGATGCAAGAGCCATATAGATGGCATGTAAGTGGTGGTTGAAACAATGTGTATGAAGGAGGTTATCAGTAGCTAATTAAAAATGAAAACAATAAAGATGGGTGCCTGGGTGGCTCAGTTGGTTAAGCACCTGCTTTCAGCTCAGGTCATGATCCCAGGGTCCTGGGATTGAGTCCCCCACTGGGCTCCCTGCTCAGTGGGGAGTCTGCTCTCCCTCTGCCTGTCCCCCGGCTTGTGCTTTCACTCTTGCTCTCTCTTAAATAAATAAAATCAAAGAAAGAAAGAAAACAAAACAAAACGACAAAGGGCCCAGGGTGGCACCTAAGGGAAGTATTATTGCCTTCTTTGGGGCCAAATTAGGGAACGTCTAGGCCACAGGATGCCTTTGTGTGAATTAGAGAACAGCTTTACCGCCTTCATCCAGAGTTGTTGTCATCTGTTGACACATTTATGAGGTCTACATTGTGTATGGTGTCCTGTGGAGCCAAGCAGTAAAATGTCAGTTGTGAGGATCATGAAGCCACCACCAAGCAGATAAGAAGACATCAAGTGGTACTAGAAACTATAGGAACAGAGTTCCTCAAGGCAGAAGAAAGGTCAACACCACCCCATCCACAGTGACTCAGGAGTCAGAGAAATGGGGTCTGAAAGTTGTCCACAAATTGCCAGTTGGTCTTAGGGGAAGCAGTCTCGGACTAGGGCTCAGCTCGGGGTTCCTCCCTGCCCGAAGTTGGGATGTTCTCTTTCTCCTGCCGCTGGCAGGTGCTTTGACCCCAGCGGCAGTTCCACTTCTGCCCTTATTACCATTTGACTCTCTACCCATTATCTTTCCATCTTACTTTTGCTTTAAGAGCTTTCTCTCCTATTTTGCATCTTGATACATTTTGCTGTCCCCTCATTCCTTTGGTTATATATATCACCCACTGACCCAGCACACCCGGTTTCCTGTTAGGGCTTTAAAAAATGTATCAGTTCAGTCAGAATTCTTAGAGACATCAATGGCCCTTCAGATGTACATGTGAGCATACATTTATATTTGAATATAGATACCTTCTGAACAAGGGATAAAAGGGAGAGTGGGTCTTCCTAATATTCATTCTCATCTTTTTGGATAAGGAAAATTTTATCAGCCCCATTTTAGACAGTCATATCAAATCAGCTGGCCCCTCTTAAATGAGATTTCTGCCTTCTTCATCTAACGTAGGAGTGAAGGGTGTAAAGAGAGGTCAAGAAGTAGACTCATCAAGAAAAGAACTTTCTAATGTCTATTACAGTGAGACTTGTGATAAGATAAATTGGTGAGTCATAAGTTACGTGTATAATGCTGTCATTCATCTTCTTAATTGTGAATGCTGACTTTTATATATATATGTCTAACCTGAGCTCCTTAGTTCACTGGAACAGTGCTGTCCAATACAGTAGCCACATCCGGATATGCAAAATTAAAATTTAATTATTTTAAATTACACTAAAACTCCATTCTTGAGCCATAACAGCCACATTTCAGGGGTACAGTAACCACATATAGCTATAGTGGCTACCATATTGGACAGCACAGTTATAGAACATTTCCCTATCATAGAAAGTTCTATTGGGACAGCATGACTCCAAAATAGTATTGATTATTCCCGTTGGTTCTCCATTGCTGATGATTACTTTGAGGAAATAAGTTAGTCTGTCAGCAAGAATTCACAAGTTATGTTATTCTACATAGAATTGTGGGTTTTGTTTTTTTTTTTTTTTTTTGCTCTTTTTAAAGATGTTATTTATTAGAGAGCAAGCACAAGCAGGGAGAAGGAGAAGCAGGCTCCCAGCCGAGCAAGGAGCCCAGTGTGGGGTTCAATCCTAGGACTCCAGGATCATGATCTGATCCGAAGGCAGATGCTTAACTGACTGAGCCACCCAGATGCTCCTTTTTGCTTGTTTTTATGTGATCTAATAATAACATATTTCCAATCAGCATCTATAAGTATTCTAAATATTTTGTGCTCACTATCTTAACTAATCTCCACTAATCCTATGTTATCATTGCCATTTTACAAATGAGGAAAATAAGGTTAAGAGAGGACAAGTGGTAGAATCAAAATGCAAAGTCACACCTATCTGGTCCAAAGTCTGCTGTTTAGTGGCTCGCGGAAATCCCCGTACAATGATTACATTTTTATTTCTCCAAGTAAAATACAGATGTGTCTTGGGGTATACTCAAAAGATAATGGCAGAACCTTCTAGACCTTTCAAGGAACTATTCATATTATCAAATGAATATTTATTTAAATGATGAACATGTTGGTAGTCAGGTACTCACACTCTTTTAAGAACTCACTGAGAGATTCATTCATTTCCTTACCAACAAAAAACAGGTTCTGGCATTCAAGTAACATTCTAGTAAAACAATAGTCCCAAATCCATTCTACCTATATCTTCATGAAAAGTCTGACAAACAGGAAAGAAATCTCAGTAATATTTTTCCAGAAGATGAAGCTCTTCTGGTTAAATTGTCCGTTCAAACCTGAAAATTCATGGAGACAAAGTAATACAAGTGATTTTGTAATTCATTTTACAGATGACTTCTGAAGAAAGAACAGATACTTGATGTATCACATTCTACAGAGAAGAGAAGCACTTTCTAAAATTTAATTTTGCTAAAGTTTTGACTTAAAGCTGTGGTCTTTGTTTTGTGTGACATTCTAACAAGCAAGGACTCTTCTCCTTAAGCCATAGAAAAATAAATGAAAATATAGTAACTCTCCCACCATCATGTAATTATTTTTCCGTTATCATTTTTGCAGGAAAGCAATTCATGCTGCACATCTACCCTTCTTTGCAGAGAATTAATAGAGAGGTTTCCTTGGTCCTTAGGTTCCCACTGGAGAACCCTCAAGAGTGAAGCTCCCAGTATAAATTAGTGGGAGGGGTCTACATACTTCTATTTGGGCGTCAAGGAAATCTTGAAAGTCATGGCAGTTGTATGGCCATCCATCTCTGAGGTTACTAAAGACTATTTCCCACAATCTTGTTTGGTCTGCATGAAAACTATGTGTGTATGTGTGTGTTAGTGCAGGAATGAAGGCTGTAAACGGGTGGGGCCTTGATCACCACCAACACCTTACAACCAGCAGAAGACTTTGAGTTAGACAGACAATAGGTCAGAGGTAAAATGTAATCTTTCAGTAGGATCCAGAGGGCTAAGACCCAACCTGATTTCATAATCCGTAACTGGACAAATACCACAGTTAACTTACAGCAACTTGTTTCTTGGGCATAGCAGCAAATGAGAAACAGATCTGTGTCTTAAGAAGAACTAAATTTGTTCTTCATATAATTACAAATAATTAGCTTTTTTCTTAAGGGTCTGCACTAAGTCAGCACTAGGCTGGCACTGGAAAGACTATGGAGACATGGACCCTGTCTTTGTTGACCCGATGTTCTCATGGAATGGCTGCCAAAAGTACATACAAGGCATGTGCACCCGAATGTTTATAGTAGCAATGTCTACAATAGCCAAACTATGGAAAGAACCTAGATGTCCATCAACAGATGAATGGATAAAGAAGATGTGGTATATATACACAATGGAATACTATGCAGCCATCAAAAGAAATGAAATCTTGCCATTTGCGATGACATGGATGGAACTAGAGGATATCATGCTTAGTGAAATAAGTCAATCGGAAAAAGACAACTATCATATGATCTTCCTGATATGAGGGAGAGGAGATGCAACATGGGGGGTTAAAGGGGTAGGAGAAGAGTAAATGAAACAAGATGGGATTGGGAGGGAGACAAACCATAAGTGACTCTTTATCTCACAAAACAAACTGAGGGTTGATGGGGGGAGGGGGGTTGGGAGAGGGTGCTGGGGTTATGGACATTGGGGAGGGTATGTGCTATGGTGAGTGCTGTGAAATGTGTAAACCTGGCAATTCACAGACCTGTACCCCTGGGGATAAAAATATATGTTTAAAAAAAATAAAATGTACATACAAGATAACACAATTTAAAATGCCATACATTCCTTTTATGAAGGAAATTAACATGAATCTGAGAGAAGCATGGACAAAGACTCATTTACTATACATAGGGCGCTCAGGAGGGCTTCTCTGGGTTTGTGGCATTTAATCTGAAGCCTGATAGATAGAGCAGGAACTAACTTTGTGAAATGTGTTCCCCACAGAGGGGCAGCCTATACAAAGGCCCTGACATCATGTACCTACACAGCTGCCACAGGCTTGGACAAGGTCTATTTTTCTTGACAGGATCACCTGATGATTCTTTGTAATATTGTTAAGTATTACATTGTTGCTTTCGTGGACACCTTTGAGGCTTTCCAGCGAATTATTGTTATATAGTGAAACCTCTCATTTGGAAGTATTCATTCATTCCTTTCAGTCTATAAACATCACCCCATGTACCTGTGAGTGGGCATGTAGCAGAAGTTCATGCATTTTACTGTGTTCAGAAAATATTGTTCATCAGGTCCCTACCACACCTGAATCATTACAGAGATTTTCGGGGGTTGTAGAAAGAAAGATCTGTCAAACAGGAATAAAATGTTTATTTTCTCTGGTCTCCGCAAAGAACAGGCCTGGAAATTTTCAGTGTACCAATATGTTATACAAACCTTTGCTCTCTGACTCTGTTCTGCTAATCTGAAAGCACAAAATTTCCATTTCACAGTGTTTGTTGAATGATTAAATGGGAAAACGGAGGGAGGAGAGGAAGGAAGGAGGGAAGGGAGGAAGGGGGAAAGGGAAAGAAAGAGAAAGGGAGGGAGGAGAGGGAGGAAGAAAGGAAGGAGAAAGAAGGAAGAAAGGGAAGGAGGGAGGAAGGAAGGAAGGAGAAAAGAGAGAAAGAACCTATGTGATATTTGAGCTCTTGCTGTTTTGGTAAGTTTGTAGCAAAAGAACAGTCAGTGCAGGGCAGGCTGTGAAGAAAGAGAGACCAGTGAAATGGAGAAAAAGCTACAGATGATCTTTTAAATATGAATGAAATCATGGTACTGGCCAAACTCAAAGAATTTCACATAAAGGGAAGAACAAAGGCATCCTTAGACCTTGAAAGGTTCTCAGAGACCAGTGGCATCCTCAGAAGTCTCATTCTCTAGGATATAGCTACTATGTCCTGTAGCTGAGCGTCGAAGGAAGGTACAAGCAGGGAGTTCGTGGTCTAGAGATTATTGATTTTTACTTTGATTTGTCTTTAAAGAAGACTGTATTTTATTTTTTCTGACTTGTGGCTACCAGCTGTCCATTATGAAAAGATTTTTTTTTTTAATCAATTTCTTCTGCCCTGATGAGAGCCTAGAGACTGTGTCTTTAATGATTACATTTCCCAGAAGGAGAAGTATAACAAAGATGCCCTTTCTTAAACGGTACTTCCGTCCGATATACTCTCCAATACTTGGCTCCTCTCCAATACTTGGCTCCGCTCCAAGTGTTTTCCACGAGAACACATCCTCATCCAATTAGAATGGTCTTGTACCACTGGTTTGTCTGCCTTTTTTCTGGAGAACGGGGTGCAAATCGCCAAAAGATCTGGCAATTCTCACCTTTGTTTACAGTGGGACTTAGCACTTATCTTTCATCAGGTTTTGAGTCTCGGATGACAGTGACATTCATACCTCGCTTGAACTCTCTCAGATTGTTGCATATTTTCCTACAAAGTTCAGGATTCAGAATAACTAAGGTACATACTAAAAGTGACACCCAGATTTACCTAACACAGATTCTTGCCTCATCCAATTTGAGACTGATTGAGAAACTGTGCCAAATTTCCTAGACCTTGGCTTGTATTCAACTTGACACAAGGACACAGACCCTGACAGCTATACCCACAACCCTGTGGGGTGTGCATCTTTCCCACTAAGCTCGAGATGTCATGGATAAAATCGTGTTTGACTCTGCTTCAGTCCCTTTGACCCCTTTCAGGCAATCAAAAATACTTATTGACTCCTCACTAAATGGAAGTCACAGCGGGATTCAACTCTGTTTCCACCTCTAATTGGGGGATGAAGATACACAGACATTTAAGGAAAGGAAAGAACAGTGAAAGCGCTAATAACCATGATGTGAAATGACAGGAAATCCCTTAGCATAGGCCAGAGGATTGACCTAAAGTGTGGCTGAGGTGGGATTGGCAGACAGGCCTGGATCCCGGAAGAACCCAGGCAGGTATCATGGATAAAGCAGGATCTGATTTGGGCCTTGGATAAGCCAGCAGTTCTCAACCCTCCCTGGACAGGAGGGCCATCTGGGGAGGCTTAAGGAATGCCAAAAATGCCTGCACAGGCAGAAAAGAGGAGTGGGGGTGCCATGAGAAGGAAAAGAAGTTTAAAGAAATAAAGCTTGTTTGGGCACAGTAAAAAGTGAGTGTAGGAGGAGAAAAAGCAAGAAGGCAGAAAAGTCAGATTTCATCTGATTTTTGAATAGCCTCGTGTGCCAGGCCAAGGAATTTTGGAAACATATTTGGGTCGGGATCATGGGGTATATTTAGCCATAACACCTGATTTTTACAGTTGGAGAAGGATATCAGAATTCCTCTCTAGCTCATAACTCCTCACTTCCCACTTCCACCCCCTGCTTGAAAGCCTATGTCTAACAGAAATTAAGTGTAGACACATGCTAATACTTTATCTCATTTTCTCAGATACAGGATTCCCACTGTTACTGGGGGTGTGTGGCGATTCATGACAAAGTACAACCACTTGTGTAGAAGAACTCCCTTGAGTGATAGCCAGAAAGGGGGACCACTGAGACAGCAAAGCTGGTATCTCCTGTAGGGTAAGTATCACAGATAAAGCTCTCCTCCCTTTGCCCAGGATGAGGGGACTCAGCGCTGGTACTTCCTGAATCTCACGGATGCTTGTACCATGGCTTCGATCTGCTTGCTCCCTTGATTTTGCTGTCTCTCTGTCTCTTTCTCTTTTTCCTTGTTTGAAGGGTAGGCCTGAGTAAAATTCCTATCCTATTACTGCAGATACTGGGCTGAGAGAGGTTGGATAGATGGAGGGAAGGATGGACAGATGGGTAATTTTTCTGACGTCCACCCAACTAGAAGGAAATGGAGCTTGCAGTGGGCCTTTCTTAAGATCCTTTGCAGATAAAAGTCTGTCAGATCTCAAAGGAGGTAGATTCCACACCACTGCATTGAATTTAAAACTGGAATGCAGCACATTACCCATCAGACTCTGCTTATTCATATAATAACTTACAAAGACTTTTTCAAGTAAGTCTGTGTTTTAGCATCAGATGTATTTCCTCCCTACTGAGCTAGAACCTTAGCATTTCCTGGCTGAGCAAGAGGGTTAAGCAGTAACCCAACCTGGGGGGCGGGGGCAGGGAATGGTGGGGACAAACAACCCACCACAGTTTGAAAGCAACTGAAGTCCTCTTCCTGTGCTTCTTCGTCTAAATTGAGTTTGAAGACTCTGGACACTTCTGGTGAACTCCACAGAACGCTTTGGTTTCTGCCATCTGTTCACACTCATCTACTCATTACTGAGCAGCTGCAGACCAGACAGGGCAGTTTTGGACCCAAATGTCAGTAACACAGGGACTTGAGCCTGCCACTCAGTCCATTGAAACAGGACAAATAGGCCTTATCAGAGGCCAAGAGTCAAAGCATGTTCTTTTAATTTTTCTGTGTAGCCTTTCTTGACAGGATGTGACATGTGGCTAGACAAGTTTCACACTCATTTTCTTCTTCATTCTTCATTTACACTTCTACAATCAGATTTTACCAAAAGGTTTATTATGGTTACTTGCCTAGGAAGAAATGCAGTTGTCTGATCTTCAGCTCTTAGGAGGTCGTTATTGAGAACTCAGGTCTGGAGCTGATTGCACAAGAGAAGAAAGACAAAAGGGGGTTTTTTTGGTGGGTATCACTCTGGAAACAAAATTATAAAACATGAGCCAATTAGAGAATAAATACTACCAAAATGAGAGATACTTACAACAGCTGCAGTCCACATTTTGAAAAGGAAATGATCGTGTGCACTGGCGTGTTTATCTTAAACACGAGATTGGACTAATGAGGGGAATTTAATTTCCGAGTAGTGGGAGGAACAGAAACGAAATCACGGGAGGATGTTCCAGTGGCAAATGCAAGAAACTAATAGGACCTAATATAGGAAAAGCAATCTGCACTAGGAGCACTAGGTGGATTAATCTAGAGAAGATAAACAGAGTACTCTGCAAGGGAAAGCAGGGTGAGCGGGCCTACCAGTTAGGTGACTGTTGTAAAAATCCAGCCAGCAGGTAATTTGGGCCTGAGCTAAGGTCAGAGCCCTGCACAGGCAAAAAAGGAGACAATCAAAGAGTAATTCCACTGGAAGAGTCCAAAGATCATGTTTCTAATTAAAAAGGAACGTTGGAGACATTGGAGAACGTTGGAGAGTTTAATGAATGACAAGATGTTTTCCTCTGGAATCGGTGCTTTCTGCAAAGATTTTTGCCTTTAGAACTGCTTTTGTCTTTACACGTGTGTGCCTCTACAGTCTTCTCTCACTACCTTTTTCTTTTTGTTTGTTTGTTCGTTTGTTTGATGGATGGGGTGGGTTAGGTCAGTCATCAGTGTATTGATTTTATGGTCAGATGAGCTTGCGGGGCTCCGGGTCATGTGGAGCTGAACGTGTGCAGCTCAGACAGTGAGGCCTTCCTTTAGAACAAGTATGTCTTCATGGTTCCTGAAGGCCATTTGGATCCGCTGTGGGAGCGGTGATTTTGCCACCTCAGACTCTGGAAAGAAGTCCTCTCTGCTGCTGAATTCCAGTCAGTCCTACTGGTAGAAAACCGGAAGTTAGGCCCTAGACAGGTGGGGTGGAAGTGAATAGTGAATTCATTCTTGCATTGAAATAGCCTCCCTGCCATTAGTTAAAAACTGTATTAAGACTTCTCAGCTCTAAGAAAGGAGACACACACACACACACACACACAAGCAAAAGTAGAATGGGCTCAAAATCAAATGAGCTGATTTCAAACTCAGCCCTGTCCCCTCCACACTCACTCATAGACACTCATTGTGTATCATTAATAAGCCACTGAATTTCTTCTTATTTCTTACATACTTCCCTAGCTTTAGCTCACCAGTATCATAGCAGTTATTATTGTGGGTGAGACAGCTGCTAAGTGTTTCTATAAGACAGACAAGGAGACAGAACCTCAAAAAGTTGTCCAAAGTCAGGTACTTATAAGTGGAGCCCAGGACTGATTTCCGAGCCTAGACTCCTGTGCTACCTCATGCCAGGGGCGCCTGTGGTCAGGTAGAGCTTACGGTCATGATTGGCCAGCTCTCCAGTTGGCAGTAGTTTGACTTAATTAGTTATACAAATAAAAAATGTTCAAGTCTGGATGCTTTAGTGATGGCAATAGGAATGGTTGAGTCTTCCACAGCTTCTTGGACTTTTTACTAAATGTTTGTTTTGATCCTAAATTGTCAGAGGAGTGTGCTGTCTAGCCCAGATTTGATTTTTTGAATTTTACTCTTATAAAAGTGGTGTCATTTATATGCGGAGGGAAAGTGATTTACTACTTTCAAGTATATATATATACTTGAAAGTAGTAAATATATATATATACACATATATACATATACATATATATACATATACATATATGTATACACACACACACACACATATATATATATACACATATATATATATGCACATATATAAGTTTTCATTTACCAGACTGCACTTCATGGGGCTAATCTTTCATCTGGGTTCTGTTGAGTCACATTCTTCTTACTGATATTTTTAAACAACCCAGGCGAAGTTAGATAAGCTCCTCCTAGCCTCTTTCTCAGACTTTTACAAAGTGCTTTACATTTACAAAGTTCACGCACATCATTGTGTTTCACTGACAAAAATTCTGTCATGTAAGTGTATAATAGCAACTTGTAGAGAAAACTGTATACAGAGGAGGTAAGTGATGTGTCTAATATGCGGCTGGCCCTGGTTCCATGGCGATTGCACTGGCTGGGCCATCACAATCAAGGCTCCTAGCTGTAATGGTGACTTACCTGATGGTCAACTCCTTTGGAGCTTCCCTAATCATAGCTTTAGGAAGTTAGTTTGTGAAAGATGGTGCTGTGTAAGCATTGTGAGCTGAATTTTGTCCCTCCAAAATTCACATGTTGAAGTCCTAACCCAGTGCCTTGGAATATGACTATATTTGGAAATAAGGTTACTGCAGATGTAATTAGTTAAGAGGAGGTCATACTGAAAAGGGGTGGGCCCATAATCCAACATAATCCAACTTGACTGCTGTCCTTAAAAAGAGAGGGAAATCTGGGGGCAGCTGGGTGGCTCCGTTGGTTTAAGTGTCTGACTCTCGGTCTTGCCTCTGGTCCTGGTCTCAGGGTCATGGGACTGAGCCCTACATGGGGCTCATGCTCAGTGTGAAGTCTGCTTGAGATTCTCTCCCTCCTCTTTTCTCTCCCTCCTCCCTCTCCCCCCACACACTCAGGCTCTCTCAAATAAATAAATAAAATCTTATAAAAAAAAAAAAAAACAGGAAATTTGGAAACAGAGACAAACATACAAGGAGAAAACCACGTGAAGATTGGAACTATGCTGTCACCAGCCAAGTCTCTACCAGAAGCTAGGAGAGAGGCCTGGAACAGACCCTCCCCCAGCATCTTGAGGGGGAGCATGGCCTTGCCAATACCTTGATTTTGGACTTGTGGCCTCTAGTACTGTGAGACAATCAATTTCTGTTGTGCTAAGCCAACCAGTCCACAGTACTTGGTTAATAACAGCCCTAGGTAACTAATTCAGTGAGTTGCAAAGAATGCAACAAGATAGTATAAACCAGAGCATAGAATAAATTTAAGTTCTTTCTCTGAACAGCAACATTGATTGAGGTCATTCAGAAAGTAAGTCTTTGGATAGAATCAAACAGTTTGAAACACTAAAGAAGTTGTTGTCCTGATACACCCTAATTTGCTTCTTGGATTAATAGACTTTCATGTTTGGAAGGAATAATAAGGTCACCAGGGTCAGCCATCCATCAGGTAATTATGGATCTTCAGCAACGTACCAGCAAAGTAGTTTTTCAGCCTCTGCTTGGATACATCTGCTAACTCCTGAGGCAGACCACTCTATCTTTAGCATATCTGATGATTAAAATATGATTTCTTTTATAAAACTGAACTATACCTATCCACAGCTTTCAACCATTTATTATCATTTAGTTTCTTAAAACAAGAATTATTCTAGATGCTGGGTTTTTTGTTGTTGTTGTTTTTCATTTTAGAGAGGAGGGTGGGACAGAGGGAGAGAGGGAGGAAGAATCTGAGGCAAGCATGCCCAGCCCAGAGCCTGTTGCGGGGACTCCATCTCACAATTCTGAGATCATGACCTGAGCGGAAATCAAGACTCCAATTTGTTACTGACTGAGCCACCCAGATGCTCCCTAGATACTGTTCTTAAATGCAACCTAAGATCACATTCATTGGGGTTGGATCATCACTGTGCTCAGTAATATTGCACTGAAATTAACTAAAATTCCTTAATCATCTTTCCCACTACATAAGCTGCATAATGATAAGCTCTGGTCTGATCATCAAGTACCATAAGTGGCCTGGCAGAAAATAGGAGTTGACACATCATCGAATGAATGAATGAATGAATGATAGATAGATAGATAGATAGATGGACTAATAAAAAACCATGCATTCCCCTGAACTTGCCCAGTTGTTTTTTTCTTAATTCAAAGGAGAGAAACTTACTGATTGTACTTTGTTTTGTTAAATTCAGGCAGAGAATAAACACTGTCTGGCCAATCAAGAATCCTACCATTCATCACATATCATCCAGACAGCAAAGATCTTCCTTCTGTTTACAAATTGTTTCTTCTGCACACTGCACACACACAATAGCATTGAGAAAGATAGCCATTCAAATACTTGACTTGTATTTGTTCTTCAGCTAAGACTTGCTTTATATTCCGGAACGGTATTTAAGCCCTCTGTTCTCTCCATCTATAAAATGGTGCTAATATAATACAGAGTGTATGTGTATGAATTTAGTAGATTATGTATGTGTATGCATATGCATATTTATAGATGACTACATATCAGGATTTTGACACTAATTAAAAAAAGGCTGTTTTGAGTCCTTTGTTAGTAGTTATAATTATAATGTGGTGACTTACAAGATCAGTTTTGTGCCTATATGTCTATAACAAGCCAAAACTATAACTTTTATGTAAAGGAGAAAAGAGTGTGAGTTACATTCTATTTCCATTTTTCCCAATGAATTATTCAATCTTCTAAAATAATTGAGTCGATCCCTTGTGCTAGATTTTCTATGTGTTAAATGAAGAAAATTCTTCTCCTTGACCCTCGGGGATATTAAAGGGCCTATGGGATATATTCATAAAGCACTATATGAATTAGAGGAAAACGAAGTCTGACAGTGTCTTGATAGAGACACGAACCCTCTATATACAGGAAAAAATCAATGTTTCAGTTTCTTTTTTTAAATAAGGAATTTTTCACAAGCAATATTGTGAATAGCTTGAATTCTCTACTTGAAATGCTTTGGCTGTCTTAGTCGCCTTGTTATTAAATTAATTTAATTATAGTCCTCTTAATAAGGAAATGTTTTGTGTTATCTTTTTCTTTTTTAAATGAAACATGAATATATCTTCAGTTTTCCATCTAAATCAGAAATTCTAAAACAACATTAAAACAGATGTTCCAGAGGTTTTATTTTAGTTGAATAAAATGAAACCACATTAATCAACTAAGAGTACAGCCCATAAATGGTAATGAACACCGACTCAATAGGCTCCCATTTTGTCTTTGTCGGAAGAGCTACTAAACTAAGGAGAGATGCCAGTGTGATTTTTTTTTTTTTTAATCTAATGGAGAAGTCAAACTTTGCAGTGGGATATGACATTCTCTATAAATCACTTAAAGAACATAGAAATGAAGAGTGACTCATATACAGCTCTTTGGTAGCCCAGTACTACAGCATATTGTTTAAATCATTGTCTATTTTGGAATAATGTGGGACTCCCTAGCCCAAACTACTTAACATTTTGCTCATGGTCATTTGTTATTTTCAGGTAAATCCAGCTGCAAATATTCTATTCAAGTATATCCTTATTTTATGAACCAGAATGCAGATCAGACATATTTTTCACTTAGTATATTGACTTTTTTCCATATTATTAAGTATGTCTAAAAATAACCTCATAGTATTTCATTACATGGCTAAGCTAACTTCTTGATTTTCCTATTGCCAGGTATTTATTTTCAGTATTTCCCCCTACTAGAAGCAATGCAATGATGAATGAGGACAAAAGTCTATTAGAGGAAATAGAAAATTAGCATGGGACCAGCCTTGTCAGGTCTTGGGAAATAGTAAAGGACAAAAAACCTAAGTGATATTGGGGGAAGCCTTGGAGGTATGATAATGAAAACAAGTAGACACCAGGAAGGGAGAGAAAATGTCAAGGATATAATTTACTGGCCAATATAGTCCTTCCCAAATCATCCTTCTATTTGTTGGGAGAGTGCCCTGGCTCTACTAGAACTCTTGAGGACCTATCAACAAGACTTCACTTGACCTGAATAGAAAATATATCCATATCTGTGGTTGACATGTCCTTTGTTTGTAGTAGTAATATTTGGCTAACCACTTTTTAAAAATGGTAGCTAGAAATTCCCAAGGTATGTTCAGAAAAATTTTATTCTTTCTTAAATATACATTCAAGATAAAATAAAAATATATGAGTCTGAAGGGGCACCTGGGTGGCTCAGTGGGTTAAGCCTCTGCCTTCAGCTCAGGTCATGATCTCAGGGTCCTGGGATCGAGCCCCGCATCAGGCTCTCTGCTCAGCAGAGAGCCTGCTTCCCCCTATCTCTCTGCCTGCCTCTCTGCCTACTTGTGATCTCTCTTTCTAAAAAGGAAAAAAAAAAAAAAAAATATATATATATATATATATAATATATATGTCTGAACCTGAAACAATGTAAGGCAAATACATAAAAATCTGGCTTCTACTTCTACCTCTGCCCTAAAAACAAAACAAATGTGTTCTCTTGAGAAAAAAAAAATTGTTATATCTGGTGACCCATTTCCAGTCTTTATTCTTGCCTATTCCATTTACCACTGCTCACTACTATCCTTGATAGGTCCTCTTCATGATTGTGACCTCTACTCTTGGTTTCTATTTTACTCCTGTTGCTGCTCTTTCTCTGACCCATTTTTCATCTTTATACTTAGGGTTACTCAGGATGCTATATCTTCTCTTGTTTCGTCTTTTGCCGTCACTTGATAAAGTTATCTATTTATACTCTGTTCCATATGCACATGACCCCAAATTTGTGTCCAGCCCTTACTTGTTGCCAGATCACCAAGAAGGAACTCAATTTAAAAAAAAAAAAAAATTAGACACCTAGAAAATGCTTTAAAACAAAGATAAAGAGAAAAATCTTAAAAGTAGCTGGAAGGGTGGGGGGGTTACGTTCAGGAAAACTACAGTAAGAACAAGGACTGACTTTTCTGCAACAATAGAAGTCAGAAGATAATGGAATGATATCTTTAAAATGTTGAAAATAAAAATCTACCAACTTAAAATCCTGTATCTGAGGTAAGGACTGTTATTACCTAGGGCTTCTATGAGAATTACATGGCTTAATATTATAAAATCACTTGGAACAGGACCTGGCCCGTAATAAACTCTAAATAAGTGTTTGTGACATAAAAACTACATGGTAATTGGGACTGCAAATTGCTGCAATCTTTCTTGGAAAAAAATGCTTGAAAAAAATGGGACCTCAAACATTCTAACATAGGTGGTATTTATTTTCTTCTTCATACTTTTCTCCAATCATGAACTAATACTATTAAACAGGACAATTCTGATGGAAGGTATGCTTCATGAGAACAGGGTCTTTGTAGTTCGCTGCATGCTTCAGCACCTAGAACAATACCTACATGTTCAATAAATTACCTCACACCATGGATATGAGAAAATCTTTTCTTGAAAATAATTTACATTACATTGCAACTGAGTAGAAAGAAAAAAAAAGGAAGAACAATTAAAATTTAGATCAATTTAAGTCCTTAAAAATGATTTGCATAATATAAGTAATTTTGCAAATGATTATATTTATAGTGCATATATCATCTCTCTCATTTTCAAAGTACTTTGGGGATGAATAATGGCATCATTTGTTTCCCTTTCTCGAAAAGCCTTAGCGTTTTTTTATAATTTAGATGCAGACAACTTTTTTTTTCTTTTGGGCGGATTGAAAAATTGAATGAATAAAAGAAGCATTCAAGCTAGATTTAGAAACCTAGACGTCTGAAATGTTTAGGACCAAATCTCTTACTGTGGTGCTTACTCATTATAAATCACGAGTTTTAGAGCTAGTGGGGTACTTAGAAATCACCATCCATACACATTACACGTGTGCAAACTGAGCTCAGTAAGTTATAGTGCTAATTAGAAACAGCAGGGCTAGAACCTGAGCTTTTCATTGACATTCAAGGTGAATTCTTTGTTTTTATTATTATTATGTTCAGTTAGCCACTGTATGATACATTATTAGTTTTTGGTGTAGTGTTCAGTGATTCATTAGTTGCATATAACACCCAGTGCTCATCACAGCATGTGCCCTCCTCAGTACCCATCACCTGGCTACTGTAACCCCCCCACACACACTCCCTCCCCTCTGAAACCCTCAGTTTGTATTCTGGAGTCCATTGTCTCTCATGGTTCATCTCTGTCTCTGATTTCTCCCCATTCAGCTTTCCCTCCTTTCCCCTATGATCCTACACGCTATTCCTTATGTTCCACATATGAGTGAAACTGTATGATGATCGTCTTTCTCTGATTAACTTATTTCACTTAGCCTAATTCCCTCCAGTTCCATCCATGTTGATGCAAATGGTGGGTACTCATCATTTGTGACAGCTGAGGAATTTTCCATTGCGTTTATGGACCACATCAAGGTGAATTCTTAATGGACTCTGGCCTTGGCAGTTTTTCCTTAAAGGCCTCACTCACTTTCTCCATGCAGCCCCTTCTCTATTAGCTTTTTCTTGCTAATGAAAGATAGATAAATTACAGTATCAAATCTTTTTCTGGGAATACAGGGGGAGGTTTAGACTGGTTTCTTCCCATGAAGCAACAGTGATAGGAATCCTAGGGGTAGATTTTTTTTTAGTATTAGGGAAAGATTTTTAATTTGCAGTAATTCTAAAGGGAGGTAGAATTTAGTCTCATAAATGAGTGGCTGTTTTAATAGATGGCTTTGATAAGATGGTGAAATCTAAAATTTGAACTTAAAATCAAACTTTTTACTATTTATAAGTACTTCAGGAAAATTGTGATTTACCTCTAGGAACGTAAAAAATCATGACTACTGTAAGTATGCATTATTTTCTCTGCTCATCAATATTTCTTCTCGCCTCTTTCTCATCTCCAATTTAAGATTTCTGAAGACTAATATGTTTTGAAAACTGTGTTCACATAGAAAAATACAACTATCATAACTACTTTTCAATTCCTTCCTCTCTTCAGAATATATTCAACTTGAGCTCAAATTTAATCATTTAAAATCCCATCTGTTAAATTTATTTTTTTTCTTTCTAAAGTATCAAATTATTTTTGACATTTTATTTCTTGATAAATGATCTAACTTGCAGCCAGTTTTTTCCCCAATTTAATCCTGCCATCAGGCATGCTGCTGTGTGCCTAAAAATGTTATAACTTACTACCAGCAGTATCAGAAAATCAGTTTGAGGGTTAAACAAGTAATTATCTTTTATTTTAGATGGGAAAAACACCTACAGTTGATTCCTGGGAAGTAATCTAAATTATCTATACTTGTTTTCATAATCTGCCCCTCTTCACCTTCATCGTGCTACTGTCCTAAGGCAGTCTGTCTCCAAGCATCACAAACTCTTCCAGTCTATTTAATATTTTTCCCATTGGTGTATGTTGAGTAGAGATTGAATCTTATTTCAATAATAGTCATATTTCCTTATTTCCATTGTTAAAGATAAATTATCCTGGCACTTCTGGAAAATGGTAAGGAAGACTTTATGCAAGACCATTGGGATAGGACCCAAGACTGTTGCTGTTGGAGAGGGATATTGAACTCAATTCCGCACATAAATTGGAGTGAGTGGGGATTTCTAGCGGGTAGACAGCAAGAGGGAGAGGATGGCAACTTAATGAGGAACTTATTTAGATAGTAAGTGGGGGTGGATTAGAAATCAAACTTGGTTGGAAATCAAAGGTGGAGGAAGAAGAGTTTAATTGGACCGAGAGTGGGGAGGATTCTTCATAAACTGGCCCAGCAGGATTTTCTGCTAAAACTGGGTTCAGCACATCAAAATCAAGACCTGGTCGAGAAGAAGGCTCAGAGGAGTCTGACTAAAGTTTGGTTAAGTAGGGATTCTTTGTCACCATAATATATCTGAGTTTAGATTCACCCACTAATAAGGCCTAATTTAGAATACTAGAGGTACCGTAGTCGCTCTTGAAAATAAGTGCCATCGTCATTCATCATGCTGCTCAGTGGGAAGTCTGCTTCTCCTTCTCCTGCTCTCAAGTAAATAAAGTCTCAAAAAAATAAAAAAAGAAAGAAAAAGAACTGTACACACACATTCATAATGCTAGTTTAGAGTGACACCAGCTGTCCTCATCAGAACAAAATCTTTTAGTAGAACTGTACACACTGTGGGGTTCCTGGGTGGCTCATTCAGTTAAGCGTCTGCCTTCAGCTCAGGTCATAGTCTCAGGCTCCTGGGATTGAGTCCTGCATTGGGCTCCCTGCTCAATGGAAAATCTACTTCTCCTTCCCCTCTCTCAAATAAAGTCTTAAAAAAAAAAAAAAGAAGAAAGAAAAAGAACTGTACACACACTGACAATTTGTTCCAAATGAAATGTAGGAAATCTGATCAGCCAGAGAGGATGACGGGAGTATTTGTAATAATTACATTGTGCTATTTGCCAGGCTCTCTCCTGAATCATCTCTGTAAATTCATTCTTTTAAACCTTGCTATAACCTTCTGAGGGAAGTACTCTTATTCTTATCATCCCAGGATTACAGACCGGGAAACTGAAGCACATAGCAGTTACAAAACTGGTCCAAAGTTACTGAATTGAAATATATGAGGGTTGTGATTGGAACTTAAACTTCATGACCTTGAGATGCTGCTCTGAACCACTGTGCATTCCTGCCTCTATAAAACCCCTTTCTCTCCCCATATCCCCAAGCAAACTCGTAAAACTGGGAGATGGGTGAGGGGGAAGTGAACGGACATGTATTTATAGAAGTCCATAGCTTTTGTTGCCTTCTTCATATCAGTGCCCTCTGCTACTACTACCTATCACAGTGCTTAATACGTAAGAAGTCATTAATAGTCTTTTTTCTTTTTTCCAGATGAATAGTGATTAAATGAATTACAAGATGATGTTCAGTTTCTGATTGTCAAAGAGATTACCAGGTTAGGTTTCTCAAACTCTGGCTTACAAGGCCTGCAGTGGCAACCTTTTAGGACAGAAGTCATCGTCTGCATTTCACAACACACAGGCGGTTGCAGGTGTGCGTGGAAGCCCAGCCCACAGAACCTTCCAATACCAGCCTGCAGTGAGCTGGGCCTCAGGCACAAGGATATAATAGTGCAGTGAGCCTTTCTTCCTGAGCTCCTAAAGCTCCTTGCATGAAAGGCTGCTGGTTGTGAGATAATTCTGGGAGCCCCTTCCATAGCTCTTCAGACCTGGTTTAAATTTTTCGGCCACATTTCCTGCTTGGCTCTTATTCATATCTTCTTCTGGTCCTGGGGAAATCAGAAGTGAGAGAAATAGGACGAGAAGGTAAGAGAAAAATAAGCAATGAATGAAGTCCCAGATGTTGCTAAAGCTAATAGTAGGAGTGACAAGCTAAATGAGTGTTGGAGTGAGAGACCTCATTTTCACTTTGGCTTGGTTTCCCCTGTAGCTCACCAGAACTCATTTGTCCTAAGAAATCAATGACTAATTTCCTGTGAAGTAGAATCAATGAGTCTGCAATGTTCTGTGTTGGTTAAAAATGATTTCTTGGTTTACTTTGGGCCATGAGGTACAAGCCAAATGATTGTTGCGAGTTACTTAGATGTTTGGATGAAGAAAAAAAAGTGTTTTTTTACTGCAACTCCATGACATGAATGGCTGACCTTTCTGTGGGGCTGGGGGTGGGGATGGGTGTATGGGGAAGGGATGGAGACAGTTGTTCCCAGTCTCCAAAACTCAGTTCTGCCCTGAGTATGTGCATGACCGACTGTCACTTTGGCACATATGGTGCAGATTTAAAGGCTAAGGGTTTTCATATGGGATTCAAACATGGATTATAGCAGAAAGGAACTTGAGAGCTCTGGGGAAGAATTCGATATTTCAATTGTATTTGATCATTTTATTAAATTTGCCTGGAAAAGTCAATTAAAAAACAGAATTTAATTTTCATACTCAGAGCCGAGGTCATTCATTCCAGCTCATGCCTAACAATTGATGTGGGATGTGGGGGGGGGCTTAAATAACCCCAAAGTGCAGAAGGCTGCCTGTTCTATTCTCATTGGGTATGAGATTGGAATTGGATTGAATTGGAATGGGGCCTTCATTCTATAAACACTTCACCTCCTTTTTTGCTTCAGCTGACTTCTCTATAGAATATAGTCAAATCATATACATCCCAAAGTAGTGATTTATTAGACCGAAACAGTGTTTTTAAAAGTTATTAATCGTATATTGAAATTGCAAAGTGAAATTAATGCCCTTGTATGAAAGACGTGTGGTTATATAAATTAACAGAAGGGTCAGCAAGTGAGTGAATTGCTTTGTATTCTTTTTTGAGCAAAGGGATATAAAAATAATGTGAATTAACAAGTAATTAGTTAACTTTATAAATAAAATCTCTCAGGCAAGTTACTTACCTTTTTTGAGCCTCAGCTCTCCGTAATAATCATGTCTGCCTCACAGAATTATCATGCGGTTAAATGAGATACTACTTGTGAGGCCCTTAGCAGAAGGCTTGATATGAAGTGTCTTAGCTACTGATGTTGATGTTATTATGGATCAAAGTTTACAGTTATAGGATACCTCTAGATACATCGTGGTCTAAACAATTAGCATCTAATTTTCCTGGCGGGAAAATTAGATGAAGGGGCTTTTGGAATGCTGTAGAATAATAATGTTAGTGGGGAGGGGAGGATGTCTCACGGAAGGATCAGAACTCATGTAGGTCACAGGCCTTTCTGGCAACCCAGTAAGACCATTGTTGGGGCTCTTGGGTGGCTCAGTGGGTTAAAGCCCAATAAGACCATTGTTGATGTGGAATGTTGGACAAATGTCGATGTGGAAATTTGGAATTAAGCAGCCAATAACGGCAATGATATTCTGCCTGGACCAGTTTTGCTCAACATTGTCAGTACACCTTTGAGCACCTCAGGCCTCCCCTTATATCGGTGCCCAAAATGATTGCAACTTGCCTGATTTCCAAACTAAATACCATGTGGAGAAGAAGGTGCATGCTCTCTACCCTAGATAAGACTGAGCCAAGGTCATCTTACCAGCTTCCTGTAGAAGGAAACAGGCTCTGGAGACAGGGTTCCCGGGTTCAGATTCCCACTCCTCCTCCTTCAACAGTCAGACACAACTGTGTCAACTTGCACAAGTTCCTTAAGCTTCTGGGCTGAGAGTTGCCATTTGTTACCTCCTGGACTTATTGCAAGGATTGTATGAGAAAATAAATATATTACCCATGGGATATTTGTCCGTACCATGGTAAGTGTTGCATAAATATTAGTGATCATTTTATTTATTTTGTTGGACGCTATTTGCCCTTTGAAGTATTAAGAGATGAATGGAAGCATATTAAATATGTTAAGAGTTTATCTGAGCAAAAATCAATTAGAACTGGGCAGTGCTAAACCAGAACCAAAGCCAGGAATTTGATTAGCTCTAGCTTATATGGTTGCATTATATGGAAAAGCTGAGTTGGTCTTTTGTGATTAGTTGTCCTTGGGTTTCAATTTCTTAACTTTGAGGCATTATAGGCTTAGGTTTTGTGTGCTTGTGTAGGATAGGAAGGCATTAAAGCCACCTCAGTCTAATGGCCTCTTGTTTAATTATTTTAACAGAAGTCAGATATCGTTCTGGTTGTACTACATTTCCTCCATGAATTAAGTTGACTCAGAGCAAAGAAATTGAGAGAAAGGAAAATTAGAGATCTTGTTCCCCAAACCCATAGTCAAGCCTCTATACTTGCTCCCTCTACCAATTTAATAGCACACAATCTGAAAATTGCCTTGAGTTTTAAACACTTGCTCTTTTCACTTCTAATAGTGAAGGCTCACGAAATACCGGAGCAAGATCTTTGTCGCTAAAGTAACTGTAAGGAGTTAATTAGGAAAAGTTCATATGTAAATTCTCCTCTGGAGAAGCTTGAACCCTAAGTCCCTTTTCCAAACTATTTTGGAAACACAAACCTATTTATGATGGTGAGTTTCTTTTAAAATAAAATTCGATTGCATCTCAAATCATTTTGATGTAGTATTGTAGAGTAGGCCTGTATCTTCTACCCCTCTCCTCAAAGGGTTTGGATATATATCCAGTTTTCACACTGTTTTTCATTCCACCTTGAAATCGTTTTAGTTCTAGTCTCATCCTGGCCTGGAGTTAGTGTGTGGAGCCTCTGAATCCCACTGACCAGATATTTTGAGTAATGATGTTGGAGACTACTACATTCTTTAGAACTAAATTGGGGCAATGGTGGAAATACCCTGGGGAAGCACCATACGAAAGCCTGGTGAGGCAGTATATTTGAAAGAACATAGAACGCAATTAATGTTTTTGTCTTACTTAGAGCTTGAAAAAATATGTTCAAACATAAAATTCAAAGCAGATGTCACTTTTCTTCTTTAAAAAGAGGTAACTTTTTCTGTCCTGGTAAAGAATGGGAGACTCCCTCTAGAGTACAGAGGTGCCGTGATCTCTGCAGGGTACCCTCTGTGCTGTAATTAGATTTCTGACTTCTGGTGTTTGTCAACAGATTTGGCTCCTTGGCGGCTAAGAGCCATGGAAACCTGTTGTTCAAGGCATTTTGACTGGCAATATTTAAAAGAACCTGTTAGGAAACTTTGAGAAGGGAATTTAAAGAAAATAGAAACATCACAATGAAGCTATATAAAACAACTGTCAATACAATCAGATATGGCTCATCCATTATCCCTGATAAAGTGGTTTCCTATTATCATTTTAACTCCTGACAGCTGACATGAATTTTCCCCTTTTATCTTTCTTAGGGTTAATGAACAATGAATGGGCAATTTTAAATTACGCATAAGAAGCAGGTTCCTTTTCTTTCACAGTTTGCCTCTCTATTGAGCAGATACTCTGTGTATTTACAGAATTTGACCCAAAGCTTTCCACATCTTCTTTCTTGCCATTTGCCTTTTATATGGGGATATTACGATTAACCGTCTCTAAGTGATTACGTCAGGGCAGATTACTTTTTTAAGCCATCAATTTTTCAAAAATGCTATGAAATAAGAAACTATAGTGTCAGCCAAGGAAATATCTAAAAAGCAACATTCTTTTGACTGCAGGGTAAAAGCATGTTTTTCCTAAGAATTTTTACATTGCATTTTGTTTTCCAGGACAATTAATACCTGCCCCATTCCAGACTTAACAGCAGGACAGAATAACAGCCACAAACTGTATATATTGCACTGGTACTTTGCTGAGACCAATATAATTGACTTCCATATTGTTTTCTTTTAAAGAGTGTTTTTTTTTTTAAATTTAAATTATATTTTGTTTTTTCAGTGTTCCAAGATTCATTGTTTATGCATCACACCCAGTGCTCCATGCAATATGTGCCCTCCTTAGTACCCACCAGGCTCACCCATACCCCTACTCCCTTCCCCTCCAAAACCCTCATTGTGTTTCTCAGAGTCCACAGTCTCTCATGGTTTGTCTCCCCCTCCGATTTCCCCCAACTCAATTTTCTCCATCTCCCCACGTCCTCCGTGTTTTCTTATGCTCCACAAGTAAGTGAAACCATATGATAATGGACTCTCTCTGCTTGACTTATTTCACTCAGCATAATCTCCTCTAGTCCCGTCCATGTTGCTACAAAAGTTGGGTATTCATCCTTTCTGATGGAGGCATAATTCTCCATTGTATATATGGACCACATCTTCCTTATCCATTCGTCCGTTGAAGGGCATCTTGGATCTTTCTACAGTTTGTCGACTGTGGCCATTGCTGCTATGAAAATTGGGGTACAGATGGCCCTTCTTTTCACTACATCTGTATCTTTGGGGTAAATACCCAGCAGTGCAATTGCAGGGTCATAAGGTAGATTAGGTTAGTAAAGGTAAAGAGTGGGTTTTTTAAGCCTTATTACCTTTACTAACATAATCTACCTTTTCCTCAGCAAAATATCCTAATAGTCTGACCTTTGATATAGATTGTTTTGTTTCCAAATGAAACAAAAAAATCACCAGGTTTTTTATTATAAAATATTCAAGCGTTGTCTCTATTTTCTCTTCTGAAAAATGGTACCTCCTCTTTTAGGGCTTCATTTACTTTAAAGGTTTAAATGTTGAACAAGTTATTATTTTTAATTCAGGTACTCCCAAAAACCCTATTTGAGAAACCTGCTATACAATTGATTATTTTTGGAGTGATTAGTCCAATTTTTTTTCCCCTCATATTCTCATAAAAAATCCGAATCTTCCCTGAAGTATAGATATCCTGCTTGGTATCTGTAACCACTTAGTGTGAAACTCCTTAAAGAGTGTTTTTGTTTCCAGTACAAAGGGAGAACCCTAGGAATGAACTAATAGTTTGCAGTTCTAGGCTAAGACTTCTTTAAAGACAGCCTTTCCTGAACTTCCTTCTCCAAAACTAGAGCAAAGGACTCAGCCTGTGCATGTTTCCAGCACTCCAGACTTCCGCACTGACCCTAAACCAGTTTCAGGCTGGTCTCATCCTTCCACCCTGGCCAATATCCAAATTTCAAACCTCCCTAGTCATCTGTCCTCCTCCACATTCTCATAGCCACGTTCCTTTGTGCTTTCTTCCCTTCTCTTGTTTTTTTTCTTCCTACTACATACTTTCCTCGTACTCTTTCCATCATCTCTACATCTTTTACTTGCTTACTTTAAGTGTAATTTGAATATCCTTTAGGGACAATCTCAAGTAGTTCATTCTCTCCTTCCTAAGATCAGGAGAATGTTCAGCATCCTCTTATGGCCTAAGCACTGTCTCTTCAGACATCTTTTCTGTAGGCCATACCATCTGATTAGTGTTCTACCTAGTACCTCTGCCATCTGTCAACATCACAGTTATTCCTCCATACTCTTTCATAGCTTTGGCATCTGAGTCCCCATCTCCTTCCTCACTCCAGATTCTGATATGTCAATGTGGATGACCCCAAAATTATACCCATCCCCCTCCAATGTCCTTGGCCTATTCATTTCCAATGTTCTTCAGGTTAACTCCTCAGGGATATTTATTCCCATGGCCACAGCATGAACCTTGTCACCCACAGCTGCTTCAACTCTGGAATCCTGAATTCTGGCAACTCTCTCCAAAAACAATCTGTCCCTGAAAAGTTGTAGTCTTCAGTGCTATCTTCACTATACCTATCCTTGACCTCCAGGAGCGCTCTAGTCCCTTGACCATCCCCCCTCCATTTTCTCCCAGCTGATCAGTCCTAGCCCCACCATACCTTTATTTTCACTCCTAACTGACCTAGACTATATAACTTTTAATCATTCTCCTATTTTCTTAATCATACACTCAGTTTTCTAGCTACCTTCCATACTTCTCCTCCAGAATCCAAATCCTGGAAAGACTCCCACATCCAGCCTCATTGTACCAATTCATGTACCACCAAGCTCAGCTGCAAAAAATTGCACATGTGTGTGGACTGATGTTACTGTCTCCAATTTTGACTAGGCCCTCAATCTTGCTCAGCAATCCTTCTGCCTGCCCTGGTCATCTTCCTCTTACAGTGTTCACAATAGCTCCTTCGCTCCTTCACTGTTCCCCTCAAGCCCTCCACCCTGTAATCTCCCATGCTGTTCTCAGCACCTGACTTCTTTTCCCCTTTCCAAAGAAAATAGAAGCCTCGAGATAGGAACTTGTCAGTTTATCCTCTCAAGGAGAAACTGCACAGTTCATCATCTTCCTTCTTTTCGCTCCTTGCCCACCATGTACCTGCATATATTTATCACTATTTGTACCAAATTAATCAATGTCTCTTCTCTTGTCAAAAGTTAATTTGTGAACTCAGTTTGCACTGCATTTGCATTTCTCTCTTCTCTTTTGGGGGCCTCTCTCCATCCACGCCTTATAGTATTTAGGCAGTAGGAAAGATGATCACAAAGAAGCTGGGTAAGATTAATAGACTAGGATGAAAATAAAGATTCTGAGTCAGGATGACAGAATAAGCAGTGGTTGGAATTTTTTCAGTGCAAGTTCAAAAATCTCATCATATTTTCCCTGTAGTACATGCTGGGAATGCAAGTTTAGGAGCTTTGTGTGTTGTGGAAATGTACCTTTGTGCATCTCTCAGTACTTTTCCACAAGTCATTCGTCGGAAAATTGACTATTGCTGAGCCACTTCCTGTAAGAGGTCTTGAAGCGTGTGGTCAAATAAGAGGGAAACTGTGGAGTCTGCGTCTGGTAAATCTGTAGTCAATATACATTTACTAGTGGTTGGGCTTTTCTTCTCTTAGAATAAACCTGGAAGCCATACCAGAATCTGTCACCACACATTACCTTTTCTGAATGCACCCTGGCCCATGTACCAGGTGTTCCTGGGCATCGACAATGCACAAAGCATCATTGATAGAAGGTACTATACCCTGCTCTAGGGGGGGGAAATGTGGTAGGTGATGGGAGCAAATGAGACAAGAGTTATATTTTTGTCAAGAAATAAAGGGCTGCTAGTCAATACCATGTTGCTTATCCAATAATTCCAGTGAATTCTAGGTTGAACTTCAAAACAGGAAATCTTCTTTTTTGGATTCAGTCAGCCTATTGGGACACATGGCTGGTAGACCAGAGGTGCTTTTTTATTAAAACTTTAACATTCAGAAAGAATTCTCTGTAACCTTGACATGCTGAATTATACTCTGAACCAGAGAGGGACTCAGGACACAGCTAAGAAAAAAGGAACAGCTGGATCCTTTGGTAACTTTGTGCCTTCCTTTCTGGTTTGGGGAACAACAAATTCAAAATGTCCACACCTCTGAAACAGGAGAACCAGAGCAACAGAATATCAACCACATTAAACTGCTGATACATTTTAGTTAAAGCTAGTTAGGTTGATCATGATAAAAATGTATTTCTGACCCTTGCTAATTACTAACCCAATCTGAAATATAAAGAAGTTCTTTTTCCTGCCTTGTTTTAATACATTTGTGTAATAAGTTAAAGTTAAGGACTTCTGTGCTCATGAATATTACCAGTAATTCTTTTCCACTTGAAAATACCCAAAGAGTTCTAAGAAAACCCAAACTGAAAAGTATTATTAAATCCACCTTGAGCTAAGTGCAAAAATGGTTGGAGTAGGGCCTCACATAATAGTTTAGATCAGTGGTTCTCAAAGTGTAGTCTACAGTGGGACACCTGGGTGGCTCAGTCAGTTAAATATCTGACCCTTGATCTTGGCTCAGGTCATGGTCTCAGGGTCAAGAGTTCAATCCCCACACTGGGCTTTATGCTGACCATAGAGCCTACTTTAAAAAAGAAAAAGAAAAGAAAAGAAAAGTGTGGTCTGCAGATCTCTGTGTCTCTAGGATACTTTCAGGAATCCACAGGATCAAACCTACTTTCATAAAAATATTAAGATGTTATCTGCCCTTTTTACTGTGTTGACATTTGCACTAATGTTGCAAAAGTGATGAGGGGTAAAACAAGCACGGATCAAAGCAGTGACCCCAACTTATACTAATAGTCATTGTATCCTTGATTATCAGGCTCTCACAGCTTAAAAAAATCACCAGTTTCATTTAAGAATGTCCTTGAAGAAGCAGTTAAAATAGTTGTATTTCAACCCTTGCTTACATGTCTTTAATATTTCATGTGATTACATGAAAAGTACATACAAAGAACTTCTGCTTCATCCCAAAGGCTGGTTGTCTCAAAGAAAAGCACTTGGGGGTGCCTGGGTGGCTCAGTGGGTTAAAGTCTCTGCCTTTGGCTCAGGTCATGATCTCAGGGTCCTGGGATAGAGCCCCACGTTGGGCTCTCCGCTCAGCGGGGAGCCTGCTTCCCTTCCTCTCTCTCTGCCTGCCTCTCTGCCTACTTGTGATTTCTGTCTGTCAAATAAATAAATAATAATCTTAAAAAAAAAAAAAAGAAAAAGAAAAGCACCTGTGTGACGGGGTTGAGAACTAAACCAACTGACCGTTTCACAGAACACCATTTAACTGCAAGAATGACTCACGGGCAAACTATGGTTATTCAGATTTGGGTATTTGGCAGACATTTCATCAAAATAAACTAAGTAAACCAGTCACTTGGGTAAATAATTGGCTGTATTTTTCACAATGACAAACTTTGAGCCTTCAAATAAAGATTAGAGTTTTGGAAGATTTGTGTCAGTCACTATGAGTTTGATAACTTCCCAATATTTAAAAACTTCTCTGATGTGATTGGTGATGATATTAACCAATATGATTTTTTGGTATTATATAATGAAATGTGTCAACATTTGGAACATCTGCATAACTCTGAATTATTTTCCAAGTGACCAATGCATAATGTTGTAAAATTATGCATATGAGTAAAAGATCCATCTAAATATTGAGGTAGACTAATAGATCTTAAAGTAACAATATGAAACATTCACAGGGTTTTAGACTCCCCATTCTACTAAACTTTAAGAAACTACAATTTGCCAAGTTTCTAGTATAATATAAAAAAAAATCCACAATTATTTGGAAAGGATTTTAAAGTACTCTTCCCTTTTCCAACTATATATCTGTGTGAGGCCAGATTTTCTTCATATATCCAACCAAAACAATAGCAACAGATTGGATACAGAAACAGATATGAAAAGCTAGCTGCTAAGGCATATATTAAAGAGTTTTGCAAAAATGTAAAAACAGTGCCAATCCTCTCAATGTAGATTTTTTTTCATTATGAAAATATAGTCACTTTTCAAAAAAATACATTATTTCTGTTAGCATTTAATAGGTTGTTGCCATTGTTTTATATGATAAGTAAATATTTTTTAAATGTCTCAGTTTTATTTTCAAATATGCTGAATATTGGTGGATATAACAACATACAAGCTCTTTGGGATACTCAAGAATATTTAGGAGTATAAGGAGATCCGGAGACAAAAAAAAAAAAGTTCGATAAAGTTGGTTTAGCTGGTCATAATGAGAGAAGGACTGCTTTACTCATGCTAAAACTGCAGGTACATAGAAGACCGCATATTTTGTGACATTTAATCCTAAGAGAAATAGAAGCAGTTTTGTTGTTTTTTGATTAAAATATGCTTCACAGATTTCAACCAAGGAATTTTTAAAGCGAGCCAGCACTTTATCAGTCTGAATTCTTTGGTTGAAAGCAACAAGTTGGTAGGTTTCTGCCTTCGGCTTGGGTCATGATCCTGGAGTCCCAAGATGGAGCCCCTCCTCGGGCTCCCTGTTCAGTGGGGAGTCAGCTTCTCCCTCTGCCCCTCATCCTGCTCTTGCATGCTTGCTCTCAAACAGGTAAAATCTTGAAAGAAAAAAGAAACAAGCAAGGGCAACTGGATTAGTCTTCCATAATGTAACAAATTACCCATAATTTACCAGTTTAAAACAACACGTAATTATTATTTCACAGTTTCCATGCAGTTTTAGAATTCAGGAAAGCTTTTTCTTCAAACCCAGGAGAAAGATCTCTCTCTTATGAAGACAGTCACTCATATGAGTAAGATCAGTTGGTTAAGGACCTCAATTACATCTCTAAAATCCCTTCGCTTTTGCCATATGAGGTAACGTAATCATGGGAGTGAGAGCGCATCACCTTTGCCATATTCTGTTGGTTAGAAGCAAATTACAAGTCCTGCCTGTTCCCAAGGGGAGGGGATCATACAGTATATAGGGCGTGGTTAAAAGGGGAAGGGGAGTGGTGTCATTTTAGAATTCTGCCTACCATAGCGATGTAAACAAATAAGAAAGTTACTGAAAGTAAATGAAGTAGTCACACAATGAAAGGAATGGCTGAAAACCCAGCCTTAGAATGGGCAAGAAGCCCTTTTCCATTTCCTAAGAGCTATCAGAGACTTACCTTTGGTATCAAGACAACTACTAATTCACTATTCAACATGCCACCACTAGATGAATCAACTCCATATGTTTTTATGTTTTTATGTTTATATATTTTATATTCTAGGTATCAATTTTTGGATATCAATACGTATGTATTTTTTTAATGTTGTGTTCCTTTATGCAAAGTTAAAAACCTACCCTTTGGCTAAGTGGGACAGAATATCTTGAGTAACAGCCTCATAAGGACTGCTCACGGTGGGGAGAGAGGTGCTACCCCAAAAGGAGATTTTGACTAGTTGAAGCAGAAAGAGATGCTGGCAGGCTAATACAAAGTTGTCTACCAAAGTCATCATCACCACCAAAAATATAATTTTTCAAAAAGCAAAGTCAGAAATATTATCCTTCAACAATATATACTTATAATGTAAAAATTTTCAAATCTTTTATACTTGTGAGCTGAGGTCATGAAAATTCTTTCAAATAGATAATTATAATAGATCTCCCTTGACTTGCTTTTGGATGACATAAAGTTTTGCTGTTGCATTTTGAATATTTCATTTATTATTTCTATGAAAGAGGGACAGTTAGCTTTTTGTGTTAAACAAAAAGATAAGAATTATTTGTTCAGTATGTTAGTTCTTCTCAATGATTATTCAGTCATCTTGGTATTAATCCCAGTGTTACTTTTATCCTATATTTGAGATGGTGACTCCTGCCCTAGTTTTCTAGCCTTATCTTTTCCATTATTCCAAGAACTTCCAAAATTGTCCTTCCAAGATCAAGAAGACAAATGTTCATATTCTTCTAACTCCATCCTCCAACAGGGAATCACTGGATTTACCGTTGCTTACACAAAGTACCTTTTCAGGAATTTTTATTCCAGGTGTCTGGTTGGAGTCCACCTTTCCTTTAGTATGCAAATAACGTAGATTAGAGCCCCTTTCCATGTTCTGTGAAATCAGAATTTGCACCCAAATTCCCAAGGAATGCTGGCAGACCTGCTGACATTCTCCTGCTCGCTTCTCATTCTGACTTCCTGCCCCACAGGATGCTTCACATCTCTGCTACTTCCTCACCACAAGTGCTCGATGCTCCTTCCAGACACTTTCCCCATAGGGTTCCACTAAATGAATAGCAGAATCTTCTAAGGTTATAGGGTAACAGAGAGAGATTATAGCACAAAATGGTTTGGGGTTTTTTTTGTTTTTGTTTTTTTGTTTGTTTGTTTGTTTTTTCATTTAACTGTTCATGCCTCATTGTATACAGGACAGAAGGACAGATTTTGTTCAGTTCTCTTTCCTTCTCCTACCATCATACTCCGGCCCCTTCTCTCCCCTCTGGAATTCGTCTTGCTCTTGCTCCCTTCTCCCCCTCCCCCGCCCTTCCTCCTCCTCTTCTCTATCTCTCTTTCATAGAGTGGGTGAGAGGTGATGGTTCTCATGACTAAACTTGCCTATACTTTTCTGGAAAAAAATTGATCTCCCTAGAAGTTTCCTGCCTTTCTCTTTCCTCTGAATTAGAATTCTCTATGTGTAATTTATTAGCATTATTTTTTCTTCTCTTTATAAGCTTTTATTGAGAAAAGACTATTGTCTTTTAAAAATGTTTCTGAGAGGGTTGCCTGGGTGACTCAGTCAGGTAAGCATCTGCCTTTGGCTCAGGTCATGATCTCAGGTCATGATCTCAGGGTCCTGGGGTGGAGCCCTGCATTGGGCTCCTTGCTCATTGAGAAGCCTGCTTCTTCTGCCCTTCCCCCTGCTTGTGCTCTCATTCTCCCTCTCTCTGAAATAAATAAATAAAATCTTAAAAAAAAAAAAAAAAAAAGCTTCTGAGAACATCTAGGCCAACACCAATTCCAGACATGGTTTTTTGATGACGGGAGGGAGATCCTATGTCATTGGAAAGGGTAACTGAACTATGTCATTATTCACAGACAAGCGTGTACTTTCTCTGAAGTGCTAGGAATCTCATTGAATTTTTAAAGGCTAGTTTTGAAAATGCCATTTTGAATTTGTACTGAAGAAAGATCAAGTTATGTATGTATTACATTTATAAAGCTTATGTACATGTGTACAGATATACTGTGTGATGTTTATGTACGTATGTAAACATGCTAAAATGCATCTCCCCATTTCTTTTTTCTTTCTCTAGTAGTACTGTGATTTTTTTTTTACTGTATATTTGACAGAAATCCAAAAATACATTCTCAAGGACATGAAGGAGAAATTTCTGCACATTTTAGATTTGTCTTACCTAGATAATCTGCAAAACTGTGGTTCTTATTTGTGTTTATATACTCCTCAGTTTCTGTCCTCTTCAGGGAAAAAAAGATTGTTGTTCCCCACCCCCTTGTCTCTCCAGCTCAATCCTTTTATTTTTTTTTTATTTTCACATTTCATATTTCTGCAGACTTCATCACAACCTGATAACATTCCCAAGGTTTGCTCTAACGTTATATTCCGAATTACTTCTCAAAGAAAAAAAAAAGTATGAATTGTAAAATCATTTCTTTCCTTCCCTGGGTTAACATTTGAAATGAAAAGCAAGTGGTCTCCTCTTTCTTGTTGCAAATTCCAGCAGCAGGCCAGTGGCAGCTGTCTGTCCTTCCTGCCTTTCATCCCTGAGGATTACTTTAGCCCCAGGGAGTGGGTTGATTTCCCTGAGGGCAAAGTCGCGGGGTGTGGCCAACTGCCCTCGGGCGTGTGCTCTGGCTCAGAGTCCTGAGAAAACTCCCCTCCCTCTCCAGCCCACAGAGAAATCTCTGAAGTCAGTGTACTCAGTGACAGAAGCGTGGCGAATGCGGCGGGGGCCGGTGGGGGTGGGGGGTCTGCTTCTGTTCTTGGCCTTCTGGGTCTGAAGGCCCAGCATGGACTTGCCTCGGGATATCTTTGTGCCTCGGTGGCAATGCAGAACATTTCATGTTGCACAAAAGGATTCACACAGATTCGGACACAGAACTTGAGGGATTTCTGTGCCCTGGAGAGGAAAGTCTGTGTGAGTTTGAGACCTTACTTAACCTTGGAACCTTTACTCCATTAGAACTAGGTGGCTTAAAATGACAAAAGGTAGTGACTAAAAGGGAAACTTCCTCTCCTCAACTGTATTATCATTAATCAACTGTTTCTCTTGCTCTCAAACACGATTTTACTAGGATGTTTGCCCAGTACTCTAAACTGATAATTACACACGTGCTAAAATGATGCATTCGAGAGCTAGCCCCTTATTTTTAAACGCTTTTAAAGTTACACAGTGGTTCATATTCGGTAATTGCCCTCAGTCAGTCAGATGCACCGAGGTGGCCACTCTGTGGTCCCAAGGATGGGTGACAGCACAGTCAGAGGACCTTTCCCCCCACAAACAACTTCTCTCTCTCCACCCACTGGGCTCTAGACCTGTTCATATATTCAAATCATGGTAATGAAATTCGGACTTAGGGACACCATTTCAACCCCGGATATCTCCTTAAACTCTGCATCTGAATTGAACTTAGGTGTTTAACTACCAGGCCGGTAGACTGATACTCATTAAACTTGGATCACTTTCTTTGAAGAAAAAATAAAAGGACTCCAAAAGTACAAATTAAGTTTAGCAGAGGACAGTGGAGGAGAAGCTTCTCTCATCTTTTCGACATTTGAGTAACAGTGAATAGAATCACTTTGGAATTAGTGAGATCAGGTTCAGTACTTTGCTCTGCCACTTGGACAGCTCCATTCCAAAGGGAATCTCTAACTTCCCTTATCTGCAAAATGAGTATAATGGTTGTGTGGAAATAAAGGAAGACTAACCAAATGAGAACACTCACAGGCTATTTACTCTGAGCTTGTTGGAGCAAAGGAGTCTGAAAGGCACCAGCCCTTGCATTTTGGCACAGACTCAGAAGCAGGTGAAGGAGCTGGAAAGCTTCCTGGTGGAAGGAAGGAAGGCTTTAGGTGCCCCCTGATTGGGAGCTGTTGGCACAGAGAAGCTGTAGGTGGGCTCCTAAGAAGCAGGGCATCCTGTGGGATTGGCTGGTGACACGTATTTGGCTTTTGCTGGTTGATGCTAAGTTGGAAACAGAGACAAACATTAGAGAAGTGGACAGTTATTCATCACGTCCTGGCTGTTTTGGACCAGCCATCCCAGAGGTTCGAGTTTAGCTGGGTGGATGGTTACTAGAGATAGCAATTTGACTTCCTGCAAATCTGATGTATAGCAGATTGGCTTTCTAGGGTGTTTATTGTAGATAAGGGTTTGGGTTCATGGGCGGGTACGGCAGGTTGTAGGTCAAAGCTCTATTCTGATACAAGCTCTGGCCATTGGCCTTTGGTTTAGTCAGTCTTACAGCTGCACCATGAAAAGCATCATCACAGCGTGACCACACAGCACTCGCCCAATAAATAGAAGTATAGTCTCCACAGACATTTGAAACCACTACTCTTTGGTGCATTTTTCATGGTATCAGTGCCGGAGTTTGGATCAGAACTGGGTGGATGTGGGGGAAGCCAGTGTGTGCTGGTGTAAGTAGGCCCTTCCCTGGGGAATTATGTCAGGGTTGAAATGGCTTATCAGTTGAAGGCGAATTGCCTATGAATTCATTAGCAGAATCTGAAATTGTCCATCCCATTCATTTCATTTCTGGGAACTGTCCAAGCCCTAAAGAAACTCCAGGGTCCTAATGGGTCTCTAAATTCATCTGAGTTTTAGGACAGATTCTGGGGATACAAATGAGCTTAAAACCATTGCAGGTGTCAGAAGGTCTCTAACACCTAGTATAATGCCTGCAACATAGTACGTACTTTCAACCAGCAGTTGAATGAATAAGTGAATGAATAAGTGAATGAATAAGTGAATGAATGGGTGAATTTCCCAACTTACATCAAGTAGCTACTGTGAAAATAAGAGGTATCACCTTGTCTGCTACTTTCTACGTAATTTAGATATTTCTGTACATTCTTTTTTTCACTAGAACTCCTAAAATAGGATTGGACTAAATATAATCGAATGATCACTCACAGAATTTATAATGATAGGCAGAGTCAAGAGTGAGTATTTTGGCCACCTCCCCCTCCAAATGCTGAATTCTGGAAATGAACACATTAAATGGAATTTTAAAGCACTGTTCAATGAACAGGAAAGATGATTCAAAGTAACTTCTTATTAGCACCCATGTGAAGTGGTACCAAATTTGAACTTTAAAAATGTTATAGTTATGCAAATGACTTCACAGAACTAATCCCAAGCCAGTTGGTTCACACAGGCTTTTAGAGACCATACAAGTCAACCTGACAGGCAGAGCTTCTTGCCTTTTGTACGGCTGAGTCCCCGGGGACAAGGAGTTCAGAGACCTGAGACATGGCTTAGCATCTAGTGTGCCCTTCATCCTCACACATCCGTTCATCCATTCAGGCCCTTACGTAACATTGATTGGCCTTGTAGAGTTTCTCAGCCGCAGGGATAACAAGTGAGCCTACCATTCCTGCCCTGGAAGAGCTCGGGGTTAGGAGGTGAGCTCAGTGATGATCATGCATGCAGCTGGAGATGGGGTCCAGCAGAACTTTTGCGTTCAGTGATAATGTCTGAGGCACAAAATGATGATTAAGGCCTCTGTCCTTAAAGTACTTCAACTCTTGTACAGCAGAGAACTTGTGTACACGGATATTCAAGATAGAACGTGTTATATAGAGGCAGGCCCTTAAAAGGTAGGCAGGAATTCAGACTCGGGGATTCTCAGACCTTCCCTCTCATTCACCCCACATCCTTTGTCGAACTTGGGGTGGGGTACATAGAAACAAACCAGGGAGTCGAAATTTGTTTTTGACTGAGCAAGAGACGTAGGTGTTCGCTGTAGATATGAAGCAATAAATTGCATTGGCTTATACGTTTTGAAATAATGGCTCAGATTTAGAACTAGATAGCAGAATTCAAATTGTGAAATGGCAGCTTTAATAACATGAAAGATATTCTAGCCCTGCCCACAGTAAAATGAACAGAGAGTGGGTTTAATATTTCAGTAAGACTGTAAAAAGCATGTGAAACGTAGGTGATTGGATTGGCGAGCACGCAGTCATGAACATTGTCAAAGAGAGTGTACAATGGAGTCTGTATCCATTTAAATAGCATAGTAACTGGAGGAGAGAACGGAGTGCTTCTCTCACCTGTGAAAGTGATATTAAACAATTAGGCCAAGGACCTTGTCCTCCATGCAGCTCTGATGGACAGCGACTTTCTGATGGCTTGCACTTTGGTGTACCAAACCTGTTCTTTTTCTTCTAGTCTTATGTAGCCACTACCCACGGTTTCATATGGACATGAAGTAATTTTTTCAGACCTCTAAGGACCTTCATTTTACAGACTAATGTCTGAAATTTTTGATGAGTTTAGTAGTAGACATTGTACATTATCAGAGAAGAGTGGGTGCTGTTTGTGCCTTGCTGCACTTCTGATGCAGAGTAAGAGCCTATGGAGAGAACTGGAAAGGGAAGGCATCAGCCTTAATTCAGAATTAATCTCCTATAAAGGCCTAACTGCATATTTCCAAATAGTATATTTATATTTATTCAGATATTCCCTGAGAGACTGTCAATTTATTGACATAGGTTATGATCCGTAAATTCCATCAGAAAATAAGGATTTCCAGTTCATCATATGGATTCATATATAATTAACTGACCTTTGTATTAACCTTTTTAAAAAATATAATTTCCCATGTGGTTCAAGAATAATTAGTTGGTATGTGGCAATGACTAAACTCCTGGAATATGAATATTCCACTATATGAAGTGACTAGTGCTGTGTCTTTTCTTTGGATGGATACAGTTAATAAGTACCACATCTAACCATTGACAGTAGCAAATATCGCTAACTTACATGTTTGTAAAACGGTCACGTATACTATTATGATATTTGGGAGCAAACAATAATTTGTGTTACGGTTTTGCAGCCATTTCTCAATGTTATTCTATGAATCAGTTGTCTTTTTGATGGATTGAGCTCATGACGTTCAGTTGATCTCCATTTAATCAGGTCTTGCTGTCAAAGGTTTTTATATATTCCAACCATTTTGTTTCCATGTTGTTTCCTTGGTTCAATACACAGGTTGAGATATGGTTGTCTGGACTGAGAGATAGGAATATCCAGCCTCATTTCAAAACTCTATTTGAATGAGTCTGATTAAGTCTTTCAACCCATATAAGTGGCGGACTGTGTCTTATTAGGAAATTAGGACCCCTTGATATATAACCTTTCTCCTGCTGGGGTAATGCAGTATGTTTATTTATCATTGGTATGCTATTCTACTATCTGTGCGTATAATTGAACTATAATTTTAAAATTCCTTTAAATAGTTATTTGTTTCAACTTTTAGTTGAAGCCAGAACACAGAGGAAAAAATAATGTTTTAAAGGTTTGGTTAATGGGGCACCTGGGTGGCTCAGTGGGTTAAACCTCTGCCTTTGGCTCAGGTCGTGATCTCAGGGTTCTGGGATCAAGCCCTGCATCGGGCTCTCTGCTTAGCAGGGAGCCTGCTTCTCTCTCTCTCTCTGTCAAATAAATAAATAAAGGTTTGGTTATTTATTTGAAAAGATGTGTCCCCATCCCACCTCTTATGATACATGTGTCATTATGGGTTACACCTGTGAACTCAGATCTGGTAGTAAATGTGTAGAAAGTCTCTCATCAAAATTACCTTAGTGCAAGCAGGAGCGCAGACTAAGTTCAGACAAAGGCCCTGGCTGGACAGTAGCCACGCTCCGCAGCATTCTGTGTTCGCCCCCTCCCACTCTCATTAGAAATAAGAATTCTCAAGTTAGCAAGTTATTTTATGTACTGTTTTAAGGGAAAAAATGATTCAGAGGGACAATATAGGCTTACATTAAAGATAAAGGCTAAGGTACAAAATATGATCTGGAATCCCAGAGCAAACTTAGTTAAATTCCCTACACCCGCATCTCTCTTCCCCCTGACATCTGAAACTGTGGACTAGTCATTAAAATCCTTCTACTTGGGCCCTACCTCTGACTTCCTCAATCAGAATCTCAGAACCTGGAGTCTGGTAAAAGGGCCATTTTAGTAAGCTTTCCAGATGATTCAAATACCCACGAAGCTTTGTGAACCACCCCCTGATTTTTTATTCATTGATTAAATGAATCACGCCTTCAGTTCTGAATCATTCATTCATTGATTTTTCATGGCACAGTACTATGTATACATACATCTGTGTCAAGTGTTTTACTATCTAATTAAGGTGACAAGATGTATCCTCAACATCTATTAATAAAGAAGCATGAGGTATTTGGACTCAGGGTCAGGGTAGCATTAAGAGTATAGCATGTAATATACAGAGCAAGAGCAACATCATTCTGTTCTGGTCAGAAGACACTTGGAGTAATAATCTCACTTGTTTATTACTTTATTTGGTTATTAAGATGGCTCTGAAGTAGATAGGATATTATTTGACAGAAGAGAAAGTTGAGTCCTAGAACTGCCAAGATTCAAGATTCCGAGTCACATGACCAATTAGAAAATCTAGAAAGAAAATCCGCTCTGATGCTAATTCCTAAACCAGTGTTCTTCTCACTGTGCCTGTATCATACCTCGCATAATTTTTCATTGTTGTTACTTAAGCTGAGTCTGTTTAGAGGTAAAAAATTTACCAGTAATGAATAATTTGGTTGAAAAACAGAGAAAAGAAATAATTCCAAATAACTAAAACTTCCTTCCTGTCAATATGTATTTTATGTTCAACCACCAAGCCATCAAGCAAGGATTCTGTTCATTAAAATTTGCAACAGAAGTCCTGCATATGGTGAATGTGTTAGGAGAAAATGTAATGGTTGTGATGGTTCATTTTATGTGTTAATTTGGCTGGGCCACAGAAATAAATTTGTGAGGGGAGCCCCAGCATCCCTGAAGAGCTCAGTGATCATTCTTCTCTGTATGCCAGAACTTACAGTGGGAACTGCTGTCATTAAATTGGGACACCTAAATGCAGTGAGGATCCTGGTGTGGCAGGAGCTAAATGATGACCCTCGAATGCCAAAGTCAAGGTGGTCATGGTTCCATAATGGACAGCAGGATAAAGTAGAAATCAGAATATTCTGACTTGTAGAGAGCTAGGTCATTGACTGGTTGATGATGGTGTTCCTCAAAGTGAAATATTTGGGAAGCCCACCAAATTTTTGCTTAATTTGTATAAGCAGAAAAGTTCTAGGTCAACTGAACAAAATTTGACTTGAATCATAAAAACAGAGTTATGACCCCCTTCATCAATCCCCAGATATGAGCCAGTTTATAGACCGAATGAAGGGGAAGTCAAGTCCCCTTGAAACTCCTGAACATTGCTAAAAATTTACTCCATTAATCTTTTTCCCAGCCATCCCTAAAGGGACCTGCAATCTTTAACCAGGGTAATTGTACCTTGGGGAAAAAGAAAATAATGAGAGCTTTCAGGGATTACTGAACACTGGCTCTTAACTGACACTAATTCTAGGAAACCCAAAATGTCTCTGTGGTCCATTGGTCAAAATAGGAGTTTATGGAGGTTAGGTGATCAGTGGAGTTTTAGGTTAGAACCACCTCACAGTGGGCTCAGTAGGTGTCTGGACCCATTCTGTTGTCATTTCCTCAGTTCAAAAATACGTAATTGAGGGGCACCTGGGTGGCTCAGTCAGGTAAGTGTCTGACTCTTGATTTTAGCTTTGATCATGATCTCAGGGTGGTGAGATGGAGCTCTACATTGCTCTCTCTGCTGGATGTGGAGCCTGCTTTAGATTCTGTCTCCCTCTGCTCCTCCCCTCCACTCTGCTCACATTCTGTTTCTCTTGAAAGATGCAGAGGTGGTGATTCTCACCATATTCTCATTCAACTTGCCTATTTGGCTTGTGCAGAGGACAAATGGATTTTGTAGAATAACAGTGGATTGTCATAAGCTTAATGCAGTGGGGACTCTGATTTCACCTGCTCTAACAGATGTGATTTCATTGCTTGAGAAAATGGTGCCTGGTATGTGGCTGTTGATCTGGCAAATGCTTTTTTCTCCATCCCTATTGATAAAGACTACGAGAAGCAGTTTGCTTTCATGGGGCAGAGCCAGCAAGACACCGTCACTGTTCTACCTCAGGGGTCTAGCAGCTCTGCAGGTCCCTGCCAGAATTCAATTTGCAGGAATCTTGATCACCTTGCCCTTCCATAAGATATCATTTTGACCCATTACATTGCTGGCATAATGTATTGTATATATCTGATCAGACCCAAAAAAGCCCTCAAGACACCAGTGATTTATACAAAGAAGTGGCCCAAATGCCTATTGTCCCCACTGGTACTACACTACCTTTTCTCCCTTAGCCTGCATCTATGGCCTCATGAGGAAGCCCCTATAATCTGTTGACAGAAGAGATGATATGTAGGGATGAACAACTGCTTCTCTCTGAGACATCCTCTGAAGGACAGTGGTAGAAGGGAAAACCTTTCAGTGAACAGAATGTCAAGCAATGCACCTGGTTATTCACTTTGCTTGCAAGGAGAAATGGCCCGATGTGCAACTGTATACTGATTTATGGCCTATGGCCAGTGGTTTGACTGGGTGGTCAGGGATTTTGAAAGAACATGATTGGAAAATTGATGACAAGCGAGTCTAGGGAAGGGGTATATGGAATGGGCAAAGACATGAAGATACTTGTGTGCCACATAATGTTTACCAAAGGGTGACCTCAGCAAAGGAATATTTTAATAATCAAGTGGATAGGAGAGGATGACCTATTCTGTGAATACCCAACTACCCCTATTATGCACTGATAGCTCATAAACCAAGTGGTCATAGAGGCAGGGATAAAGGTTGGGCTCAGCAACATGGACTTTGGCTCACCAAGGCCTACTTGTCTACAAATACGCTGGTGAATGCCCAATTTCCCAGCATCAGAGACCAACACGGAGTCCTCAGGGTATAAGCCAGCTACCTAGAGGCAGATTGTACTTCTATCATGGGTCAGAGTTTTGTTCTTACTGAAATAGAGGATGTGGATTTGCCTTCCCTACAAGTAGTGCTTTTACCAAAACTACCATGAGTGGATTTCTAGAATGCCTCTTCACCATCATGGTATTCTGCACAGCATTGCTTTTGATCAAGGAGCTCACTTCAAAGCACATGAAATGTGGCAATGGGCTCATGCTCATAGAATTCACTGGCCTTGCCATGTTCTCTACTATCCCAAAGCAGCTGGTTTAATAGAAGGGTGCAATGACTTGTAGGAGACTCGTGTATAGTGCCAGCTGGGTGGCACAACCTTGAAGGACTGAGGCAAGCATGTCCAGAAGGCTGTATATGCTGTGGATCAGCATCCAGTAGATGGTGCTATTTTCTCCCATACCCCAGATTCATGAGTCTAAGAGTTCAGGGGTGGAAAGGAGAATGTCACCACTCATTATTACCCAGGTGGCCCAGTTGCAAAAAAGTTCTCCCTCTCCCCATGACACTATGTTCTGCTGGCCTAGAGATCTCAGTTCCAAAGAGAAGAATGGTTCCACCCAGAAGCACAGCACTGATTCTAACTAACTGGAAGTTAAGATGGCGGCCTGACCACTTTGCACTCCTCATGTTTCTGAATCAACAGGCAAAGAGAGGGGGGTCTCTGTGTGGGCTGGGGTGACTGATCCGGACTACCAAGGGGAAATTGGACTGCTACTTCACAGTGGAGATAAGGAAGAATATGTCTGAAATACAGAAGATCCCTCAGGGCATCTATGAGTATTACCATGTCCTGTGATTAAGGTCAATGGAAAACTAAAATTACCCAGTTCAGGGAGGGCTCCTGATGACCAGACCCCTTTACCCCACCAGGTAAAGAATCATAGTCAGCTGATGTGCTTGCGGAGGCCAAAGAGGATACAAAATACAGTATTTAAGTAATCTATTAAGTATAGAAGAAGAGTAAACATTACCCCAAAACTTTGCATCCTTTTCTGGGGAAAGGGTTAGTATGTTTTACTTGTATGCCAGGATAGTTGTATAATGTGGAGCAGAAGTATGAGTTTGTTATTATCTTTATTGGGAAATTATGGTTTTGAAAAGTTGTGCATGGGCACCAAGTTGACAAGAGTGGACTAATGATGTTTATTTTTATATGTCAACATGGCTAGGCTACAGTCCTAGATATCAGTCAAACATTATTCTGGATGTTTCTGTGAAAGTGTTATTTGAATGAGGTTAACATGTAAATCAGTGGACTTTCGGTAAAGCAGATTATCCTCCATAATGTGAGTGGGCCTTATCCAATTAGTTGAAGGCCTTAAGGGAACTAACACTGACCTCCACCTCACCAAAAATTCTGCATTTGATCTTAAACTACAGCTCTTGCTTGAGTCTCCAGCCTGCAGATTTTGGATTTACCAAGCCTCCGTGATCTCACAAGCCAATTTCTTAAATCTACCCCCCCATTTCTCTCCCCATCTTCCTCTCTCCCCATCTTCCTCTCTCCCCCACTCCATCTCTCTGCCCCATCTCTGTCTCTTTCCCTCTCTCCCCCTCTTTTTCTCTCCTCCCTATCTCTCTTTCTCTCCCTCTGTCTCATAGGTAGGTAGATAGATGGTAGATGATAGATATTCTAGGTTATGTCATCTTAAAAAAAATCATCTTTAGTTCTAAGTGGAGCATGGAAAATGTAGGTTAGCTGACTATCCATTCAGTTGGGTTTCTTTGGTCATTGTGTTAATAAATCAACCATTCTTTTATTTATGACATGACCCAATTTATAATTCATCAAGTCAAAATAAGAAACATCAATATTTTCATTTGACTGTAATTCTCTTGATACCATTTTAGAATCTTCACATGCTGCCTGTTGTTTGACTTAACCTGTAATCGTAACAATGATATCATGTATTTTCATAATGCCTTACTATTTAGCGAAAATATTTACATATTAATGATCCACATCTAACATCAAGTGTTGCTCATAGTAGGCAGACTACATATCTATTTAATCAATTACAGTGAAATGATGAATTTAGCTTGTATGTTTTCCTTTTTCATTTTTTTAAAGATTTGTTTATTTGAGAGAGAGAGTGTGTGTGCGAGTAGGGGGAAGAGAAGAGGGAGAGAGATTCTCAAGCAGACTCCCCACTAAGCACAGAGCCAGACAGGGGGCTGGATCTTACTACCCTGAGATCCTGACCTGAGCCGAAAGCAAGAGTTGGACGCTCAACCAACTGAGTCACCCAGGGACCCCTCCTTTTTAATTTTTGTTAGATTTGGAGGGGTTTTTTTGAAGACTTACTAATGAGCTAAGCAAAAGGAAACTAGGAAGACTGTTATTAGGTATGTTGAAGTAATTAGTCAATTTTGTGTTCCTAAAGCCCCCCCTGGGCTATCCTAACCCCTGCCCAGAACTCTTTCCAAATTGGGTTTTTCTTGATTAGGGCCATTGCTAATCTGATTAGTGAGAGCTGTGGCCCACCACCCCCTCCCCCGACCAAGAGTTGCCTACAATACCCCTGAGGGTCAGTATTCCCCCATCAAGAACTTAAAAGTTCTCACAGAAAGACTTTGTGTAACAAACCCACACAGAAAGGTATCTAAGTTTATTGCTGAATTGTATAATTTGGAAACTAAAGCTAAATAAAAAAGAAAGAACTCTGATGAAAACTTCTTTTTTTCATTAAGTGCCTGACAGAGATATGTGACTTATACACAGATTTTTAAAGCTTGGATTAATGAGGTCTCTGTAGTTTATTGTCAAAGGCCTGTCCATATTTTCACAAACATGTGAATAGCAAGAATCTGTATCCTACCCTTATCTGCAAAGATGGGAAAATGACACAGGTTTACTCCCGAATTAAGAAATATTGTCAAGTTATTTTACTCATCCAGAAATGTTCATGTCTCTGTTCATGTGTATTTGTGTGTGCATTAGTCTACTCAAGCTGCTATAATAAAATATTGCAGACTGGGTCGCTTTAACTTCCATTTATTTCTTACAGTTTTGGAGGCTCCAAGTCCATGATTAAGGTGCCAGCAAATTCAGTTTCTGGTGGGAGCTCTCTTCTTGGCATAGTAGACAACTGCCTTCTCTCTCCATACTCACATAGCCTCTCCTCCGTTCCTGTTTGAGGAGAGACTTTTCTCTGGTGTCTCTCCTTATTAGGACACCAGTCCTGTCAGATTTGCGCCCTACCCGGATGACATCATGTAACCCAAAGGCCTCATATCCAAATACCATTACCTGAGGGGGTAGGGTTTCAACATATGTATTTGGAAGGGACATAATTCAGTCCACAACATTGTGTAATGTCAGTTAAGCCACACTTTTATAAACAATTTAAATACATTTTAAACTAAGGTTTGTTTTATGTCTTTGTACTTTCAGTACCCACAGCAAAAGAAGAGACTATAAAAATATTGACAGCCATTACTTTCTGAGAACTTCTTTTGTAATGTATTATTATATTACCTTTTAAATCATGGAAAGAAATTATAGACATGAAATAAGGCTCTTTCCCTTGAATCCTGTCACTCAGTCGTACAGCTACCATCATTTATTTCATACCCCCCCACCCCAGTCTTTCCCATAGGGATTTTTAATGGACATTATGTTTTCACAAGTTTGTGGTCTCCTTTTATGCATTGAATAATATTTCATAAATGCATTTATGCAATTAATTCAGCACACTTATTGAAAGAATTTCAACTGTTCAATTTTGATGAAGCAGAACAACTTTCATTTGCTGAATTTCCCAAAATAGCATCAGTTTTCTTCAATAGATCAGCCCATATTACTGTGTCCATTTGCAACCAACACTCCATTTGCCAATGTAACTTATCTCTTAACACAGCATCTTTGAATCTTCAGAAAAAAGGCACAGAATTACATATAGATGATATTGGCTCAATGATCCATTGAATTATTAATACATAGCAACCAATACTATTGGTTATTCCTCAGCTGATCTCTCATGCTTGTCCAATTGCCATTCTCTCCTAAATTTGCCTGTAATCGGTTTTGATGGATAAAATTGAGAGGCTCAGTCTGTGTGGAAGGTGGGGTTCATAGTCTAACTTAAAGCACAGAGACCAAAAGAAATTTGGTTAAATAAAAAGTAGGACATCTTTCTCTGAAGAAGTCTTCCTTCATCTCCACATTGAACACAAACAGGATATGCCATGCATGTAATTTGCTTGGTAAATGTACGTACCTATGAAGGATTAAGCATAGGTAGTACCTATCATATCTAGTACCTAGTTTCACAAGCAGAAATTTAAGCCTTGAATCTTGACATTTTAATGTGGTGTGCTGAATATTATAAAATGAGCACTGAAGAAGGTCCAAGAACAATGTTTCTCTGAAGAAGAGGCAGTTTTTCCCAAGAACATATTTAGCAAATCCTAGACATTTTGGATTATCACACCTGACTGGGTAAGAGGGATATTACTACCGTCTAGTGAGTCGAGGCCAGGGATACAGCTTAACACTTTGCATTGTACTGGACAGTGCCCCAACCCCGACCCCTGCCGCCTCTCCACCAAGATTTATCCCTCCCAAAATATTGATAGAACCAAGACCAAGAAACCCTGGTTAAGTAAGTTTCCCGAGGGGCAGAGCACCTTGTTTCTTTATTTTTAAATGTTTTTCTCTGGAAATGCTATCAAAAAATACCGTAAACCTATCTCCCTTAAGTATTTGAATCTCAATTTTTTGTTTTTCAGAAGAATTACTCAAAGAAAAATTTCCATATGCTGAAAACTGCAAAAAAATGTATAACTTGGCACAACAATCATGATTCAGTATTTTAACATCTGTCCTCTAGAAACAAGAACAGCTTCATTTTACTACCAAAAGAAGAGTAAAAACCAGCTATTTCTACTCATGACCATGAGGAATGATCTTAAGAGGAAAAAAAAAATGCTCCAGAAAAGAAAGGAAGAATCTTAAGTTGCTGCCTACAGCCTATGCACTACTTACTGTTCCCAGTGTACAGACAGTATCTGACGCATAGTAGACATTCAATAAAAATGCACTAGCTAGAGGTGCCTGGGTGGCTAAGTGGGTTAAGCCTCTGCCTTTGGCTCAGGTCATGATCTCAGGGTCCTGGGATTGAGTCCTGCTTTGGGCTCTCTGCTTGGCAGGGAGCCTGCTTCCTCCTCTCTCTCTGCCTGCCTCTCTGCCTACTTGTGATCTCTCTCTCTGTCAAATAGGTAAAATTAAAAAAAAAAAAAATTTATAAAAAAAATGCACTGGCTGACTTTCATAGACCCCCCTCCTTTTTCATTCAAGCATCCTATATCCTACTTTATACAGGATGATTCTGGAAATTTTCAAAGTGGCTTAGGCTTCTCACAAGCCATATCATGAGCATGAGGAACAGCAAATTGTCCTTTGCTCTCTGCACTGGCAGTCCGAAGATATGAAAGGCAAACCATGACCAGTCAGCTGGTCCTAAACATATTCCTCCTTCTAGAGTTTGTATCGTCCATTACTGAATGTGAGTTTACTATAATTTTTAAAATAATTAGCTGAATTATTTTAATGAATTATGTTCAGGGTTAGTAATCCTGGGCCTTGCAAGTTTAATATATGGAACAGAATTCAGAGAGCCATTTATTTTTAAAGTTTGTTTATTTATTTGACAGAGAGTGAGAGAGCGACTGCCTGCTGAACAGAGAACTCAATGAGGGACTCGATCCCAGGACCCTGGGATCATGACCTGAGCTGAAGGCAGACCCTTAACCAACTGAGTCACACAGGCACCCAGGAAGCCAAATTTTATATAAGAGTTTCTGCGTCCAGGAACTAAGCCATCTGTGGAGAGTGGAGGCAAGAAGTAGAAGAAACATCTCTGATACAGCTTTGATCTGAGGATGAGGAATTCTCAGACATTTTTCAGAATCACTTGCCTTGCTTAGAGCCTTGGCCACACTCTTCTGCCACCTGCTCCTGATAGCCAGATAATGAGGGCCACAAAATGCTGGTTTGTTTTGTTTTCCTATCCGAGAACTCAGTGTACTCTGCCATGGCTTGGTTTTGCTTGAGAAGTATCTGGACTCCCCACTGAGCAGGCAAATTCAATTCTTTGAGGACACATCAAGTCTTCCTTCATCCCACGAGAAATGGGCTCATTAGAAATCCATTACCTGCTTCCTAAAATTTTTTATCACAGGTTACAAAACTGTACCTGGGATCAAAATATCTGAACATTATGTTTGCATTCTAGAAAATATGACTCCACTAAAGCATAGGAGAGTGCAAAACAAGGGGTGCCTGGGCAGCTCAGTCAGTTAAGCCTCTGCCTTCAGCTTGGGTCATGATCCCAGGGTCCTAGAATCGCCCGCATCCGGCTCCCTGCTCTGTGGGAGGCCTGCTTGTCCCTCTCCCACTTCCCCTGCTTGTGTTCCCTCTCTCACTGTCTCTCTCTATGTCAAATGGGTAAAATCTTTGAAGAAAATAAAAAAAGAGTGCAAAACAAGCATCTGACATCTTTAGAACAAGTGAGGTTGGGAAATAACCTTATCCAAACTCAGTTTCTCTTCTGTATTTTCCTGCCAACCATGCTTATTTATACCTAACATACTAAAGGAGTATGGTACTGGAAAAGGAACTGGCAAGGTTCATCATCAAGTAGAGTTGCATTTGGGGAAAGCAGTTTACTTGGCGTGATGACTGAGTTGTAAATCACCTCCTATTTCCAAAAGAGGGTGTATAAAATGCATAAGACAGAGCACTTAAATGTCAAAAGGAAAAACCAGGAACTATTAAGAGGAAAAATGTATAACCAGTGACTATATTAACAGCCAATACTTATTGAGTATATAGTATGGGTAACAAATATTTCTAAGAGTTTTCTTTTTTAATTGATAAATGATTAACATACAGTGTTCTGTTAGTTTCAGATGCAACTCTTACGTTGCTCAGTGCTTATCATGATAAGCGTACCCTCAATCCCCTTTATCTATTTTGCCCATCCCCCCACCCACCTGCCCTCCTGCAACCATCAGTTTGTTTTCTGTATTTAAGAGTCAGGTTTTTTTGATTGTCTCTTTTTTCTTTGTTTGCTTTGTTTCTAAATTCCATATATGAGTGAAATCATATAGTATTTGGCTTTGTCTGACTTATTTCACTTAGCATTATACCTTCTAGACCCATCCATATTGTTGCAAATGGCAAGATTTCATTCTTTTTTTTATATCTGAGTAATATTCCATATGCCACATCTTCTTTATCCATCCACCTACTGATGGACACTTAGGTTACTTCCATATCTTGGCTATTATAAAAATGTTTCAATAAACATAGGGGTACATATATCTTTACAAATGAGTGTTTTTGTTTTCTTTGTGTAAATACCTAGTAGTGGAATTGCTGGATCATATGGTAATTCCATTTTTGATTTTCTGAGAAATCTTTATACTGTTTTCCACAGGAGTGGCACCAAATTGCATTCCCACCAGAAGTGTACAAGAGTTCCATTTTCCATAAACTCACCAACTCTTGTTATTTTTTGTCTTTTTGATTCTACCCATTCTGACAAGTGTTAAGGTGAAAACTCACTGTGGTTTTGATTTGCATTTCCCTGATGATGAGTGATGTTGAGCATCTTTTCATATGTCTGTTAGACATTTATATGTCCTCTTTGGAAAAATGTCTATTCAGATCCTTGGCGCATTTTTATTCAGATTATTTGGCATTTTTTTAGTGTTTACTAGTATGAGTTCTCTCTCTATATTTTGGATATTAATCTCTTACTGGATATATCATTTGCAAATATCTTCTCCCATTTAGTAGGCTGCTTTGTTGTTTTGTTTTGATGGTTTCCTTTGCTGTGCAAAAGCTTTTAATTTTGGTGTGGTTTCAATAGTTTATTTTTGCATTTGTTTCCCTTGTCTGAGGAGATACATCTAGAAAAATGTTTCAGTGGCTGATGGCAAAGACATTATCACCAGTGTTTTCTTCTAGGAGTTAATGGTTTCAGGTCTCAGATTTAGGTCTTTAATCCATGTTGAGTTTATTTTTGTGTATGGTGTAAGAAAGTGGTCCAGTTTCATTCTTTGGCATGTAGCTGTCCAGTTTTCCCAACACCACTTAATCAGTAGAGTGTCTTTTCCTCATTGTATGCTCTTGCCTCCTTTATTGTAGATTAATTGGTCATATAAGCGTGGTTTATTTCTGGGCTCTCTGATCTACTCTCTTGACCTATGTGTGTATTTTTTGTGCCAGTCAAATACTGTGTTGATTACTAAGAGTTTTAAGTAATATACGGAGTCGTATAATTCTTACCACAGCATTATTATGTGGATACTTTTGTTATCCGCATTTACTAATGAGCAAGCTACAGCACAGAGAGAATAATAATGTGCCTGAGGTCACAGTGCTAATAAGTGGCGGAACTTGGATTGGATTTCAGATAGTCTTGCTTAGAACCTGTGTGCTCAACTAGGATGTCGAACTGCCTTCCACACTTTTCTGAGCTTCCAGGCAGGCAAGGCAAGACTCTTCAGTACTTTTCCCAAGGGATAAAATCTTTAGAAAGTGATTGGGTTGCAATATGAGTAACATTTTGCAACATGGTGAAAAAAAAAAAAAACTATGATTAGTTGCTGTTTTGCACAAGATCCAAATGTGTTCTTCAAAGTAAGATTTTTCACATCAACCTCAATAAAGGGTTTTTTTTTAAAGATTTATTTACTTTAGAGTGAGAGAGAGCGCACATAGGTGGGGGGAGGGGTGGAGGGAGAGACTCTTGGAGCAGTCTCTCCACTGAGCCTGGAGCCCAACATGGGGCTCCATCTCACAACCCTGAGATCATGACCTGAGCTGAAACAAGAGTCAGATGCTAAATCGACTTAACCACACAGCCGCCCCAATAAAAGGGTTTAAATAGTAACTCAGTGGATATAACTAACATGATTTGAAATCCAGATTTCCTAAACTGAATAGGGTTGATGATTGGATGTGATTTCTGTCATTGATCCTTATTTTATTTGCATCTGTACAGTCTGTCATCTCGTTTACATACTTACCAACCTTTGTATTGCCGGCCTCTTCTGCGAGGGGAGCACAAAGATCTGTTTGCCTCATTTGTCTGCTTATCTTCAGAACTCAGCACAGTCTGTCAGGGCAGGTACTCAAAATTATTTGTTGAGTAAATTCATGGGTGAATGAATCCTTCAAAGGCAAAGAGTTCTGCCCAAGACCAGCCTCAAGATCCTTACGGTCTAAATTATGACTATTTTACGATCTGTAAATTATGACTGTTGAGGAGATAAGGAGTTCTAAGGAGTTACTGGCAGGGGAAACTTCACTGGAGATGACCAGGCAGGGTGCTAACTCTCATAGTTTTTTTTTTCTTCTTCTTCTTCTTCGTGAGCTCTGATGTCAGTGCCGGTCCCTGGAGTTGTGTTCTGCACAATCTACCCACCGCCATCCAGCAGTCTCAGGGGACCTATTATGACAGAAAGGAAGTCTGCACCCAGCCCACTGCACTGTTTCATTCAAAGCTCTCCACCGCGGCTTCCCATGGACCATTCTGAACCCAAGCTTAGAGACAGACATTTAACGTGGCATGTCAATAGCACGTGGTGACTTTTCTGGGAGGCCCAGGACCTAAAGGCCGCACCTGGCTTCCCACTCCCAGATCTGCTCTTTCTCTCTGCTCCTGGCAACGGCCTTAAATGGACAGAGCCCCTACAGTCACCCGGTGGTATTTTGGAGCTTAACAAAGCCTCCGGTCCTGGCCTCGCTTGTTCAACTTTCTCTTTCCTTTGTCTTTTGCAGTGTTTCAGCCCTGAGAGGAACGCATGGGGAAAAAGGGTGGCCCTAGACCCCTTTTCAGCCCAAGGAAGAGAAAAATGTATTTACTCGGAAATGGCTGGGTAGGCCAGGGCCTGTGAATTCAAGTGAAACCAGAAGTTATTTGCTCCAATATTTTTTCTAAAGGAAACTGCAACTGAAATACTAATTATATCATAATTGAAAAAGAATGTGGTGGCTGTTCTAAACTTTGTTTTCTTGGGTTATGGGGCCACTCCTAGCCTTATCACTGATGTTCTCATCTCACTGACTTCCTTCTGTTTCCTCCAGGCAACATGACCTGCCACACCTTGCACCTTTGCTCTTGCTCTCTGGGCTGGAAACACCTTCCCCCACCGCCCCTGCCCTCCCTTCACAGTTTACCTCACCTTCACCCATCTGGGCAGACGGGTGGCCCTTTCTGAAATTTCTAAATCCTGCTGTCCACCCTGCGTCTGCAATCCCTTTGTTTTAGCACTCACGTATTATATTCGGTGATCTATTTAGACGTCTGTCCCCACTGTTAGTCTATGAGCAATCTCTTGAGAGCAGGAACCATGTCTTATTATTTTTTTCTTTTTCTTTCTTTTTCTTTTTTTTTTTTTTTTCGCCTGCAATTGCTGGCATAAAATCTGGCATGCAAAGCGGGCTCAGTAAATATTGATTGAAATGAATCGTGTTGTCAATAAAGCATGATGCTCTCACTCTGACCTTTTTCTGCATCCAGAACTCCTGGAAGTGCCAGAAACATTTTAAAATTGACTGCATTTTAGAACTTCTGAGAATGTAATGTTTTGTTATTCCTCTTCCTTTTCAGGAACCTCTTTCCAGAGCTATAAAAGACCAAGAGAAGAATCATGTCCATGATTGCAGCTTTCTATAGTGGCAAGTCCATTCTCATTACTGGGGCCACAGGCTTCATGGGCAAAGTGTTGATGGAGAAGCTATTTCGCACCAGTCCCGACCTGAAAGTCATTTACATCCTTGTGAGACCCAAGGCTGGCCAGACAACGCAGCAGAGGGTTTTCCAGATCCTAAATAGTCAGGTATGCCATAGGGGAAGAGCCTTGGGACAGAATGACTCACTATAATGTTTCCTGACTGCCACAGACCTGCAGGTGGGGGCCAGGATGCCTGGGCAGGTAGAGGAGAGGAGACAGGACAAGATGGCAACCCACAGCTCATAGCAATCTGTGATTTTGTCCTGTAAAAAGAAGGAGGAGTGCCTAGGCCCTGTCCAGGGCAGGTGAGCAGATACTCTGTGTTCTGGAAATTACTGAGGAAGAATCAAAATGCTAAAACCCCCAGAGTGGACTCTTCAGGCTCAAGATCTATCACCGTTCAATGGAACCTTTTCCAACCTTTCTCCTCCTCCTCTTCCTTCTTCTTCTCCTTCTCCTTCTTCCTCTTCTTCTTCTCTTTTAAAAGATTTACTTCTTTCTTTGAGAGAGGGTGCTCGCCCAAGCAGGGGCAGAGGGAGAGGCAGACTCCCCGCTAAGCAAAGAGCATAGTGCAGGGCTTGGTCCCAGGACACGGGGACAATGACTTGAGCCGAAGGCAGACACCTGACTGACTGAGCCACACAGGTGCCCCGACCTTTCTTCTAAATTCAAGGTAGTTCCAGCACCACCCCCCCATTTTTGGATATTCTGTTCTTTTCTATCTGATACAATTAGTATACAAGATACAATTAGTAAGTAGCCATGTGATAATACTTCCTGTTGCCCAAACTCCACAAGGTTTAGGTGTTCTACACTTGATCTGGGTAGCTTGGTATTTCTGTTGCTATAGGTTCCTTTAAGGGGAAGACATGTAAAATGAAATATATGTATAGATGACCATTTGGGTATCAAACCCTCTCACTCCTTAAAAAAGGATTATGCATATCCTCCCATGTTTTACAAATTTGAAGGTAGTATTGGCTTTGGTCTCAAGCATGTCTGAGCTCAAATTCTGGCTTCTCAATTCACTGCCACTTTACCTTATATGTTCCAGTTTGCAGTGTTCGACATAGGAACAACCACAGAGACCTCCCAGGATTGCCACGGGAGCTGAGTAAAAAAAGACACATGTCTGGTTTAGAGTTCTGTATGGAATATACTTGGGCATTTAGGGTTGACAAAAGGAAAATTTAAATAAGGTTTTTTTGGTTGGTTGTTTTTGTTTTTGTTTTTTTACGAAGTCTCCTTTCCCGTGTGTAGAAAGGCTCCCATCTAACAGAGCTGTATCTGCTAGCCCAGCACACTATGGACACCCAGCAGCCCCACTGACCACATCTACCTGCAGGCACCTGGATGCAATTTGGGTACAAGCGATCAGCAAGAGAATTGGGAAAGCTTGTCCTGTGTCACGTGGCCTGACACCGCAGTGGGAAAATAACAGTAGCTGAGTGCTGTGGAGTGCTCAGGACATGCAGACCCTATTCAGCGGCTTTTTTGTGCCTTACCTCGTTGACTTTTGCAACAGCCTTGTGAAGAAAGAATGATTCGTATCCTCAGTTTTCATTTTATAGATGGAAAGAGCAAGACCTGAAGTGTTAACTTCCAGAGGTCACCCAGCTCATAAATGAGTGTGGCAGACTTTAGATTGGCCCCTGAACCAGTACGCTTGCTTCTACCCTATGCTAGCAGGGTAACCCCACATGGTAACTAGTAGCTCTTAATAAGACCAAAAGGCTAAGTGGCACCAAGCCGAAATCTAGAATAAACTCTCAGATCCCTCTTCGGACAGCTTCACTCCGTTGCGTATCGCTAACAGATTTTGTTTTTATCACAGAGCAGATGTGTTTAGCTTTGTAGACAACTTATAGATTTCTAGATAAAATTGTGGCAGGGAGTCTTGTGGTCAGCACAAGCTTTACCTACTGTTCTTTTCAATGACATAGCAACATTGCTTTTGTTTTGGAAGTCTTAACTATTATAACTTCTCCGTAAGGCTGGCTTGGGAAATCTCTACACCTGTTTCCACTCTTGCTATTGACCTTTGTAAATAGTGGTTCTCAATCTGCAGTCTCCAGATCAGCAGTATCCGTATCTTCCGGGAACAGTCATTATCGGATGGTCCCTACAGAGTGTGGGCTTCAAGGCAGACTGATCTGGGTTTGAATCTCAGCCAGACCCGTTATTAGCTGTGGGACCAGAGGCAAGACACATACTTTACTGAGGCTTAGTTTCATTACTTGTAAAATGGGGTCCTACTACCTTGCTCACTCAGGAGTGTCTGTCTTGTCTATCCACCTCTCTCTCTCTCTTTCTCTCTCTCCACCCACTCAAGTCTTTCTGGATTCACATCCAAATCTGATGTCATTAGGTGTGGTCTGGCTTTAACTGCAATCTCCTGTAGCCTCACATTTTACTGTTAGGCTAATCAGAGTTTATTCTATAGATTTCTTTTCTCTGTAAATTTTCCCTGAAAGAATTATGGGAGGAAGGAAATCTGTTGTACCTTATATGGCTGAAAAACTTAATATCTGTGGTTAAATACCATGTCTGCGTGGCCCTTTTGTGGGTTCTTTTTTTTCCCTTTTTTCTAGTACTTTTATTCCTTGAGTGCCTTGGACACCTAAAGAATTTTGAGAAGGTTGCACACTATGTCTGATGACTTTTTAAGGCAACATCAACCTCCATTCCGTGTTGTCATTTGTAACAGAAAGGTTTTTTGCTAAAAAAAGCAGATTCTGTCTAGAGCCTATCTAGTCTTTGGTTAGACAAATACCCGCTATCTTGGCACAATATGGAACTTGATATCTACAAAAAGATATTCCATGGGAAGAAAAAAAGGATGTGCCTTATTTCGGGGTCCTCCAAAACTGAAAATCTTCCACTGCACAAATCATGAATGCTGGCCTGGGACCGTGGAGACACGGTGCTGATCGCTGCCCATGAAGCTGGTTGGGGATCAGGGTAGCACAGTCCTTAGTTTCTGACTCTCTGTGATACACAAGGTATTACTGCTCAAAATCCTCGTGAACCTAAATATTCAAAATACAGACAGACCTTCAGATTATGTTTTGAAACCATGTGATCGGAGGACTTTGGAATGGTTAACAAAACAAACAGAAAACTTTCCAGATTATCTTACTTTTCTTCCTTAGAGCATGTGGTTATTTAAATGCAACGAATGATAATAATGAACTTGAAAATGCGGTTTTTCAGGCACACCAGCCGTATTCCCGGGCTCAGTGGCCCCCACATGCTGCTGGCTGCCTCAGTGCACAGGGCAGGTACAGAACACTCCTGTCATCGCAGAGGGTTTCAGACAGCATCCATCTAGATGATCGAGGGTGCTGTGTAGGAAGAGCATACCGTGCTCCAGATTTCCTTTCAGCCCATCATTTCTACCAATCCCACACTTACTGAAGTGCTTACTTGGGTGTCAAATGTATGCTGGGCACTGAGGATACGAAGATAAAAATGAGATTTAAAAAAAAAAAAAAAAAGTGACAGAGATAGTCCCGTAAAACATGCTTGAAGTGCAGCACGAGTTCACCTGGGAGAGGAGACCAAAGGGCAGTCTGAGCAGAAAGAAACCACACTTGTAAACAGGTGACAGGTTTGGTGTATTTGCAAACCTGTGGGTGACTTCCTTGGCCCCAAACAATTGAGTTTTTAAGAACTAGAAAGGGATCCTGAGACCAGATCCGGGAAGACTACAGACAATTGTGTTAGTTAGGTGACTTTCCTTTGGGAAAAACAAAACAAAAAAACTCGATTGAAACTGGCTTTCAAGACAAAGGATAACATGCTGATTGCACAGTGGAAAACTCCAAGAGTGTGGTGATGAGCTGTTGCCTGGAGCGGTGGCTGCACTGGTCCATGAATCCTTGGCTCTGCCATTTTGTTCTGGCTTCCTCCCAGTTACGATAAGATGGTTGGCTTTTTGTTTTGTTTTGTTTTGATAAGATTATTGCAGCCACTAGATAAATAGAGGCTGACTCCCTGAAGCTCTCTCTGAGAATGGATGAAACCTCTTTTTTGGAAACCCTCAACAAATTTCCCCTTACATGTCATCTGCCTGGGTTAGGTTACATGTCCATTTCTGGACCAACCCCTGTGGCATGAGGTATGCCATCTACTGAATTAGTCAGAAACTCCAGATCTAAGCTAACCGTTGGACAGAGGATAACAGACACTTAGATCAATAAGTCTTTCCCTGGGGCTGGGGTAAGACCATCTTCTCCTGAGGCACAGAGACTACATGGAGAAGGGAGAACATCTGAATGACTTATCAAGACACAAAAGAATAGATGTTAGGAAGAAATCTGCCTGCCAACTCTTGGAATAGAGGACCAGAAAAATGCCTCCTGATATTGAATACCTAAACATGGTGGACAAAATATCTGTTTGTAAAATAATCTTAATACATCACTGAGCTAGAGAAAAAACAAGAACAGAGGCAACCTTGAAAAATTAGCTACCGGGGAATTCTGAATGATCTTGGGAAGGATCTTGCATTGGGAGTGTAATAATCAGTCATAACTCAATTAAGGTGCAGAGAGTCCAAAGCTGACATTTGGGTTAAAAAAGCAAAAAAGTATTTCTTTATGGGTTTTGTTAATGTAAAACACAAAATAATCAGTGTTTTACTTTGACTAATCCCAAATAGCCATTGATTGGTCATCTCCAATGCAGAGATAACTAAACTAGAGCTTGATTGTAACTCAAAACCAACAAAAACCAACCAGCAGCCTTTTGGCAAATCCCTGAATGTTTAGGACTCTCCATTTCTTTCCCCATAGGTATCTTCCTGGTGCCATTTTTTTAAAACCTTTTCTCTATATCTTTCAAGATACTCCCAACAGTTTGGGGTCCAGCACCCCAGGAGCCTTCTGTAAATGCTCAGGCTCACATACCCACCCTCTGCTAAGCCTTTCTTCACACAGTCTCCTAAATTCACCTTCAGAATAAAAGTATTTTTCTTTCTTTAATTAAAAGTCTGTCCTCTCCCTAAAGAAGATTTTACTGTTTATAGTGAAACTATTGGAGATTCGCAGTTTTTTGTTTTTTGTTTTTTTAAAGATTTTATTTATTTACCCGACAGAGATCACAAGTAGGCAGAGAAGCAGGCAGAGAGAGGGAGGAGGAAGCAGGCTCCCCGCTGAGCAGAGAGCCCGATGCAGGGCTCGATCCCAGCACCCTGGGATCATGATCTGAGCCGAAGGCAGAGGCTTTAACCCACTGAGCCACCCAGGCGCCCTGAGATTTGCAGTTTTAATAGGAAATAATTACTAGAGCATTGAAATGCTCAAGAGATTAAAATATGGAAATGTCTTATATTTCTAGCTATTTCTGATTTTGTAGCAAAGGCATTCATTATTCTTTCATAAATGTTTGACTTATGTCGTTGGATAGAGGCACAAAGAATGGACAGATCTTGGGCTTCTACCTAAAAGCAAAATAATGTAGTTTAACATTTTTGTAACCTCTTTTTTTTTTTTTTTAGATTTATTTTTTTATTTATTTGACAGAAATCAGAAGTAGGCAGACAGGCAGGCAGAGAGGAGGAAGCAGGCTCCCCGCTGAGCAGAGAGACCGATGCGGGGCTCGATCTCAGGACCCTGGGATCATGACCCAAACCAAAGGCAGAGACTTTAACCCACTGAGCTACCCAGGCGCCCCTGTAACCTCTTTTTTTAAAAATGTGAGACAATTCCATATGAATTCTAATGTTCCTCTATTCAGTTAGAATTTGGGGAGAAAGTTACAAGTCAATTATTCCAAATATGTGGGCTGCCACAATCGACTTTCCAAGACAGGGTTCTACTTCAGGGAATACACCCATAAAACTTTGATTTCCTAGTAATTCTGTCTGCGTTTATGCTCCCCTAATGTCAGATCCAGTGAGAGTAAGAGAGTCTTAGGTTTGGCAGATAATACACCATTTTCTCAAGTGTATTCGATTGGCCAAAACCAATAATACATTTAGTACCCCAGCGTTTTCCCTTTCACTTTTAAGTCTAAGACTTTTCCATTGTCATTACTCTTATGTGTTACCACTGTCCACTCCACCAAATTTGGACATGTGTTACCACTGTCCACTCAATCAAACCACAGGTCATGAACCAAATTTGTTGAATGAAGAAGTTTAGTGAGTTCCAGTTTTCCAGTGGCCTTATCTGGGCCCAGGCCAAGCCTTACTTCCATTATCTAGCCACTCTCGCTTCTGGTTTCCTGTCTGGGTTAGTGTTACTGTCAGGATTAGTATTATTTTCTGTCTGGATTAGTGTTACTTTCTGTCTGGGTTAGGATTACTTCTGATAAGCCTCTAATTCTGCAGATAATTATTAAATATCCACGAATCAAGACCCAGTTTAGATTCTGTCATTTAACTTTATTTTGATGTAGGCAAAGTGACTGACATGCAGCCATACCTTATTCCTAAGTAGGGCCCGGTGTCACCTTTAAGCAATATTTCTCTTCAGTCACACATAGTAATGTGTGACTTCTAACCCATTTTAAAGTAATTCAGTGTTCTTAAAGGTAGCTTAATCATAGCAGGTGTGTGAGCCTTAGAAGTATTTCTTTAAAACATGATAAAGTAAAATGTTATCAGTTTGCCTTGATTCCCACTAAGTGTCCAGGAAATACAGTCAAGAGAACATCTGTTGTATCTATCAAAATTTAAGCATCTGATTCATTCCTTTCCTTTCACGGTATGGACAGCTACCCCCTCTCACTTCCAGGCTTCCTGTTTCCGTGCTTTCAGAGGGAGACAATTAAGTGGGAGATGCTTTGGAAAAAAAGGTTCTTTTAAATCGTTGGGCCACAGGGAACTGGGGCTTGAGAATCAGAACAGATCAGTTTTCTCATATATAAGTAAGTTTCCTAAGTATTTTCAAGGCCTTAAAGGAACTTATCAATAGAGGGAAAGATATCTGAATTTATGACAGATTCTTGAGGACTTCCTCACAAAGATAATTAAGCAAGCACTGTAAGAAAACAACCAGAGACACACGAATATTGTACAGATACCTTATTGTAGTATTATTTATGGTAGCAAAAACTGGAACCAATCTGAATATTGTATAATATAGGAGAGATAAAATAAGCAATAATACATGTGTTAAACTAGTATAAGGACATTAAAGCTCATATTTTATAAACTATTAAATGACATGAGAAAATACTTATATTCAGTGCAAAAAAAATACAAAACCACATTCAGTATAATCTCAACTAATGTCTTTAAATGCTGCTAGGATCTTGAATTAATTTTATTGAATTTTTTTTTTTTTTGGCACTTCCAAGTTTTCAAATTATAATGTTTATTTTTATGGTGAGAAAAAAGGTGCCCTCTTTTGTAGAAAAATAAGAGCAGTAATCTTTTTTTTTTTTTCTTAAAGATTTTATTTAGTTATTTGACAGAGATCACAAGTAGGCAGAGAAGCAGGCAGAGAGAGAGGAGGAAGCAGGCTCCCTGCTGAGCAGAGAGCCCGATGCGGGGCTCGATCCCAGGACCCTGAGACCATGACCTGAGCCGAAGGCAGAGGCTTAACCCACTGAGCCACCCAGGCGCCCCAAGAGCAGTAATCTTAATCTTTTCCAAAGTTTTGAAAATATAGTGACAATGAACATTTCATGAGTAGAGTGGGGGAAGAAAAACCCACTTTTTCTAAAGTAAATAAATAAGGCAGCAAAGCAATCATGAATTTCCAAAACTATGTCCTCAGATATAAGTCCAGTTGATTTTGAGTTTTGAAACTGATTATCAAAATTAAATAATTTAGCTCTATTTTTATTAGAAATATTATTCCAGGGGGGTGCCTGGGTGGCTCAGTGGGTTAAAGCCTCTGCCTTCAGCTCAGGTCATGATCCCAGGGTCCTGGGATCGAGCCCCACATCCGGCTCTCTGCTCAGCAGAAAGCCTGCTTCCTCCTCTCTCTCTGCCTGCTTCTCTGCCTACTTGTGATCCCTCTTTCTGTCAAATAAATAAATAAATCTTTAAAAAAAAAAAAAAAGAAATATGATTCCAGGTATTCAACATGATTTTTTTTTTTTTTAAGATTTTATTTATTTGACAGAGAGATCACAAGTAGACAGGCAGGCGGAGAGAGAGGAGGGAGCAGGCTCCCTGCTGAGCAGAGAGCCTGACTCGGGACTCGATCCCAGGGCCCTGAGATCATGACCCGAGCAGAAGGCAGCGGCTTAACCCACTGAGCCACCCAGGCGCCCCTCAACATGATTCTTAATCTTCTAGTATCTTTCCTAAAATCTGAGAAACTTCAAGGAAAATAAGATTTCATGTGCCAAAATGTCAACATGCTCATCCCAGGTCCATGCTATTCAACTTGTGCGTCCCTGGGGCCCCTGAGCTGGCTGCATAATCTATTACTTATGAAGAATGTGTTCATTTCATTATGCATCAACCAGCTTTTCATTGTAGCAAAAAAATTTTAGAGAAAGAGATCGATGCTTTATCTATTTTGCTGTATTGCATATGGCCTTGCTTAACAAGATATGGCTGTTCCCCACGACAACAGATAATGAGTTGCCAATAAATCATTCAGCTGTCAAGCTGTGTTTCTTTTTCCAACAACCATGTCCCATTTATACCCATTTAGTATGTTAAATTGGTCGTCATCTACTCTTAACAACTGTTTAAGAAACCATCAAGGAGACAGTATCCATATTTGAAAAAGAAAACACCAGGTCCTTGAAATTATATGAAGAGGAGGTTTGTTAATAAGAGTAATTGAGAAATCAGTATCTAAAAAATGTTTTATTGAGAGAATCCTGAAAAAGTTTGGGTGGCTTCTACTGAACTGTAGTAATCAAATAAGGGAAGGGTTACAGTGAGATTAGGCTGGATTTAGAATTAATCATCTGAGAAGACCAGGCAAAATTCAAGGTTTCCAGGGTGGGAGTATCTTGTATGATGTCACCAGGAAATGGATTTATAAACAAAGACAGAGCTTGGCAGGTTGTGCTGGATACTTCAAGTTAACTTTTCTGGAAAAATGCTAATTACTCAATAAACTCTCATTTGTCCATGAGATAAACCAACTTTGAAATACCCTGGAGAGCGGTGGTTAATGAATCATGCCGGGTCACACGCTGGGCTCTCAGTTCACAGAACTAATCAGGTTTAAGATAACAGAAGATAGTAACATTTTATGAAATATTTTATTGACTCCTTTCACAAGGCTGTCTCTGTGTAGTAATTTCTAGAAGGCATTAGATAAATTAATCCTTGAGAAGAAAAATAAGGCACTTAGATGAGCTTTGAACCAAATAACACCTGCAAAGGGAAGGTCAGCAGTCTGACGTTGTTGAGTGCTAAGAAGCATCCAACAGAAATGTTCATTTCATTTTTCGTACGAGTTCCTGGTTAATTTTCAAAGAGTTTTTCATAAGGAGAAAAGCATTTCCCTGTTTGGTTCAAGGCTACGGTGTAAAAGAGCTGCTTGTTACCAACCAATTTACAAAATGAAATTCTGATTGATGTTGATGATTCTGTTAAGTCTGTACAGAAGGCAAAGGCAATTAGAAACAGAAGTTTGTATTTTAAATTCCCAAAGCCAGTTTTGCTCCATTACTATTTTTTAATTTTTCCTAAGAAACTAGGCCACAAAAAACCAAGAGGCTTCTATGAACTCAGGACAACTAGGAAGATAACATCTTGCCGGAATTTACATTTCCCCATGATTAACAAACACACTTTTAAGCGAGTGTAGCTGGCCTTCAATTTGACAGGTTTTCAACTCAGATTAGTTGAAGCCTGTTAAGCCTCCCCACTGTGGGCCATTTTCTTTCTCTTAAAAAAAAAAAAAAAAAAGAAAGAAAAAAGAAAAAGAAAGACAGAGATTGATTTAGTCCTGGGGATATAATAACAATCCCAGAAACAGAAGCAATTTATTTTCTCAATCTCTTATTTTCTTTTACAATACAATTTACTAGGTAATTCGATCACTGGCATGATGTCACACACCCGGCTTCTTGCCTTCCTTTTCAATTTCTTCCAGTCACATCAAGTCTTTTTCTTAAAAGCTTCAAATTGCCTACACTCCTTTCACTCAAAAAGTCACCACACCACAGGATTCAGCCTGACTCTGAAAGACAATTTGCAGAGATAGCTGCATCACGTGGTATCATCAGAAACCTTGCGATGACCCAACAAATGCGCGCGCGCACGCACACACACACACACACACACACACACACACACGAACACACAGCTGTCTGATCAGCTTTTGCAAACTGAGCACTGCTGTATATACCGAGTTTTCCTGTGCTCTACAACGTACTAAGCAGCAGGCACTCTGCTAGGCATCTGACTTTCATTAGTCTATTCACCCTCACAAAACTCTGTGCCATGCACACTTGCTACCTCACAGAGGAGAAACTCATCCAGGAAAGTTGTTGCCTCTCCAAGGAAATGCCGAGGAAGTGACAAGGAATTTACAGGTAATCTCTTACCTCTAAAGCTCACTCTCTCCCCACCACCTTGCATGGCCTCCCCTGAGAAACCACGTCCTGTAAGCTCTGATTCTTGTGCCTTGCTCGCCAGGTGGTACGTTTGCCAGTGAAAATGACCACCTCCTTAGGAAGGGAAGATGATGGCCGCTTCTGGACTAGGACCATGGCCTTTCCCATCCTTTCCCGTGGATAATTCAGGGATGCCATCAATTCTGCTAGAGAGTTGGGAGTCATCTCCAGATTGGTTTCCATCTTCCTGGCCACGCTCGCTCCTTTTGGGCCCCGGGACCTTAGTTTCTAAGAACTCCGTGAAAATGACGTTGGGGGCACAAAACAGCAAGACAGTGAGCTGAGCACCGTGTAGTGTTTGTTACAGATTTTTATGCAAAGTGTTCTAAGACTTTTTAATGCAAAATTGTTTTTAGGAATAGCAGATTATGTGCTGAAACATGAGTTCTCAGAGAACACAGAATAAGATAGTTTAGCGATTAGCGTTTTAGATAAATATGCAAATAAAAACACCAAAGCCCCTAGAGGTGAGTAACTTGCCCCAGTCACACAGCTAATAAATAGCAGAATTGGGATTCAAACCTGGGCCTCCCTGACTCCAAAGAACCTGAGATCTTTCTCAGTGGCACTTACATAGCGTGTATCAGGCTCACTGGAGAGCTTGTTCAAGGTACAGATGCCCAAGCTTCCACTCAGAACCTTCCACAGGGTCAGGACATCTGGATTTTTGTTTGTTTGTTTGTTTTTAATAACTTTCTAGTTTACCCTTCTACATGCCAAAGTTCGATAATCACACTTCTACCCCAACTGCTTTATGGTCCTATAGAAATGGTCCTCACTGAAGTAATAAAAACTTCTAGGTTAATCCTTTCTAGCTTATGAGAGTTACTAGGGAATGAGCAAAACCTTAACATTTTGTAAGTTTTCATGAATCTTTATATTGGATATGATAGTTTCTGCCTTAATTTACTTGCACTGACTTGATATATAATGGTTCTCAACTTAGATTATGCATCTACCTTGCTAATTCCTTGCAGAATCTGTTCATTTGCTTTCACTCGGCACTCCCTGATTTCTCCGACAAATGTTACAGGCTCTGTAACAGAGATCCACAGAGTGGATCCACAGAGATCACCCTTTAGCTTAAGAGAACTTACCTTCTGTTTCCCAATTAAAAATATGAGGCAAACTTTGATGGGCTACTGGAACTAGAGAATGTAGTTATATTTAAAGAGAGGAACTCAATATATTGAAGATCAAAGACTCTCAAGGTTATTAAATATACAATGACTTTGGAGCACCTGGGTGGCTCAGTCTGTTAAGTGTCTGCCTTTGGCTCGGGTCATGAGCCCCGGGTCCTGGGTTTGCTCTCTCTCCCAAGTAAATTAAAACAAAACAAAACAACGACTTTCACTGTTCTGTCTGTGGGGGCTGAACCCTCTGTGGGTATCTCCAAAGTGAGGTCATGTGGGTGGCTCGGTCTGCTAAGTGTCTGCCTTCAGCTCAGGTCATGACCCCAGGGTCCTGTGCCAAGCTCCTGCTCACGTGGACACGCTCTCTCTCTCAAATAAGAACAAAATCTTTTAAAAAAAAAAAAAAACAACAACAAAGTGAGGTCATGTGGATAACAAGTTAATTGTAGAAATCCAAGTTCAGGACCTCTACGTTGTTTCAAAAGCATAATATAAATGTCACACCCCCAACCCCTTGCCCAATTCTTGCTTCTAATAAAACTGCAATCATAGTGTCTGGCTACAAAAGTCATACCCAAGGAGTTTATTGAATCCAGAAAATGTCTCTTCCTGGTCTTCTTTCTGCTGAATTTTCTCACTTAGGGTATGTAAAGTTTCTCTCCTGTGTCTGGGCTATCAGTAACTATTACCATATATGGAATGATCTCTTGTGTTTAAAACAAATTATGAGAGAGAAATCCTTGCTGTGTAATGTCAAATCAATAGACCAGCCCTAGACTTCCCAAGAGAAATGTATAGTTTTGTTACCAGTTTGAAATTTTTTTTTTTTAATTTATTTACTTGAGAGAGACAGAGAAAGGAGGAGGAGGGTCATAGGGAGAGGGAGAGAGAGAATCTTAAACAGGGCTCAAGGGCTCAATCTCACCACCCTAACATCATGACCTGAGCTGAAATCAAGAGTCGGGCGCTTAACTGACTGAGCCACCCAGGCACCCCAAGTTTGAAATGTTTAGAGAGCTTCTTAGCTGTGATCTTTCAGTGACCACAGATAAGCATCCTGCCTCTGTCAAGAACAGGGTTTCAGGAAATGGGAACACAGCAGTCCCTCCTTGGGTCTTCGTCGATGGCAGTAGCTACTGTACTCTTGACCTTCTCAGTCCGATGCCGTTACATAAAAGACTATATGAAAAGGAATATGATGAACTCTTAGAATCTAAAATAACTATATCAAGTTCTTTATTGGTAGACCTTCAATGACATTTTTGAAATTATATATTTTTTCTTCACTCATGTCTGTTCCATCTGTTTTCTTCTTACCCTTAATGAATGTCTCACATCAGCAAAGGGACTTTTCTGAGAGCTGGTGTCCACGGAGGACTCATTTGCAGCATTTCTTCTGTCCTTTGGTTGTGTCATTATTACAAAAGCAAAGGTTCTGCTCTGAGCCTTTTCGGCTTCCATTTGCAATCATGCAGAAACCCAAGGGGACACTTTGTTTCTTCTACCTGTGGTAGTTATCTGCTGTCTTTTATCCCACCAACACAAAAGAGCCAGGAAACAATTTCAGGAATCAAGCTCCCACTCCTGGTTCTATCACTGTTCTTACAGTAATTAATTTCAGTGTAACAAGCAACGTTGAGTCTTTTCAATGAACTGGGTGCTGTCCAGCATAAAATGGTAAACAAGAACCAAGGAGTTTACCAACCAGAGGGGGACATTTAAGCCCTGACTTTAAAAATGAACATTAATTTTCCAAATTAATGTTTCACCAAGTTTTTTGCAATTATATTTCTTTCACCAAGTATGGTACCCGGACTGGCAGACCTATCCATTGAGCTGGTTAAGACGTACAAGTGCCGGGGTTACTTGCCAAACCTACTGAGTCAAGGTCGTGGAGGGTAGAGTAAGGAAGTCATTTTTAATTGGTTCCTAGATCTTTCTTACGCCTACACAGTTTGAAAACCACTGATGTCCTGTAAAGAGAAATGAGCCAAACACTATTGTTCATGAACAATTAATCCACGTTAACACTCCAGCTGGAAAAGTTCTTATCTTGGGACCAGTTAAAAACAACCAGGGAACCTGATGTGAAATGCAAACTCCTGGGTGTTCCCCAGTCATTTCTTCTTTAGTGGGTGGGGCCAGGGGCTGGAAATACACACTTTTAATGTGCATCTTAGTGATTCCGATCCAATTCACTTGGTGGGTAACACTTTGAAAAGCACTGACCTATTGGATGATGGTTGGCTGTAATCTCAGTGGTCTATTTAGGATGTGGCAACATTTAAGAGGTATTATTTTGTTAGAGGCTGGAGCAAAATGGTGAGATGCCAGATGAGGCGAGTCATATTAGTGGGCATAGATAGCATAGTAAAATGTGACCCTCACTTAGCCCTGTGGCTTGAATTGCTGCAGCCAATTCTCCGATTTATTTCAGTTGACCATAATAAATCCCATCTGGATTAGAAAACTTAAACTTTAAAAAGAATTATACCATGTGCACTCGGCTATGCCCTGTCATTGGAAAATATAATCAATAAATAGAATATAGCTCAGAACACTATTTCCTGAATTGGTAATTATCTCCATTGATCACATTTGCATAGGTGGGCTGGAAGTATAATATGGTGTAATGGGATTCTCTGCCTTTTAAAGTTGTAAAATCCAAAGGCAAAAGAAAATCTGTACGGTAGCTTACATCATGTGGGAGGAACTCCATTGCTGGAAGGATGGACAGTGAAGTCATTTTCCACTTACTACTCTAATGTAGCCAGAAATCATCACAGGTCAAAGTCAAAGACTCCACAGAACCCGAAATAAATTTCTTGTGAATAAAATCTGTCATGCAAACTCAAAACAGAACCTTCTACAAATCAAATTATTAAAAATGGGGGAAATTATGCAAATTTTAGATAAATTTATCCAAAAAGATCCAATTTGTCACATGACTAACATAGACTATGAGAAGGAAAAGCTTTGATGGTGAAAACCAGTATTTAGGTTGCTCATGATTCATCCAGATTACAAAAGCTGCTAAATATCTTTCTGGAAGAGCCAGAATGACCTTTGTTGAGAATGTCCCTCAGACCCTGGATCCACCGCATCAGTCCCAAATGTCACAAAACCTTTGAGGGTTGATCTAACCTCCAAACGCTTTTCAGAACTCTAGTCCCACGCTACTGCAAGGCTGCTCCTGCAGAGAAAAAAAATGGTAGCTCAAAGGCAGAAGTGTAGTAGCTCACCAGGTCAATATGTGGACTTGACCTCCTTCTCTGATCATCTTCACTGGATTCCCACAAGGGCCTCTGAACATGGTCTTGCCTGATTCAGAGGAGACATGATTTCTCTTACTACCTTAGATCAATTTCTTATCAGCCAATAAAAGAGCCTAGGGTAGATCTCCAGTGGAGGGAAGAAGCCTGCTCTTCAGGATAAAGGAAGACATGCAAACTGTCTTCGGGGGCAGAAGGGGTGAAGGGACTAGGCTCGGCTACTCTACTATGATTAAAACCACAGACTAATTTTCTCCGCTCCTAGCCTTCCTAAACATTTAGCCTTATTTTTCCTCACTGCTATTAGCCCATGCCAATACAACAGTAGAATTTCCTTTTGTCAAAACAGGTTGAAACCAAGAACATTTTTTTTAAATTACATTCTTTGAGAAAATGGAAAATACCAGTTGAATCTACTTTCCCCTCCACACTTGTGGCTCTTTCCTTTTCCTTTATAAAGAAATTAGAATATTAAGAAATCAATTAATATCCCATAAAACGTACATGAGCTCATGTAATTCTCTTACTAGACAATAACTGCCAAGGATATTGGAATGAGATTATTTAAAAGTTGTATTTGTTTTACCCATTACAGATTCACTGAATTTGTTATTTTCTAATTATGTTTGTGCTGCTAAGACCTACTACTGTTCCTCTGGGCCAGTTAACTAAGTTGTTTCAAACTTGTATCCATGAGACCTCCCTTGTAAAGGCTGGTGATTTTGCTGGTAATTTGCAAAGGCTGGTAATTTTGCACTGAAAGCCATGTTTCCCAGCCAAAAATGGAAACAATCTCCATGTATAAACATGGGGAAAAGAGGAGGGGCAGGATATGGACGACTCACTGTCATTCTTTCAACCTGCAGGAAAGGCTCAAAATACACTCCTTCCTGGTTATTAGAACTGACTTTTTTGAATGTTTATCAAATTAAGAAGAGTGGAAATTATACCAAGCTGACCAAATTGCAAGAGGTAAAACAAATGGCTCTTGAGTAAATGCCTTCTTTGAGTGGTATTACAGATAAAACCAGTTTTTGAGAATTGCGATGTGACACGTCAACAAAAACAAGACCAATGTGATGGTGATGACGCTGTCTGCATATTGATTTCTATTTATGTTTTAGCTCTTTCAAAAAGTCAAAGAAGTTTGTCCAAACGTGCATGAGAAGATCAGAGCTATCTATGCGGACCTCAATCATAATGACTTTGCTATCAGCAAGGAGGACATGCAAGAGCTTCTCTCCTGTACAAACATTATCTTCCACTGTGCGGCCACCGTGCGCTTCGATGATCATCTGAGGTACATACCCACTTCCTGCTCATGGCGCACACAGGTGCACGTGTGTGCGTGTACACATGCATGTCAGTTTCCTTGCGGTTTCTGTTAGAAAAAAGATGTACGCAAGCAATGAATCACTAAATTCTACCCCTGAAACTAATAAGATGTTCCATGTTAACTAAATTGAATTTAAATTAAAAAAAAATTTTTTTAAAGGTATATTCTCCATGAAAAAAAAATTCAAAGGAGTCAAACTCCAAAAATCTCGCCACCCGGAGACTACCACTTAATATCATAGAGAGCTTCCATTCCAGCTTTTCTTTACACATCCATAATAAAATAGACTTACGTTCAACTTCACCAAAAAATGGCATCATACTGATAATTTTTTAGCGACTTGCTTGGTTATATCTTTGGATATCTTTCATTGTGAGTAGATATTCTTTATAATTTCAAATGACTGTATGACATTCCATTTTATGTGTCTATAGTATACTCCACCAATTCTATATTGGTGGATATTTTTGGATTGTTCGAATTTTTCAGTATTATAAACAATGCTTCAGTGAACATCTCTGTGCTTGCATTTTTTTTTTTTTTATACCGTTGTGTGCTTTACTTTGGGTAAATGTCCAGAAGTAAAATTGTTAGGGATGTACCGGATGTGCCCAGGTTAGAAATGGTTTACATTTTGGCATATAATGCTACATTGCTTTCCACATGGGCAGTATTGATTTCCGCTGTCCAGTGCACATGAATGCTCATTTCTGACACCCACAGGCATACTGTGTTATCGTTCTTTACTTTTAATGTTGTCAATATAATGGAAATGCCAATCCATATTTTGATTTTGTTGATAATGAGAAAAGTTGAGGGCGTGGAAATGCTGATTGGCATCTTATTCTTTTTTTTTTTTTTTTAAATAAACATATAATGTATTTTTTAGCCCCAGGGCTACAGGTCTGTGAATCGCCAGGTTTACACACTTCACAGCACTCACCACAGCACACATCCTGCCCAATGTCCATATCCCCACCACCCTCTCCCGACCCCCCTCCCCCAGCAACCCTCAGTTTGTTTTGTGAGATTAAGAGTCTCTTATGGTTTGTCTCCCTCCCCATCCCATCTTGTTTCATTTATTCTTTTCCTACCCCCCAAACCCCCCACATTGCCTCTCAACTTCCTCATATCAGGGAGATCATATGATAGTTGTCTTTCTCCGATTGACTTATTTCGCTAAGCATGATACCCTCTAGTTCCATCCATGTCATCGCAAATGGCAAGATTTCATTTCTTTTGATGGCTGCGTAGTATTGGCATCTTATTCTTTTGTGAAATGCCTATTCGTGTTCTTTGCCTATTTTTCTACTGAAACATTTTTTTCTTGTCAATTTTAAGACTTGTTGGAATAGTTAGCATATTGATTTTTGGTCTTTAACAAAGCTCAAAATACTTTATCATTTGTCCTCAACTATTTTTATTATTTATGCATTATTCATAATTTCTTCTACAATTTTTATTGCTTAATTTTCTCCTTTACATCTCTGACCCATTTAGAGTTTTTTTGGCTTATAAAGAGAAATAGGAAAATTCTATAAAAAGGAAAGTGATGTGGGTGTAAATATAGAGTAGCTTTTGAAAAATTTCTAACAGATGGCTACTTCTTAAGAAACATTTATTAAATGATTTGTTTTTACTCTTTATTTAGTGAAGTTCTTATAATATACTGAATTTCCAATGTTGGACTCTTTATTTTTGTTCCATTACTTAGGCTTTCTCTCCCAACACCACAGTATTTTATTACAGTAATTTTTTACTTTATTAGGCAAGTTACACACATCATTCTCTTTTTATAGAATTTTCCTGACTATTCTCATCTGCTTAAGATAATTTTTCCAGCTTCTTAAAAAGTTGGGAATTTGATTAGGATTACTGAATATGAACATGTCAACTACTTTAGAAAAACCACATATTTAAAACATTGGCTCTTCCTATCTAAGAACAATATATTGTTTATTCAATTTTTCTATAACCCTTAATGAAGTTTTATTTTTGTATATAGTCTATTCCTTTTTTCTTAACTGGATATATTTTTTAAATGTTCAGTTTTGAATATGTGCCTTTCTTCCACCGTATTCTCCAGTTTTTTCCTTTAGCATAACTTTTATAAATGGACACTTTACTGAATGAATCATTGCATGTCCCAGGGTAGGTTTTTTCTTTCTTTTTTTTTTCTCTTTTGTTTGTTTCCCAGATACACAATTATGTAATCTGACAGGGATTTTTATGACTGCCTTTACAACTGCTACATCTGCTAATTCCTTATGTTTTCCTCTCTAATTACCAGGTGGAAGTTCAGAGCAATATTAAGTAGTAGTAGTAATTGCAGCCATTCTTCTTGGCCCTGACTTTTTTTTTTAAGATTTTATTTATTTATTTGACAGAGAGAGAGAGAGAGAGAAAGAGAGAGAATGCACAAGTAGGCAGATCAGCAGGCAGAGGGAGAGGGAGAAGCAGGCTCTCTGCCTAGCAGGGAGTCCAACGCAGGGCTTTATCCCAGGAACTCGAGATCATGACTTGAGTTGAAGGCAGATGCTTGATCGACTGAGCCACCCAGGAACCCCTTGGCCCTGACTTTAAAAGCAGTGCTCCTAACTTTTCACCATTAAACATGATACAGGCTAGCAAAGGGAAAGGGATGTATTTTAATCATTTATTCTTCTTTTAATGATTTTTTAAAAATTAAATTGGAAATGGATACTGAACATCATTTTAAAATTTTCAAAATACATATAGAGGATCATTTAGTTTTTCTCTTTTTTATTGTCTTTTTTAGTTAGATTAACAGGGTTCCTGATATTGTATAAACCTTGTGTTTCTAGCATGAACCATTTCATTGTCATCTCGTATTATACTTATATAACTTGGTATTCTATTAGCAAAAATTTGGGATTTTGACATTGATTTTTAGGTCTGACCTGGATCTTTGCAATAGAAATTTCTTTCTTTTTTATTGTTTTTTAAGATTTTAAAAATTTATTTATTTGACAGACAGGGATCACAAGTAGGCAGAGAAACAGGCAGAGTTGGGGGGGGTGGGAAGCAGGCTCCCTGCTGAGCAGAGAGCCCGATGTGGGGCTTGATCCCAGGACCCTGAGATAAGCTTAACCCACTGATCCACCCAGGTGCCCCTGCAATAGAAATTTCTATTTCTCATTCTCTATCCACTGCTACTCTCCTACAATTCATTTGAATTTTTACAGCTTCTTGAGTTAGATGCTCAATTTGTGTGTCTTTATATTTTTAGTGGCTGCTTAAGAAACCCCTTTATACATCCAGAAGATTGTGATTTTTTTTTCCTTCCAGTTGATTTAGAACCAAGCTATCTCTAAATGCAATACGAACAATGCTTCAGCGACTAGGATTTATTTGCACAGAACACGGCATCAACTATAACACATTCCAGGCATCACACAACTGTGTAGCTATGGTCTGTGCTCTTCTTCCTGGGCCTTTGGTGCAGCCACAGAAATGAGACATATGTGCCCGTTATTGGAGGAGGTGACGTTCTAGCAAAGCAGGACACCGAATTGCCTCATGGTACTTCTTCTGCTTTACCTCCTGCAGACACGCCGTGCAACTTAACGTCACTGCCACCCAGCAGCTCTTGCTCATGGCCAGTCAGATGCCAAAGCTTGAAGCCTTCATACATATCTCCACTGCCTTTTCAAATTGTAACCTGAAGCACATCGATGAGGTCATCTACCCATGCCCTGTGGAGCCAAAAAAAATCATCGACTCCATGGAGTAAGTTGGGTCACATCAGGGTGTCAGGAGGTGGGCAGACCGTGTGGTTCTCTTTGATTCTTTGTAGTCATCCATTAATGAGGTAACAAAGCGAGACACTCGTGAAGCAACGTGCTCTGCAAAGGTGCTAGCTTTCACTGTCTGATCCCTGCTGTTCCCTTCATCCCAGCGTGGGGAGTACAGTGCTTGGTGATGGGGAAGGATGGGCATGGATAAATGCCACAGGGCAGTGGGTATCAAGGAGGGCACGAGTGGTGATGAGCACTGGGTGAACGTGATGTCAGAAACTGATGGTGTACTATATGGTGGCTAACTGAACATAACAAAAAAAAATGCCACAGAAGAGTTTTATGAAATAGTTTAGGATTGTAATGGGCACATGGGAATGCTTCTGTCACTCCGTACTGAACTCAGCGTGGTCACTGAAGGAAGTAGAGTGTACAGTGTAAAAGCGTAGAAACAAGCCTTCAGTGTCAGTCTGACCTGGCTTCTGCAGCTTCCTGTCTGTGTGACCTTGAGTGAGTTCCTTGGCCTCTCTGTGCCTCAGTTCCTTCATTTGTGAAATGGGGGTGATAACAGTGCTCATCTTGTAGTGATGATGAGTGATAGAAAGCAGTTGTTGTGCTTGGGAGTGTTTAATGGCAGCTGATCCAAAGGTTAATAAAGAAGAACTCAGATGTGGGACGTCTGGGTGGCTCAGTCGGTTGAGCATCTGCCTTCGGCTCAGGTCATGATCCCCGGGGTCCTGGGATGGAGCCCCAGTCGGGCTCCCTGCTTGGCAGAGAGCCTGCTTCTCCCTCTCCCTCTGCCTGCCGCTCTGCCTACTTGAGTTCTCCTATCTCTCTGTCAAATAAATGAATAAAATCTTTAAAAAATTAATAATAATAAGAAGAAGAACTCCTAGGTAAGTGGAAATCCTCCCAGGTCTGGCAGAAAGTGCAAGTCTCTTGGTCTAGGAGGCTGAGATATGCTTTCCTTATTGTCTTGTTGTGGAGAAAAAAATAACTGTAGCATCTTTCTCTTCCCTCCTACTAACAGGAACCACTTTATTCTTAGGACAGGCCCTGGTCTCAGAACAAGTGTTTTCGTTTTCTGGATCTTCATTCTTCTGTTCAATTTAACAAGTTTATCTTGTTTAGAAACAAAACAAAACAAAACAAAAAACAACAACAACTGCAAAAAGGTATTCTGGCTGAGAAAATAGACTACTTCACCATGAAATTTGTCAGATTTTAATTTCATGTAATACTGTATCACTATTTAAGATAGACTCTTTAAAATGAAGCTTAGCTAAATCAAGAGTTCACTCCCTTCAGGGCAAACATTTTTATCTCCTACGGTCCTGAGAATAGATATTTTTACCTGTCATTTAAAAATATCCGGGACAAAGAAGAATGAAAGTCATCTAAAGGACCTGGAGGTTACCTCACATTGCTCATAAGTGGTGACTTGCTTAAGTCGTGCAAAGGGACCTTCCAAGCTCAGAGCTTGTCAGGAGAGTTGGAGAAAAGAGGCTCTGATGCCCCAAGTCGGTACAGGAGAGTGGATGTGGAAGGCCTCAGAGTGTTTTTGGGTGGAATCGATTTGTTTTCGGTGAGCTGCCCTCCCACAGTGCTGTCTCTTGGTCCATGTGGTGTGTACATATTTGCTGTGCCCAGGAAAGGGGCAGAGCTGTTTGAGTGCAGACTCTGCTGAGATCCCAGAGCCTTCCTCCACTGTTGACCCATCTCGCAGCTGGTACATGACAGCACCATGTGAGGCAGGACAGAGTCTTGCAGAGACTGCCAAAGAAAGGAGGCAGGAGTTGAAGCTTCAGTTCAGCCCCAGCGAGGGGCTTCTCCCAGTCCTCCGTAGCACTTCCTCCCTCCCAGACTGTGTCCCCTCAGGATCCCCAGGTCTCCAAGAAGAATAAACTCACCTCCCAGAAGAGGAGTTGGTTTCTCTTCAGGTGCCCAGCGCTTGCCATCCTCGCCCACTCCATGTCCCCTGGTGAAAGCCGGGGATAGCTACATGATTGATGATCAAACCGGAATCGGCATTTGTACAAAATTCACGTCTCTCATTTACTGCTCCCCAAGGAATAGAATTATTCTGAAAAATATACAGCCAAACAGAAGTAAAAATGAAATAAAATTTTGTCTCAATAGAACACATTTTGCATATAATTAAGAAACCAAGGTTTCCTTCTTTTTTAAAAACAAGGAAAAGTCATAACCACAATTTATTAATTCAGAATTTTATATTCAGGACCACCTGTCCAGCCTCATCTCTGCCAACCCTCCCCTTACGTTTGTGCTATGGTCACACTGAAGTCATTACTCCTCTCCCTCATGCCGCTCTGCCTTGGCTTATGACAGTTCTGTTTCTAGAAACTACCTCCACCTCTGCTTCCCTAGTTAATTCCTACTCTGACATCAGAGCTCTCCTCTGGAAGCCTTTGAACTGAGGGCAGACCCAATTAGGAGTTAATGCTTCTTATTGGTATGACAATTGTGGCCATGAATCAGCATTAAAAAAACAGACCTCTCCAGCTCTCACACCTGCACATGTCCGCAGCCCTCGTCCCAATTATCGCAGGCATTTTATCATGGAATTATGTCACCATTCTTCCCCATCTCCCTGTCTTCTTATTTCTGGCTTCTGCAGTTGGGGAGGGTTTTACCTTTAGGAGCTCCTATGCATAAATGGATGAGGGACTACCAATGAAATTCCAGTTTTCCGGAATAATGGCTCAAGTAGAATGTTTATTTTTTTTAAAAGTGCACATAACCGGGAAAGATTGCTGTTTTCCCTCTTTTTCAGGCCAAGTTAACTCCTCTTAGGAGAGACAGAAGGAAAAGATTTTTGTTACCTATATAAAAACTGGAAATAACTATAGCCCGAAACTAGAAAAATGGATCCATAAATATTTACTGCTTTAGTTAGCATCCTTAAATCAATCTAGTAAGTACACATTAAGAAGGGAAGGGCAGCTCTGATTCATCACTGAGCAATTATTGTGAGTAAAGACACTTTCGCAGACACCGGTTCCTTGCCGTAATATTGTCGGGCTGGTGGTATGTGTTGCTGCTACTGGGCTAATAAAGAAACAGAAGCTCCAAAAGACTGAGGAAGGCTTCGGAATTCTCCCACCTGGTAAGTTACAGGGACACCATTTTTCTCTGTGGCCCCATGATTTGATCACACGGCCCTTTTCAGTACTCCCACACACTTGACTGTATGAGAGATTAAAAGGTGCTTTCTTAAAAAAGAGACTGTGTTCTCAAGGAGCTCCCAGTAAAACACAAAGCAGGGCAGGGTAGCATTATACATGGAGCATGGTAGCAGAAGTTAGATGGAGTTGGTGGTGGCAGTGGAAAGGCCCTGTGGAGACGGGCACAGCACACGGACTTGGGAGAGGAGGCACGGTGTGGCAGGGTGAGGTGGGGGCGCAGACTAGGCACAGCCAGGGGAGCAGGAAGGCTGGAGGCATGCTGGGGGTATGGCCATCCATCTACCTGGGCAGCATAGTTGTTATTTGTAGGGGAGTGGGGCTGGGGCTGTCCTGAGAGTTTTGAATACCGTGGGGAGGACTGTATTTAATTCTAGAGGCAATAGGGATCCACGGCAGGAGGGTCACGCATGTGTGTGTAGAGGGGGTGGTTTTGATTGGTTGGTGCTTCCATTTTGTTTTCATCAAAAAAAATACTTGGATGAAAGCAGGCTTTAGGAATGTTAGTACGGTCCCGAGGGAAGGGGGTAGATCTGCCTAGGCAGTCATCAGAGGCAGGGGCAGCTGTGACCTGCCATGTTGTGGGGTGAGACTGAGAACTGGGGAGTGACAATAGATACCAAAAAACACCTCTGTGTTCGGGGACAGGAGACTGAATGGGACGTGGCCACTGCTTTGCTTGTGGGCTTGCACATACCTTCTAATCAACCCTCAGATTCCATCTCTAGTGTCCAGGATTGAAATCCTTTAAAGTTCAAGTCTACTGAAAGGTTTACTCCAAGAAGTGATGCCTCTCTCAGAGCTAATCCCAATTTGTTCAAGGCTAACATTTGTGGGGTGGCGTCCTTTGAAACTGGTGATTCCTCAGTTTGCCTGACCATAACAAGCACCACTCCACTGGTTACAAATCAAGGTTATCAAGCTGTCGCCCCTGAAGACTGATTTGGAGGTTCTAAGATGCCCAGGGAGCTGAACTTTTGTCATAGGCCCCACATATGTCTTACTGATGAGCAGGCAAGTTTGGAGAAAACTGCCTCAAAGTGCTTTTTCATGTAATGTCTCTCATTTGACACGAGTTTCATTCATATTCCAGTCACCCACTCACCCCAGCCTCCCCACTCTCCTTGCTTGCCACCCCCCTCCCCATTCCTAGAGGCTTTCCTCGATGAAAATTCCCTGAAAGATTTGTACCTACTAAAAATCATGCTCTTGAAGCTACCTGGCCTCCAGAAGCACAGTTAATCTGCCATGTGAAAAAAGGTGGTTTTGATCAAACATGGGCAGCAGTCAGCTATGGCAGAAATATGAAAGGAAGTCAGATGTTGGAAAGTAGTCTTGTCTGGGTGCTGAAGAACACGTTGTTAACACTAAGACAGTATATCTACTCCAGAGGAAAGGAAAACACTCATTTTGATTTTGTCCGTTTACTGTCAGAATTGTATAGGCTTAAGATGGCATCTAAGCAGCAGACAAAAAAACCCAGAAAATTCTGTGTACTTTTAGTGTTATCTGGTTTTAAATACAAATCAGAGCTGGGTTAGACTGCTTCCTAGATAGATTGAATAATTTCCATATTATCAGGCCACTGGAGGCCAGAATAAGTATTCAGTAGTAGTCAAGGGGGAAATGCAGAGGCCAGCTCACCGCCAGCACTAGGCATAGGAATACCCTTGACCCCAGTAAAAAGTGTAAATTTGCTCTGAAGCCAACTCTGCCATGTTGAAATTAGTCAACATGTAGTCTTTCAGCTTCTCAACACTTGACATCACTACCAGCTTGATATTTTAACTTCCAGTTTTGCTTCATTCTCCAAAAACACATCCCCTCCCTTCCTTCCTCCTCCCTTCCTCCTCCCTTCTTCCTTCTTCCCTCTTCCCTTTCTCCTTCCCTTCCTCCTTCTTCCTTCCTTCCTTCCTTCCTTCCTTCCTTCCTTCCTTCCTTCCTTCCCCACAGATTCCTTCCAGCCCCGCCCGCTCCTCAGTTCCTCCGGGCTCTCCTGTCAATGTCCATCTCAGCTTCCCAAAGTGTTATTCAGAACACAAACCATCCAGTCAAGACTGTGTGGGAGAGCCCTTCAGGACTGAATCAGGGAGTAGGTGCCTGGGCGGGTAAAGTGATTGGACACAGAAGAAACCTAATCCCTGCTCTCTGGGACTCACTATAAAATGGGGAAACTGACACATGAACCTACGGCAGGATCCCTGCAAGAATCAAGGGAAGAACTTAATTCAGACAAGAGACGGAGAGAGCAAACATGACCGTGTGTCCAGTACTGGCTCCGCAGAAAACTTCACCCGAAATACCACTGCTCTTGCCCTCCCTGTTGCCTAAGGAAACTAGGAGGAAAAATTTATATTCCTCTTATTATTTCATTTAGGAAGTACCTAAATTATGAAATCATTAATGATACTAGGTTGATGCAGTAAGTTTCAAGCCCCGCCCCCCCTCAAAAAGATAGTAATATTTATAGGAAATGGTATGTACATTGCTTTCTGAAATCTTCACTAACTTTTTGCTTCTTTTGAAGCAATGTAAGTAGAAGTTTAGAATCTGGGACCTACGGGTTCAAAACATCTCAGGTACCCTGAAGAGCATTTGGTTAATTTTAGAAATGTACTTTTATTTATAGAATGTCTTTTTCCATGCCAACTTCACTGTTTTAAAAACAAGCTGAGAAGGGGCACCTGGGTGGCTCAGTCAGGTAAGTGTCAGCCTTCAGTTCAGGGCATGATCCCAGGGTTCTGGGATTGAACCCGGCATTGGGCTCCCTGCTCAGCCGAGAGCCTGCTTCTCTCCCTCTGCCTCTCCCCCTGCTCGTATACTCTCTCTCTCTCTTCCTCGAATAAATACATTTTTTAAAAATGTTCTTCAAAAAAATTGAGAACAAATAGCCAATCAGACTTTCGTAAAGAAGAGCATGAACTGAATATAGGTCTCGTAAAGGGTATCACCACTTAACCAGCGGGTGCATGTGCTTCTTATACCAACATCCTCTTTGAACCCAGGAAGTGGCTGGATGAGATGGGCCAAGGGCTGTTTGCCTGCATCAGAAAAGATAATTTAAAACTAACTGTTACATTTGTAGATACATGCCCCTTGGTTCTTTTACCAAACATCAAAAATTCCTTCGGTTTATTGGCTCGTTTGGTTTTATCAAAGAGCTTTAAGTGCAGTTGTGAAAATTCCTGTTTGTTCTCATGATAACTTGAAAATTAGAACAGCTATAATGATTGCCATTTTTCACCAGTAAAAACTGAGGAATCAAGAAGCTAATTCAGTGGGATACAGACAGAGCCACAAATATGAGAGGCAAACCATTCACAGAGCACAACAACTTCTTTTACAGCTGTGTTCTTAGTAATCTACGAACCAGGATTTTCTTTAAAAAAAAAAATTATTTATTTATTTTAGAGAGAGTGTGAGCATAAGCTGGGGGGAGAGAGAGCCTTAAGCAAACTCTTTGCTGACTGTGGATCCCAACCTGGGGCTCATCTTCTGACCCTGAGATCATGACCTGAGCTGACACCAAAAGTCAAATGCTCAAACAACTGAGCCACCCAGGTGCCCTGAAACCAACATTTTCTAAGATAGGCGAACTCCCTTTCCATGCACACCAACATCAATGACCACAGCTGGTCCCAGCCCTGTGACGTATCAGCTTAGTGCCTGGTTATGTTCTCATGTATTCTAAGAATTTGTTTCTTTACAGCCTGATCAGGCTGTATTTCTCCTGACCTGGTTTTTGCAATCTGTGTGTGTTTGCACGTGAAAGAAAATGGTCTTAGGTCAGTTAATCCACTGTGGACCATCAGATAAAATGAGGCAATGGTAACATCAACATGAAATGGAGAGTTGCCTACATTATCCCACATGCTTTATCCCTAACCTCAGGGGGCCATATAATTAGAAAATCTTCCATTTTTCTAACTATATGGAGTTACTTTTGTTCTAGGAACTTCTTGACCTTTTTTCCCTATTCAATTTATATCAAACGGTATTTGAGTATCTAGAAAACACTCAGAACTAATAGCAGCAAAGCAAGGAAAACCGAAACGTTATAGACAGTGCTCATGTCCCACTCCAACATCAAATGAGTGTTCTCAAAACTGAGGGTTGTGTCTCTGAATAAATATTGACATAAGCACATTGTAAATGTCCAATAATTTGTCATGGGAGCAAAGCAATAACAGCTAAGATTTTTCTATAATCAAAATAGTTTGAGCTCAGCCCTCTAAGGTAGGAATAAATGTACCAAGCACATCAATTATAAAAATCACACTAACATATTTAGGTAGCCTGGTTTTTGAAAAATTATATTGTAACAAATGTTTAACCAAATAGGTCTGTCAACTAAGAGAAACATTAAATATTTAATTGACAATTTTATTGCTTTCTTTGAGAAGGGCAGATAGACTTTGGGATTATCAAAAGGGTTCTGACATCTTTAAAAAAGAGATTAGGTGGCTGTCATGGTAACTCAGTTTCTCATGATACATGTCCTTTTGTAAGGAGAGGTGTTCACCAGTCACTATTAGAGCTGCTTCAGAGTAGTATAATCATGCCTCCTGACAGACTATTAATAGCTACTAGAGAATCTCAGAATTCAAGGGAAATCTCTGGAAAAAATTACCGAGCTATTACTATGACTGTAAATATAGCTTCAAAATGCATTCCACAGATTTGCTAAAACAGATTGTAGCTCTGCCAAATGTCATTGCTTTTATTTGTTGAGGCACTGAATGGAATTTTAAAAGTAAAAAGCGAAAGGTTGCAAGATTGGTGCACTAGGTGTGAACAGGACAACCCCGGATGAACAGGGGCTCATCCCAGAACCCTGGGAAGCCTGGGGTGGGAGCCTCTAAGCTCCACGAACACAGCACATGGCATGCTACGGGCACGGCTGGCACCCACAGGTGTCCTCATGGGTGTACTCCTGAGCCAGTCGAAGAGGAAATAATTGAGGATAATTAGAGATCATGCATAATGAAGTAGTAGATTGCATGGCTGTTGAATTTATCAGTCTAGGTGGGAGGAAGCTGGACTCAACTGGTGAGAGCGGGCCTCATGGTGCAGAGCCAAGAGCTCATTCAGCACTCGGCGTTTGGACGGGTGCCCAGTCAGCCTTGGTATCCTATGACTCTTCTGAATTCCAGAACTCAAGCGAGAAAGGGGAAGTCTTGTTTGATTGTGTTTTGTTTGGGGGTTCCTTCCTCCCTCCTTACTTTCCTTTCTCCCTTCTTCCCTCCCTCCCTATCTTTCTTCCTGTCTATTGTCTAACATATGCTACTAGAATTCTTTTTGACTCTGACTACCCACAGGTGGTTAGATGATGCTATTATTGATGAGATCACCCCCAAGCTGATAGGTGATCGGCCCAATACTTACACGTATACCAAGGCCTTGGGTGAGATGGTGGTGCAGCAGGAGAGCGGGAACCTAAACATTGCCATCATAAGGCCCTCCATTGTGGGAGCAACCTGGCAGGAGCCTTTCCCGGTAAGTCCACTTGTCTGGATTCCTTGCTTTGCTTCCAAACCATCATCCTTCTCACCCAATTACTTTCCAAAGATGTCCTTTTCTCTCTCTCTCTTCTCAGAACATATAGCTGAGTGCAGCAAATCAAGTATGAACCCATTATATTAGGACAAAATTTCACATTTGGTTCAGGATTTATCCAACATGAGGTTCCTCTGGAGGTTCTACTGTCTGTCCCAGAGTTGGATGGAGGTCTTGCATTAGCCTCTCATTCACTGGAGTCTGAAAATTGTTGTAGCAGATAGTTTTAGTTCTTGGCTTCCCCACTATAGTTTAAATATACCAGAATGTTCTTGGTGGCCATTTTGGTAGTTTTATAACTGTCAGGGTAAATAAGAACCACAAAGTTCGCAGAAGGTTCTCAGTTTAGGAATAATTAATTTTTGCATCTGTGTATTGCTGTATCCTTTTGAATGTACACCGAATTATACTATCTTTTTTGAAGCAATTCTATGAAGCTTTAGGGCCAAAAAAATTGAGCTCTATGACTTACTGAAAATTCAGGCTTTTGAGCAGTCTCATCTATAAACCTGGGCTCATGCTATTTTAGCCCAATACTGGACCCACATGTGGAGAGCCAATCAAATGAGACCATGTACAAGGAGTGTTTAGTGTAGTGCCTGGTCCCTAGTTGAATAAATATTAGGTCTTCCCTCTTCTCTATTCTCCCTCCTCTCCTATTTAAACACACATTTCAACTTTTATGGATGAAGAAACAGACATAATAAGGTCAACTGACTTGCTTAGGGCTTAGGAGACAAGCTCAAGAAGTCGTTTTTCCTCCAACAGCTCCATAACATAGTCTTCCCATGAACATCTCTGAGCAAGCTAATGCAAATAGAGTATGGATGCTCAACTTTTCAGATTTTCCAGAAATGGATCATTCCTACAAATCATGTTTGATATGTAGTGTTCCCCTGGAGAGTTAAAATCAGGCCTGAGGTGAAGAAAAGTGATGGCTAGTGACTTGGTTAGCAAGTTATGATATTAAGTCAAGGTTTAGTTTAACCTCTAAGATGTCATAAAACAAACTGAAACTCCCCATGACTCCTCCCTCCTATAAAAAAAAAGATGCTGGCAGAATTTTCATTCTTGCACAAGCGCAGAAATATCCAGTGCTTTGCGAGTGATCTTTGTTTGTGATCTTAGATATATTGGATGAGACCATTCTATCAGCTGGGATCTCAGTGCTCTTGTTTGAAACGTCCTAAAATCAGACTGCAGACATTGCATCGACGTATAATGATTTTCTGACATGTGTAACTAATAGAGATCTTTTTCTTTTAGGGCTGGGTTGATAACCTAAATGGACCTAGTGGGCTCATTATTGCGGTACGTATAATAATGTCGAAATAACTCTTTGGGAGGTAGTGGAGGAATGGTAATAAAATGCCTAGTGTTGGTTTCGCTTCACTGATCCAAATCCGTGTTACTTTAGTAACTACAACTGAAGCCACTTAATCTCAATTCTATTGGTTGGGAAACAGAGGCAGGATGAAATTACTTTTATTATTTGTAGATTTTATTATCAGGAAAGCAGAAGCACTGTGATATCATCAGTTACTCTTGAGGAGTTTTATTTTTGGAAAGTCTGAGCATCAAGGACCATGTCTGCATTTCCCTTTAATTACCACAAGAGGGGAGTGTTTCCTCCTTTTCGCTATTTATTAATAGCTTGAATTAATACAGTAAATTGGGGAGGCAACAAAAATCACATTTTCAAAGATTATTCTTCGTTATAATATGCATTCAAGAGTTAATGTGTATGGATAGAAATTTTATGTATAATAAAAATACATCAATAATAGTCCTCAACAGATACAAGAAAGAGAACCACCAATTAGAGCAAATTTTTCTCCTATAAAAATGAATGAATAGAGAAAACGCTTTTCACCAATACTCCTCTCCCAAACAAGGAGAAACATCAGCGGTGCCTTTAGGTCCCTGCGGTGAAGGCTGATCTAGGTGATGGGAGGTGTGCCACAGCTCACAGTTCAGGAGGAAGCACTATAGGACCTGAACCGCCTCTCTGCTCTTTGGGATGATGAATAGGAATTCACTTCTCTCCCTGAGTGTAAATCTTATTAGAAATGCCGTGCTTCAGAGCTAGGTCCCACGTGAACTAACATACAAACATAAGAGTGAATTATGACTATTTGTCAAAGACAGTGGCAGAGAACTTCTGATTTCTTTCTAGCAGCCCCTCTCTTTTTGTTTCTCCACCTGTCTTCAACTCTTTCATTTTTTTTATTTTAAAAAGTATTTTATTTATTTATTTGATGGTGGGAGGGGGGAGAAGAGAGAGCACAGCAAGGGGAGCAGCAGACAGAGGGAGAAGGAGAAGCAGGCTCCCCGCTGAGCAGAGAGCCCTATGTAGGACTTGATTCCAGGACTCTGTGATCATGACCTGAGCCGAAGGCCGATGCTTAACTGACTGAGACATCCAGGCACCCCAACTCTTTCATCTTAAAATCTTAGTTGGGGTGAACATTTGGTAACTTAGAACATAATTATTTTTACATGATCCTAGAGTGAGGTTTATTATATTATTTACAAAGCTGCACATGGATGTAGATTTTCTAAAATCTTTCAGACTGATTTCTTACATAAAAAGGAAGGGGAATCAGTCACAAGAAAATAGAGATTAGGAATATAGGAAAGTGCTAACCACTGCAAATCAATGCTGGAAATATGCAGGGTATCAATAACTTCATAAAGTCAGTGAACATGACTATTAACCTATATATTTATTGGTATGACTTATTTATTAATGTGAATAATTCCCAATTCTTACACTTATATAACATCTTTGAAGTGAACAAAGATACTTAGCAAAAAATGGTGGCTTTTCCTTAAGTAATAAAGAGTATTTATGGAACGGTAGAAGCCTATTAACTTTTTAAAATGTTTCTTAGACTTTTAGGATCTGTTGTTTGTAAGTTAGTGAGAACTAGCAGAAAATGGCATCATTTAAGAAATGCTAAACTGAAGGGTGCCTGGATGACTCAGTTAACTGTGTGCCTTTGGCTCAGGTCCTGAGATTGAGCCTTGTGTCTGGACTCCCTGTTCAGCAGAAAGCCTGATTCTCTCTCTGCCTCTCCTCCCAATTTGTTCTCTTTGTCTCTCTCTCTTTAGGTTAAATAAATAAATAAAATGGTAAACTAATCTTAATGGAAAATTTGGGAAACCTTAGTTCTTAAGATATCTTATGAATTAATTTTTAAATGTGAAAAACTGTTCTTGGTGTTTGTTCATCAGCTGAACATACTAACCTCTCACAAATTGGAGGAACTCCACTCCTAAAGGAATCTGAGGACCTCTTTGGAAATTGGCATTTGAGATGGACTTGGCCGGGGGTTGGTTGTGGGGGTCAGCCTTAGCATGATAACTTGTAAGCCCTGAGTCAGTGTTAACTGTTGTTAACTAGCAGCATTAATTTAGTATTAGTCCCAGCTGTTACTTAAAACTTGGTTCAGTACTTACTGTTCTTTTTCCTGTGCAGGCTGGGAAAGGGTTTCTTCGGTCCATAAGAGCTACTCCGATGGCTGTGGCAGATTTAATTCCTGTTGATATAGTCGTCAATCTCACTTTGGCTGTGGGATGGTACACAGCCGTTCACAGGTGCGCATGTGGAAGCCAGCTTTCAAACATTTGATGAGGAGGAGGGTGACTATGTTAGGCTTAGTTTCAAAATATGTGTGTTTGATTGTAGTAGACCCCAAATGTCAGAAAGGATCAGTCTCAATATTTTACAAAGTTCCACATATGCCATCACATATGCATGGAAATATTTTATAAATACTGCTTCATATTTTGGATAAAGTAGCAAACTCTAAACTGTTTAATCATAAAATTCTTATAACCCCAAAAGGCTTTTCTTTCTATTCAGTAGTCTAAAATCAGCTCCCCTTTTTAAGGCAAAGGAGATAAAAGTGGGTGAAATAAGGGCATCTTTTATATTTTATACAACTGCTCATTTCCTGCTACATGCCAAAAGTTCAGATCACCATGGGAGGGGCTGTTACCAAGTACAGGGGGAAGAAAAAAAAAGGTTGTTTGTATATTTGACTCTGATAGTAATGGCAAACAGAAATAAATTTTTATTTGAAGTCAGCCATTTAGAAGTTTTCCAATAGAACAGGCCTTAACTGGACTTAGAAGAAAACATAGCCGATATTTTGCCCAATAAACATGTCCAGAAGTTAGTGATATTATCTGCTTTCTCATTGTCATGGTACCTCCATCTGCTCCCTAAAAACATGAACTTATTTGAGATCTCTTTCACATGCACACGCACAAACACACACATTCCTCGTCTTCTTCCATTTTGCATTTTTACCCAAAGAAGGAACAAAAGATGGAAGTGTTGCCCTGGTTATGGGAATTATTGAAACATCCTTGCCTACATGTTGTTTTTCCTTATCTTTCTTTCATTTGTCCTCCATTTTGTTGTATTTATTTAATTTTTATTTCATTTTCCAGACCTAAGTCAACATTAATCTACCACTGTACATCTGGTAACCTCAATCCTTGTAATTGGGGCAAAATGGGTAAGTGCCTGTAGAGATATAACTACATAACTATTAGCATCTGCCCACACAGTAGTAGTGTCTACCACAGGGGAAAAATGTGACAAAATGTGTCTTGGAGCTTTGAGTCTAATGGGAGAAAAAGATAAAAAATAAGTACAAGATAAAAGAATTAGTAATTATCAGTGTGTAAGAGTTAACTAGAATGTGCTGTGGAATATCAAAGGGGTCAACGGGAATAATGTACATGATTGCAAGCAATAAGGGGTCCATTGGCTATGAAGATTTTTTAAAATATATAAAACCGATTGAAAGTCAGCACTTGTAAGTAACATCAGTGAGGAAATGCCCCTCCTGCTGAGGCGGGTGCTGCTCCCACGCCCACATCCCTTGTCCCCTGGCTACACCATCAAGACTGTGGGATCATCAATAACAAGTAGATGTAGGTTACTGAGTCAATAATATTCTTCACTGATTTATACAGCAAGCCATAAGTGTCACCTTGAAAGTATCTTATTGAATGGAAGTAATTAACCCTGCATTAATAGAAAATTAGCTAATCAATGTTGTACTCTGTCAATTTAGTTGATTTTCTGCAAATATCTGAAAATTTGAGATCATCTAGTCTTATTTAGATACTAGATATAGAAAAAAATCACATGTACTTAATTTGTTAGGATCTGATTTTCATTTCAGAGCACTCTCCTATGCTATTCTATTTGTAAAGTTATTTCAAAAAATGAAATTATCTACTGGCATCAAAGCTCTTTAGATCATATATCCAGTTACTTAGATCATATATCTGAGTAATTCTGAAAACATTTGGAATTAAAAATACATCTCCTCTACCTCAGTAACAGGATTAAGGTATTAAGGTATTTTTTATCACTCATAAAAAGAGGCATTAATAGAAGAAAACAAGTTATGTTAAGCTTGTCAATAAAAAGATGCTACATGTAAACTCCATTTCTGATGGAGTTCAAGTCTTCTTCCGTGCTGCAACCTCTTATTTTCCGTTTATCAAAGTATATGGTATCATAGTTGAAAGTAATCTTAGAAATAATCTAGTGGCCTTGCTTTATTTTATATATGAGACCCCAAGAGAGGAAGAGATCTATTCAAATTCATGTGGAGGTCTGGTACCTTAAATATGAGTAGAGGACAGGTCTCTGTGCAGTACCCATTCTGGGAGGAAAAAGAGTCCAGATTCCTGGATCAGATCTTTCTTGAGAATCTCTTCTGTACAAGGTATATATTTTTTATACAGATTTCCAAGTAACACACTTTAAGGAGGATAATAATATTATTACCATGATAACTGATATAGTTATCATAATTGAATAATGAACTTGGGTATATTCTTTGAAAATTTTACATTGGTAAAATCAATATTTAATTGGAATTAATATCTTTTGAAAAGAATTATTTTACAAATATACATCAAGAGTCTTTTAACTTTTATCTAGGTTTTTTTATCTACTTAATCATTAAAAAAAAAATTGTGGGAAAAAAAATCTGGAGACAAAAGTGAATGGACAGTGGAGTCTGGGGTATCCCCAGAGAAGCAGAAATAACAAAGAAGTAAAAGACAGGTATATAAGTGAACCAGCACAAGGGAATCCTACCTTGATATGCTCTTTTTCACTTAAACATTTATGAAACTTTAACCCTTTTAAAAGTTTAAGTAAAATATGAAGAAACTTTCCTGATGGTTCTACAACCAATGATCCTACCTAGGAAATAAGGCCTTTTGGCTCTGTCTTGGGGCTTTCGGAATAGACTAGATAACCTGGGAATCAAATGATGGATTTATGTTTTTCTGAACAATACTTCACTGTATTGATTGAAACTATTTCCCTCAAGAAGTTGTTTTAGATAAAGGTTTCAGGAAAAGGACCCACTTTGTAACCCATTCTCATTATTTGATTTTGTAGGTGACCTTGCCTCGCATAATATCTTAATATTGTTCTCAGAGATTGATTCTAGACTCTTCACAGCAATCACTAGTCTTTATCATTTTGACCCATTGCAAATGCCCTCCACTACAGTGGGCTTATATGCTTCTAGACTTAGTACTCTATTTTCTTCCCCAGGATTCCAAGTCTTGGCAACATTTGAAAAAGCCCCATTTGAGAGAGCTTTTAGGAGGCCACATGCAGACTTCACAACCAACCTCATTATAAGCCAGTACTGGAATGCTGTCAGCCACCGGGTCCCTGCCATCATCTATGACTTCTATCTGCGGCTCACAGGAAGGAAGCCCAGGTGAGAAACCAAGTCAGTGGCTTTAAGAGTGTTATTGCATGGAAGATTTAGGCCCCAGAGTACAGCCCTCCTTTCATCTGGGGGTTGAAGATGACAACTGAATCTTGTATAAATTTAGGGCCAACTGAAGCAGTAGTAATGAGAAGTGCCAAAGGGACCCCTACCTTAAAAATCCTCTATCATAATAAAGGAAGGTAAATGTTGAGAAACTTGTTTGGTCAACTCAGCAAGTAGTCATCCGAAAAGCAAAGCAAAGGAGACTGTAAATCTGGGGTTTTCTAAACTGTTAGGTAATCTTAAAATTGTGCAACGATGGTAACACACACACACACACACACACATGCACACGATAACGTGGGATGATCTCGTTTTCATTCGCACAACAATCCAGAGAGGATGTACTCCTAACAACAATTTTACAAATAGGAAATAGAAGCTAAGGGAAGAATTTAAAGTAGTGTAGAAGTGGAAAAGAGGAGAGATCTGGAGAAACCTGAACTAGAGTTACTGCCACCTAGAGGCAAGTAAAGAAATTAAAGGGAACAAGGTAGAATGAAATGTGCTGTCGCTGAGGCCGCTCTGTCGCCACCTAGCTGTGAGACTTAGGACCTAGCCCTTTCTTTCTGTCTCCCTTGAATTTTGTCTTTGTCTGAAGAGCCATCATTATTATAATTACCAAATGCCATCCCTGCGAGCAAGCGTGGGAAGCATGAATAGCGTTGCTTTCCATGCTAGTCTCTTTATGGAGGCAGTCTCTCGGCATGTTTAATTTCCATCCTTATTAGTAGTGCAAATGGCTAAAGCTTAGGCAATGTTACATTTATCCAAATTTTCAGAGACCTTATTTAGAGCTCATAACTCAGTAATCATCAGGTTCTTCTTGAGCAAGATGAAGAGGAGACACTGTAAATATTTGTATGGGGCTTATTAAATAAAAGTGGGAAAAGAAGGAATACCAAACATTATAGGCAGAAACAGGGAAGTCTTTAAAATTTATCAGGGTTGGAAGAAGACCTGGATAAAGAGCAAAGTTCTGCAAGTAGAAAAGAAAAAAGGTGAAAGGGGAAAAAAAAAAAAAAGGTGAAAGGGAGCCAATAAAAATTTTTATGGCAAAAATGCTAGAAATCAATGCAAAAAATGCTGGAATCCTTTTAGACTCTTTCCCTTCCCAAGTACGTTTGTGTGTAATCTTCTATGCATTTACAACCATATATAGACATATATATAGTTTTGCTTTGAGGTGTGTGTGTGTGTAATTCAAGCCTACATATTTTCCAACTTTTTTCCACTAATGTTCCTTGAAAATCTAAGTCCTTCTGCCTAGTGTTGTTTTTCCTGTTATGGTGGGGTAATGAATATCAGTGCGCCTACATTTTTTTAGAATGTACCACTGGGTCTGGGGTGGAGGCTATCTGGATTTTGTCACTACCTAGGTTGCCCTAAAGGAAGCCTCTGTCAATTTGCACATCAGCACAGAAGGGTAAAAATGTGTTTTTAATTACCCTCATCAGTAGTTGACAAAAAAAAAAAAAAGTGTTTTGAATTGTCAGACTAATGGCAATGAATGGCATCTCTTGGTTACTTTGATTTGCCTTCCCAGTTGCTGGAGGGGCTGGGCTTTCATTTTTTCATTGGACATTCAAGGTTTCTCCTCTGTGAGTTGTCTGCCTCTGCTTCTCACCTATTTTTCCATTGGATTGACCATATTAATTTATAGAAACTCATTTATGTGCATAAATATATATTGTATTTTCTCCAACTCAATTTCTTATCTCATAGCTTTATGAATGAATCTTTTTCTAATACAAGAGGACTACATACAATGTAGGTCTTAAGAGCATGGTCTTTAGAGTCCGACTTACACATTTAAATCCTGGCTTCACCAAGTCAAGGGCCATGTGAGCCCTAAGTTACTGTCTGTAATACCTAACTGCCTCACCTGTAAAAAGGGATAGTAATCATACCTATTTTATGAGGTTTTATATAACAGGGCATAGAATATAGTAATCACTGTTATTACTAAAGTTTTAGGGATGACTGGGTGGCACAATAGGTTAAGCATCTGTCTTCATCTCAGGCCATGATCCCAGAGTCCTGGGATCGAGTCCCATGTCAGGCTCCTTGCTCAGCAGGGCCTACTTCTCTCTCTGCCACCATTCTCCCTGCTTATGCATGCTCTCATTATAAAAGAAGAAGAAGAGAAAAAATCTTAAAAAATAAAGTAGTTCTACATTTTTATGTGATAAAATGAATAAAGGAAAAGAGTCCTTTATGGCTTAAAAATACCTTCTGTGCCTGAAAGTCATAAATATATTCTAAGAAAAAATACTATTATGCTGATAAATTCCTGTACATAGGATATCATTCTACAATGCTTATTTTAAAAATTTAAAAGAAATTTATTGAAATCACATCAATGACGACAGAGTTGTAGAAGGGAAAAAGATTGCCATTATCCATTTGGGCTGCTATAGCAGACTATCATAGATTGGGTGGGTTATAAACAACAGAAGCAGATTTCTCATGGTTGCAGAGACTGGGCGGTCTAAGATCACAGTGCTGGTAGATTCGGCATCTGCTGAAGACCTGCTTCCCAGTTCCTAGACAGCCGTCTGTGTCCTCACATACTGGAAAGGCTGAGAGATTTCTGGGGTTTCTTTTTATTTTGTTCATTTGACAGATGGAGATCACAAGTAGGCAGAGAGGCAGGCAGAGAGAGGAGGAAGCAGGTTCCCTGCTGAGCAGAGAGCCTGATGCAGGGGCTCAATACCAGGACGCTGGGATCATGACCTGAGCCAAAGGCAGAGGCTTTAACCCACTGAGCCACCCAGGCGCCCCTGGGGTTCCTTCTTATAAAGGGCACTAATCCCCTCCCAAAGTCTTCTCCATGTACTATCATTGGTGAGAATAGGTCTAAATATGTGAACTTGGAGAGGAGGAAGGTAGATACATTGTCAACAGCAAAAATGTAAGATGATAACAGCCAAATGGAACCCTTTTACGATGCTTGTATCAGGGAATAATGAGTATACCTTCTGCCTAGGAATTTCCCATGATACAATGAGAGAAGTCCCGCAGAAGACATTAGGTAAATCGGTATTAGGATTTGACCAGAAGTAAGACCAAATTCCCAAAATACCATCACAAGTCATTATTAGGTCAACTACAATAATCACTACTGCTAACCTGGCCTAAGGTAAATGTTTTATGGGCTAAAGTGATTTGTAGCCAGAAGATCTAGGTTGCTGTGTGGCCTTGAACCTGTTAATCCTTCTATAAGATGAAGAGTACAGATCTTTACTACCTGTGAGGATCAAATAAGAGCATCAAATATGAAAGTTTTCCATAAATTGTAAATTTGGCAAGTTCACACAGTGGACCTGGTCCCCGTCCTGACCACAGGACAGGAAGATGCCAGCCATCAGAAGAAATGGAACACAAGAGTGGTGAGATTACAAAAGCAGAGACTTTTTTAGATCAGTCAAAACTGGGTTGGAATTTTCCTTTTGATGCTTGTATTATCATGGCCACTTAATCTATCTTAAGCTCACTTTGCCCATTCATAAAAAGTAGATACAAAGCTACTTAGCAGAGATGCAATGAGAACTAGGTGAGACAATAATTGTTTGAAGCATCAGCATGGTGCCAGACAGTGGGGTTATCACCTAATAAGTTCTTTTCCGGTATCAGGCTGCACTTTTAAAATATTTGCTAATTTTTTTGGTTTTTTTTTTTTTAAGATTTTATTTACTTGAGAGAGAGGGAGAGTGAGCACGAGAGGGGAGAGGGTCAGGAGAAGTAGACTCCCTGCTGAACAGAGAGCCCAATGCGGGACTCAATCCCAGGATTCCAGGATCATGACCTGAGCTGAAGGCAGTCACTTAACCAACTGAGCCACCCTGGTGCCCCAAAATATTGGCTACTCTTGAGAAAAAAGAGAAGGTAGTAGAGAGGAAGAGGAGGAGTTCGATGGTAGTAAAATGACTAATCAAACTCCCTTAGATTCAATATTCCTTCATTCAACAGTTAATGTGGACAGAGAAAAAAGAATACGTGTTTTAATGAGGAAGTGGGGGAAAGAGGGAAATTTTTTATAGTTTCTGAAAAGTAATTTGTCACACATCCTATAAAGTAGTAACAGGAAAGCAGCCAGCAGTGATGTGCTGGTATTTGCTGATATCTCTTTACCCCAGGATGACAAAGGTCATGAATCGGCTTTTAAGAACAGTTTCCATGCTGGAATATTTTGTCAACCGGAGTTGGGAATGGAGCACATACAATACGGAAATGCTGATGTCTGAGCTGAGTCCTGAAGACCAGAGAGTAAGTAGAGTGCTGGCAACCAACAGGAAAATCTTGCTCATTTGCAAATTAGAATTATTTGACCTGGAAATCTGACCAAGTTTTAGTTATATACACAGAATTTTTTTTTTTTTTGCTAAGAAAACCAATCTGTGCTATTGATATAACTACAGGATATAAGTTAATGTAGATAAGAGACCTGGGTTCTTGACTGGTTAGATCCTCACTGCTATCCTGCAGTCACATTTCACATACTTTGCTTCAATCCCTGTTTGCCTTTAGAGGCTGTTTTCAACAAACCTCTATATTTTCCCTAATCTCACAACATAGGACTTCAATGAAAAAAAAAATCATAATTTTACTACTCATAAATGCATCCATTCTTCTTGTTAAATCAAAATCGTTCTGCATCTCCAAAGCTACAGTTCTTTCCTTCTTTTTAAAGCTAAACCCTCCTCACATGTGCATCCCACTAAGACCTCTCTCCCTCTCTAGCACACTGGCACCCAGACTGCCTCTCTCTCCCTCTAATGACCTGTCTTCAACAATCCAAGCATCTATCAAGACATGCCTTCACTCTAATTGCTTAGCACCAGTGCCATTTCTTTCCTTACATTAGCTTCTTGGCAGTTGCAGACATTAAGTCCTGAGATCTTTCCATATTCTGAAATTCACAAACATAGAAATCTTTCATACTTTGTACATGTTCCTAGCATTTTTCTTCTCAAGAAGTCATGTGTTCCCTGAGCAAAACCTTAGTCTTCAATTAAACTTTAAAGTTTTCACTCTTGACATTATCTAATTTTTTAAAGAAAAAAGCATTTTTAAAAGATTTTATTTATTCATTTGAGAGAGAAAGCACAAGCAGGAGGAATAGCAGAGGGAGAAAGAGAAACAGAGTCCCTAATGAGCAGGGAGCCCAACATGGGATCAATCCCAGGACTCTTGAGATCATGACCTGAGCCAAAGGCAGTCACTTAATTGACTGAGCCCACCAGGTGTCCCCAAAAAAGCATTTCTTGAGTTACCTAGTACTTGGCAGCATGTAGAAGAGACCAAATCACACTGAGAAGGAAACATTAGAAGGCCATATCTCGCCTCACTTGCCAGCTAAGGGATTTACTCCTACATTCCAAATTCATATAACATGATTCAAATCCAAGCTCCAGAATTACTTTGGGTCGTGGAACCCAAGAAAATCAAACACTGTTACAGTAAATACACCAGGTGACATTTAGAGGGATGTTTTAACAGAGATAATTGCTGACCCTCTCTAAACCGGACATGAAATAGAGCTATTTTCAGAAATGTTTATGTACCTTGTATAGACATAGATTATTCTAAGCACGTGTTTGAAATGTAGAGCTAATGATCAAATTAGCTTATTAAAAAAAAAAGCTACCATAAATTATGTTTAAAATTAGCTTCAAGTTTTAGGTAGGCTTATTTTTATTGCATTCTCTCCATGGAATAGATCGATCTAAATAATTCAAAAGGTAATAAGCTTAGAGTTCCATTTTTTGACATATTACTATTTTAACCTAAAATAACCAAAAATTTTGTGGAAAAAAACAAATCTGCTATGGATTTAACATATGCTTTCAAAATATCTTAGCAAAGGTAATAGTCCTGAATAATTGGATATAATTGCCAAACTCCAGATTAGAATTGAGTTTGACTCATGGGATGAGAATTCTAAACTTTAGGGCTTCATTGAAATCTAACTTAGAAATGTGAAATAGTATAAAATAAAAGCCTCTATTTATACAGATGAGTAAGTTATATTGAGTGCTACTATTGAAAACAAACATATCCAAAGTAATAAAAAAATTACCTTTGGAAAGCATTTCAGCTGTTGGACAAGTCTATGAAGCTCTCTCAAACTTGTTAATCTCATCTATTTGTTAATACTCCATATTATTTCACAAAGATTTGGGGTAACTTGCAGTAAGCATATATAATTAAAGAACAAAACAGAAATAAAATGCCAGACTAGGGAAAATATTAAAACATGAACTCAAGGGTAAGAAAAATAGAATGTCCATCCATGTGTAGTCTACGAGATCTTATCCAAGTCAGTGCAGTTAAGCAGGGGCTTTGTTTCTGAACCTTTTGGTGGCGAAGTGAAAGGGAAAAATATAGTTCCATGGCATTCTGTGTCCAAGAGGAGGAAATGCACTAGTTTTCCAAGAGAAGCAAGCACTTCACTCATACCACTTAGCTCTAAATGTTTTTGAAGGGCTTCATTTAACAGCACACATAGTGGATAACACCTCTAAAACAAATACAGAATATAAATTCTGCTAAACTTTTCCTTAAGGCTTTGCTTATCCACAGTTTACCTTAATCTGCAAAATGAAGTAGGAAAGGATGGTAGGCCAAGGGAACACCACCAAAATTCAAGAATGGGAAAGAAAAGCACTATTTGTTTTGTTCCCTAACCAAAGTTACTCCAACACTTTTAAAAATAATTAACCTCCATTTACTTGAAACGAAATTAGCTTTCACCAGATTAATGCCAGTTCCTTTAAATTTCCCTCACAAGACTTCCCAAAAGTTAAATATTTGTGCTTGATCTATGCTTAAATATTTGTGTAAATGGTAACCCATATAGTCAGTGCCTTTGAAGTAAGAGCTCTAATAATCTCCTTTGGAGGGGTCCAACCTAAGTCTTTCAAACCGAACATCACTCATTTATGTAAAAGAAGCTTCATCAAAAAAGACAAGGTGATTGTCTCCAGCAGTGAAAATCTGGCAACCCATAATCTCATCTTGCCTTTCAGGTATTCAACTTTGATGTGCGCCAGTTGAACTGGTTGGAATACATTGAAAATTATGTTTTAGGAGTTAAGAAGTACTTACTGAAAGAGGATATGGCTGGGATCCCAGAAGCAAAACAACATTTGAAAAGGTAAGCATAATCAGTCAGTTAATATTTATTAAGCACTTACCACAAATACCTGATTTTATACCAGGCATGAAATTTGAGCAGGGGAGAGGAGGAATTAACATTTCCCGAGCATTTACATTACAGGTCCTTCCTTGTATATTCTCCCCTTGTAATACACTGTTTCAGCTAGATCTCACCACACCTGTATGAGGGAGATGTTATTTTGTTATCCCATTTTTCTTTTTTTAATCAACTATTTAGACTCAAAGGTTAAGTAACTTGTCCATGGTAAGACATGGGAAGTAGAGGAACCAGATTTGAATCCAAGTTTCTCTGTTTCTTCTACCACATCGTGTCATAATGTGGTATAAACAATACCAAAAAGCAGATAACTTGACTGTGCTCTTTAACATGAGCAAATCACTCAACCACCATTCTTGAAGTCCTTAAACTGCCTTAAATTCCTTTCAGTCCTTATTCCACAAGGGACAAAGAACCAGAACAGTCTGATTTAATTCTCGTAGAAGCAAAGGGCTTTTAATGCAGAGATTATAAGCTTGGAAAAGTAAATTGCAAACAGAGGAACCTTGAAGCAGGCTGAGAACTTTAGAACTTACCTTCTACTGAACAAGAACCAGTGAAGATTTGTGATATGATCAAAGTATATTTAAGAAAGATTAGGTTAGTCATGTTTGTAAGATTGGTTCAAGTAGGGAGAGGTATGGGAAAAACAAACTAGTCAGGGGAATACTATGGAAATCTGATTATTCAGAAGGCATGTTGTGGAGTAAGAGCTATAAAAATCAAAAGGTCATAAGGTCATGCCACATACCTGTGGGCACCTAACAATTTGCTGGTCACAACCAGAAACAATATACTTAGGCTTCAGATAACACATTTGGGTCTTTGGTGCTGTTTTAACTTTGGTTCTATGTCTGTCCCCCAGGCTCCGAAATATTCACTACCTCTTTAACACTGCCCTCTTCCTCATCGCGTGGCGCCTTCTCATTGCAAGATCTCAGATGGCTCGGAATGTCTGGTTCCTCATTGTAAGCTTCTGTTATAAATTCCTCTCCTACTTTAGGGCACCCAGCACGCTTAAGGTGTAAGAACATTCGGCAAGCTCCTTTTATCTGGAACCTTTTGGATACCTCTAAAACAGCAAACTGTGGTTCTCAAGATTAGGAAGTAACAAAGAATATGCCCAAGCTCGTTACCTGTCAAAGTGTTGTCATGTCTTCACCTGTTTCTTACCTATATATTTTATTTCAGTGAGAGAAGGAAAGTCATATCCTAGCCTATAATCAACCGTATCTTAGGAAAAATTTCCAGATTGCTTCCTAATACTCCATTCTGTGCCCTTGAATATAAAACACCAAAGTACATTTATCTGTCCGTATTTAGGTTTTTTTCTCTTCAGGGGACTAATTTTTGACTCAATGAACGTGGAAGAACATAGGATATAAGCTGAAATAGCCTAAAGAAAGGCAGTTCTAACCTTGGAATCATTCTGGGGTACCCAGTATAAAGGTTTAAAGTCAAGATTAAGTTGAGGAAGAATGATCTTTGCATCCTCAGAAATACTGTTAAAAGAGGTAATTCTCTACTGAAATCTCAGTGTCCTTTTTCTGTTATACCATGAAGACCTGTTGAAGGCTGGGAGAATTGGAAAAGTGGATACACATCTAGCACCTCCCTCAACTATTTCTGAAATCTAAAAAACAAAACAAAACATTAGGTGTAAATAATTATGTATAGAAGGAGAGCTCAAGCATAGTTGCATTGGTACCGATTATGCTTGTAAGTAAAATTAGTTCTCATAATTTGACAACTTTTATTTCTAAATCTTTGAGTCACCCGTTTTCCTGATAACCTTCTCTCAGGAGTTTCCTTTCTGTTCACTGAAGTCACCAAACCCCTTATATTTGTTTATTTTGCTCAGCCCTCAGAGCGAGAGTGACTGATGGAACGTCCTAGGCTAGAATCTTAAAAAAACAAGACAAAAAAACCCCCACAAAAATTCAGTCCCCTGATCTTTGCCAGGGAGGAAGGCAAAATTTTAAATGTAAATGTTAGTTTAAGTCTTTTTCTGGGAAGTGGGGAAGATTACCCTTCTGTGACCACCAGGACTTGCTAGTATCCTGATCATTCCAGTTACACAATGATAACTGTCCAACGTGCAGAAGAGACTTCACTAACAGACTGCCACTTTAGAGAGTAAGTGTTGTTTTATTTAAAAATATTTTATGTATAATACCAATGAATTAGTAAAAACTATTTATTCTCAAATCCCTATATTAATAATATAACTGTTATCCTGACTTTCCTTGCATTTGAGAAACCAGTGAATGTTGGATTGCAGCATTTCATGTTAAAAATATGGAATATTATTCAAATATAGTATTTGGGGCCTCAGCAACTAACAAAAAACCCACAACCACTAGAAAATTACACGAGCATAAACTGGCAAGGAAGGCAGTTATATGTATACTCACTTTCCAGATTAATTGGTAATACTCAGAAAGCATGTGCACGTAGTTGTAGTGCATAAGGCTTGAAGGGCAGCTTCTAGTCCAGTATTACCTGAGATTTTTCTGAACACCATAAAGGGCATTTGGGGGGGAACTCTTCTGGGCAGTATCTTTTCAAATCTCATCTAAAGGTCTGGAAACTCCTTTCCAGGGCACACAACCCAGCTCTGAAACAAAGCACTTAGTGATCTTTAATTTGAGATGTCTAGATGATACTTCTGAGCTACACTGATTGATTGAGATACAAACTATAGATATGATAAAAAGAAATCAAGTTATAATTCAATGAGATGGGATAAAACATAATTATTCTAAGAATTTACTATCTTTTGATTGTTTTACCAATTCCATAAATTCCACTGATCAAGTATTCATTTTGACTTTTGATTAAATGAAAGTTTGAATTAAAAAAATTTTTTCCTCTTCTAGTGTTGTATCTTTAACTGCTGGACTACTACAGATTTCCTCCCTCCCCTGAGGAAAAAAGATAGAATTTTCCAAAGAAACTACCAGATGAGTATAAATTTTAACACAGAGATAGTAATGCTTAAACATTTTCTGATACCATTAACAGTGTTACATTTACATGCTGAAGCATGTTTTATCTGTGGCATTAAAGAAATGACACAAATAAAGTCCTGTGATGATTAAGCAGTAAAAATAGGTATCGGTATGAAAGAAAATCCCTAATTATTTTCTATCAAGACCAATTAACAATTATTTGAATGCCTAATACATACAATTACAATGTAGTAAGAACCTTCTACTTTTGGGGAAAAGAGGATGGATGGTAAGTGCAAAGAAAAGGTATCTATGTTTAAAAAGAAGTTTTGGTAATCCCTATATTCTTTACCCACAACATACCTGATACAGTAATGACTATTTCAGAGTTAAAAACAGTCACCACCTAAAGCAATTAATACTAGAAAAAGTTGAAGCAGATTGGCATACAACTCAGAAAAAACATTTAAGATAACTTACTAACTTTATACTCATCCAACCCATCACCTCCAGTTAACATCTCATTCAAACAGCTGATTTAGAATCACTCATTCACTTTTTAATATGAAAATACAAAAGAAATCCAATCTCATACAGTAATTTGGCTCTATCTGGAGCAAAAGCAAATATAACAGAGTGATATTTAAAGACTGCCACAGTTTTCCTATGAGGAAAAAAGCTTATATATAAGGGACTGAGTCTTATTTGGGGGTACACAATAGTAAGAGGACAAAGAAATTTATATTTGTCATTTTACTCAGAGTCCAATTGTTAAGACGACTCTAAAATTGTGTATCCTCTTTTCTCTTAAAAAAAAAAAAAAAATCCAAGGCAGTTTGTTTCCTACTGTTACAACAATGCAAGGTGATTTTATCACTAACAAATATTTCAAAAGTGGGGAAAAACTACAATAAGGAAATACTGGGACATTAATCCAGACATCATACCATAATGTAGTGAATACATGGTGATCCAGTTTGGATAGTGCTGACAAAGGGTGGCTCACTTTGGCTTGCAGAAGGTTTGCAATAGAGCTCCAAACAGAAGTGGAGGGACTTAAGCACTACGTTAAAGGGCATGATGAAATTTTAAAAGGTCATCTGGCTCAGGTATAAGTATTTTTAAACAATGAAAATACACATCTTGAACTTGAGTTCAAGATTCAAAGTTTTAAATTTTGAAGCAGACAAGATGCATATAAAATTTCCTTTCTGGTACCTGAATTACTAACCCAGAACATAAAAAGGATGCATAAAATATCCCTACAGATATCATTAAAAAATTAGACCTTAAGTCATTCCTTTATGAATTCCAAAGTTAGGTTTATATTAAAGACTGCAAACTTTGCTTGCATTAGTAATTTTTCTATGAAAATTCAGTGCTATCGTAAAACATATGTGAGAAAAATGTGGTATTAATCATCTAAATTGAGAATTAAAAGTGATTTTGTAATTCTAATACTGCATTAAGCTTTTCCCAAGAGGTCGTCTGTACTGTACAAATACCACAGCAGAGAATTATTCACCTAAATATTTCATCTCTTTTTCTAGACCAAAGTATACAAAACACAGTTTTTTAAAAATCTATTTCATATAAGCTGAAATCTCAACTTTTAAAATATTTAGGCTGGAATATATAAATATTATGAATAAAGAAAAAGGACTGAGTAATAAAGTTGGGTACCCTACTGAGGACACCCTCCCCCAAGCACAAGCCAAAGCTCCGTAAGAAGCAGGTCAGCACAGTGTTCTCTGCAATGGAAAAGAAACACTTGGTGAGGTCAAAAACTCCTAGCAAATCCCAATATGCAGGCATACTTCATTGTTCACCATCCAGAAGGCTGATCAGAATCTTACTACTTTGATGGCCAAAAACCTAACTTTTACTATTTGAGGAGAGTCAGGTAGCAAGTTTTCTTAACTATTAAAGTGTAAATCAATGGCAAAGCAAGATTTTGCTTTAAAGAAATTGCTTTTATAGTCAGCTTTAATGGGACAGGTTAGTTACATTAAAATTTTAATAAGGTACTTGGAAAACATGGGAACAATTAAAAATCATATGTAAGCACCAAAACAATTTTAAAATCTTTTTAAAGACACTTAACTGCTAAAATCCTAACTGAAAGAAAGTAATTTTAAATCAATAGTTTTACCTCCCTTAAAAAAAAAAAATACAAGACTCTGAAACTTGAATGAACTTTCTGGAAAGCAGATTCACAGAACCAAGATTCAGTCTAAAATTGCTAAAATTCTAAATAAAATTTCTTTTGAGAGATGTTCTATAGTTCCTTGTCTAACTTCACTGGAAATACTATCTTAAAAAAAAAAAAAAAACAACAGAGAAGGCGCATTCGTTATTTAGAATTTTCTGGAGCAAAAAAAATCAGAGCATGTTATGTCACCTGTGTTAATCAGTCAACTTAATGGCTCTTAGTAGTAAAGTGTGTATTTTAAATAATAATGCTTTTACTTCCTGCAGTGCCATTTTACGTAAGCTTTACTTCAGAGCAGTTCCAACAGTATCTCTCCTTCTCTCCACTGACATCATCTGTACCAACTACTTTCAAGAAAACATTTATCTTTAAAAAAAAAAAAAAATCCCTTTGTAAAACTGTAATCTGTGACATCCTATGTCCAAAAACCACCATTTAAAAACTAGTCTTTTAGTCTTGTCCTTGCTACTTACCTGGAATTTTATTTCCCCTTTTCTCTGAAGGACTTCAACTGTTGGGGATTGGTAGTTGACTCTATCATTAAGTATTAAAAAAGGAAAACTGATGTTGGCACACATATTCCAAATACAGTGTTTAATGGCACCTGAGTGAAATCTCCCTCATTATTTTTAGTCTTTCATAATCTGGAAATTTAAAAGCAATCCTTAAGTAATAAGGAAGCTAGAACAACACACTCTAATAACAAAATCAATCACATTCAGGACACTCTGAATGCAGACACTCATAATCCAAGTTTACAGCTTACCAGACACTGTTTAATGATAATATCTCAGATCTGACACGATCTTGCCTTATTTAAGTATTTGCCTCATGTTTCTACTTTATTTGCCTCATGTTTCTACTTTATTTAAAGTTACCCTGTTGCCTCTCACCCAAACATGTATAAAATAGTCTATTTTTCCATTTAATACTTTACAAGCTAAGAAGTTTCCTCACCAGCAATGGACCTTTGTATTACTCACCACCTGCTCCCATAGTATACCAATAATACAAGGAACAGATTAGAAAACTGAGCATCTTTTTTAAAAATGTGCTTTCTTCTGCCTGTATAAGTAAGTGCCCACTATACAGTATGTGAATGATATCTGTTACATATTATAGCACCTATGTACCTGCCTCCATAAGAATTCACCTTAGCCTTCCACGACCCTGCCTGGAACAGTCAGAAAAAGCCAATAGCCAGAGTTTAAAGAAAAGCAGTTACCTTCCTCAGACCAAATTATTGGATAAATGGCCTTGTCATTATGGCTTAACATTGATATGGCTATAACATAGGGACCCATCCCTGTTTTCCTTTATTACCTGACCACAACTTTTTAAAGTCTAGACTAGTTTTCCATATGTTTTACATATTTTATTCTGACATATCTTTTAAAAACAGAAGGATGCAAACATTTGCATTTATAATCCCTTTTTCTTTAGATGTGGTTTGACTTCTTTACTTCAGGCTCTTTCACCAAGAAGCAAGCTCTGATTTCGATACTGCCCATTTCTATGAAAATATCAGAAGGGGTCATCTTCAAAGCAATACTTCAGTTAGGCTTATTCACTGATTAGCTGCATAATTTCTTCTAGGACATTTGTAACAGACACAACATATATAGGATTTCAGTTTGGGTTTTTCTTTTTTTTTCCCCTAGGTATGATTCCCACTTCTCATTCATATTTTTTCTTTGAATATATTGCACAATATTTTATTATTAAAAAAGGTTTTATGTCTCAGGCAAAAAGTTTTTCTCCTTCACTCAGGAGGTGCTAATGTGTATTATTCTCTAAAAGAGGTAAGTGGTTGTCTGTGTGGCCATCCTCAAAGGGGACCTAGGGAGAAGAAAAGACCAAAGCATTAGTTTTATTCCTTACACATCCCCTCTAAACACAATGCTTTATTTTGGGCAATTTCTTTCTGAGCATCAAAAGATACTGTTTAGGTTTAACAATGGTACTATGAGTTAGAGATCAGCACCATTTCTACTATAGCACTTACAGAACTGACAGGTTTGTAGGATCCAAGTCTGAAACGACAGTAAATTATTTCAACTATAAATTTCCCAAATCCATGTAACATGCCTGCAATAAAAAATAAGTTGATGTTTTTAATTAAATGATGCTTTTATTAAAATTACTTCCTAAATTATTTCCTAAGTTGTTACATAAGAATAAAAAACGCCACTAATTATAATGGAATAGATTAAGAAAGGAAACAAGGCAGTCTGCTTTATTCATTTCAATGGTTAAAAACAGTTGAATTTTAAAACAAATAGATTTCAAAATCACAAGGCCACATAATTCATGAACTTGACAAAGCAATCTTATCAAGGGTGCTTTATATGTCTTTATGTTCATACTATTTTGAAAAAATATCAGCACCCCAAATTTAAACAAACTGAAAGCAACAAAGTCTTTCATAAGAAAACCTATTCGTTCATTTAAAAAATAAAATTCAAAGTATGTAAGTAATACAGCTCCATGTAATACTGAGAAGGGTTGGGGATAAAGAAGGAACAGTTTCCTTTCTTTATCTATTGTACTTAATGCTCAAATTTTCATGATTACGATTCTGCAAGTTATCTTTGAGAGAATCTCGTAAGTTCAGGACAAAAAAGCCCCAAATCATAAAAACAGTATGGACTGAACATTCTGGTTGCACACATTACATGGTTCAAAGTAGGTAAGATTTGACTTTACATATTCTACAGTTAAAAATACCTTATATGAAAAAGAAAATTTACATTCAAGTGTCTACTATTTCTAGGCATTTTCTCATCTAATCCTACAACACACTTGTAAGTTAGACACTTATGATTACTCCCATTTTTATAAATGAAAAAACAATTTCAGAAAGGTAGGTGTCCTATATTATAAGGCTACTACCATGTAAATGGCAGAACTTGGATTCAATTTTAGGATCTTTCTAGCTCACTAAGTAATCTCCCTAAAATCACTGAATGCAGTGAACTTAGTTATGTTTAATGTGTAATCAATGTAATTTTGGAAGTTTGGAATTAAATCTTAGAAAAAATTCTTTAAATACCAAAACATGGGAATGAATACATTTCTTGCTCCTTCTAAGGCAAAGCATCTTAATTTCAGTAACACTTTTAGAAATTAGACAAGGAATGAAGTTTAACCTGTTGTTGAAAAGATTCCTCCAACAATACCACAGAGTCTTACAAAAAACTGCCAGAAAGGCATATGCTCCTCAGTAACTGTTACCATAAGAGAACTGAGATCATATTTCATAAATATCCCAGAGACTCCATGGCTGCCTGCAGCATGGTTAATGACACGTTCCTAAAAGGAAGGGGAGAGACAGGAGGAGAAAAAGGGGATTCACATCATCTGGTTACTTGCACACTTAATATGAAGCCCTGCAGCCCAAATGTACAAGAGGGATCTCCAAATCTCTTTACGAATTGTCCTACTAGACTAAGCTCTTCAGAGACAATCAAATTATTCTGTATTCTTCGTGTGATCAGCTTCTACAGAAATCGAAAGAGCAGAGACATTCTTTCCTATTTTCTCAAAAAGGTCACTCAAGTGTTCTATTTACTGAGCTCAAGAGCTTACAACTATATGGCATCTTCACTGACCAAATCCATAAAAGCCAGGCTCATATTTTGACATACGTTTTGTTACAATTCTCTGTGAAGAATTTACAAAATAATTATATTTCTTGTCATTTCAATTATCGATTTGGAAACAATTTCACTTTCTGTTGTTCATTTTATTTAAACAGTATGAAATACAATACAAGAAGAAAAGAAAATGCCCTCATTTGAAAGATATCAAAATTTAAGCTACTGGCTTAGTTTTTTTTTTTTTATTTTTATTTTTTAAAGATTTTATTTATTTATTTGACAGACAGAGATCACAAGTAGAGAGGCAGGCAGAGAGAGAGAAGGAAGCAGGCTCCCTGCTGAGCAGAGAGCCCGATACGGGGGCTCAATCCCAGGACCCTGGGATCATGACCTGAGCCGAAGGCAGAGGAGCCACCCAGATGCCCCCTGGCTTAGTTTTTAAAAGAAGTTTTCTCGAGGCACCTGGGTGGCTCAGTGGGTTAAAGCCTCTGCCTGCTTCCTCCTCTCTCTCTCTGCCTGCCTCTCTACTTGTGATCTCTGTATGTCGAATAAATAAATAAAATCTTAAAAAAAAAGTTTTCTCTTGAAAGGAATGCAACTAAAATCATAAACCTACCATAGCGTGTTCACCAACAAGAAAATACTCTATTTCATTCCATCCTGTTTACACTTCAAAATCAAGTTTGCAAACCTTGGAACTCTTCAGGATATTAATATTTGGATATTTACCATTCTTAAACAATAATAAGAAAACATGACTCCAGAATATATGAGAAGTCTGTTAAACTGTCCAACTCCAAAACTCTGCTCCTGTTTAAAAAGCCACTCCACCCTGAGATTGCAAAACGTTTGTCCTCTTAGATGAATAAAAAGCACTAACTTAGGAAGGCAAACCCTCTAAGTCTGCTATCTGAGACACAAGAATCATGCATAGCCCAGGATAGGAACAATAATTAAAAACTAAATAACACAGAAATCAGAGTCCACTGGCAGATAAGAACTAATTATACCCATACAAGAGAAAACATTACAAAATTAAGATATAAAGAATAAAGTCATTAATAACATCATAGTTTAATATTTTGTTTAAACCATATAGAAGATGTTCCAGATTTTTAAAATCTACATCTTTTCTTGCTCTAAAGCATACTAATATCCAGTTTTATTGGCTTAAAAAAATATTAATGCATTTCAAAACTTCCACAAATTTTAAATGGGGGAGGATACCAACTCTAACCTTATTTTGTAGCTGGACTATTAAATGCTAAAAAGAAAAAAAAAATCACTATCAGTTGGATTCAACTTACCCTTTCTGTCACAGAAAACTGATGGGTGTCTGCTGAAATTTTATATGTATGTAGTTTTGTTGGCACAACTGTAATAAAATACTGGAACATCTGGTTGTCTAGAATAAAAACAAAATGTGTTTTCTTTTCATCAATCAAATAGCAACAATTCTACTGCCAAATCCACCCTCCTATTAAATACACTTACCTTGATACATAATGCTACTTATGACTTAGTGTTTAACAACAACAACAAATTTAAAAGCATCAATGAAATCAATATACTCATACTTGGTAAACAACCTTTCAATAAGCATAAAATAGTCACATATACACATTAGAAGAGGTTAAAAAACGTAGTCATTAGATATCCTTCGTAACATTATTATCCTTTTATCAAATGTGAAAAATAAAAGTAGCATGTCATTATAGTACAGAAATTAGTAGGAATAAAGTTATGATAGTATAATCACCAGAGGACATTTTCAGTTTTTACTAATATCTTAAAATATACAGATAAAGCAAAATTGAATTAACCAGCCTTTGGATATACACAAAGACTTGATAAGGCAGGAGGAAGATAACTAACAAACCTACTCACTGATGGTCTGAGGCTACTGCATAATCCAAAGGATCCTATTTATAGTCTTTAGGCATTTCTAGATTTAATACAAGTCATAAATACCAGTTTATTACCAATTGTTAATCTTAGATAACATTTCACATGTTAATTTTCAAGGTCTATATTCTAGAAAATTTAGAACTAGATATATCTATGTGTAGTGAGAATTAGGTAATAGGCCTCATTACATTTGACATGAAACCATGTCTATGGAAACGGTGTAGAGAAATAAAATATATCAACTTTAAAAGTATGGTCTGACAAATTTTGACAAATGTATTCACCCACGTCATCACCACCACAACCAAAATATAAAATATTTTCACCACCTCAAAAAGTTCCTCCATACCGCTTTATAGTCATTCCCCTCTATCTCCGACCCTAGGTTAACCACTAACCTTCTATCAGCACAGATTAGTTTTGCCTATTCTAAAATTTTATATAGAAAGTACAAAGAAGGTACTTTTGTGTGTCTATGTTTTTAGTCAACCTTAGTGAATTTTTATTTCAATCGATCCAATGTCTCCATCTCTTATCTTAGTGTAATTTAGAATAGAGGAGGGAAAGGTTAAGAGCAATGGTGTCTTCAAACACTAACATTAAACAAGTTTCTAACAAAATAAAACAAAACCTGTTTCAACTTCACCACTTACTTCACCTACCACTTGTACCAATATAACTTTCAAAAACATGAATAGTATTTGACTAGTCCTTCTATTATTAGGTTCAACTGAATAGCGTACATACCATCTCAGATATTGGGGCAGAAAAGTGTCAACTTTGTCTCCTAAAAATAGATGGCTTTTAATTATAGATAGTCTTCAGTTTCATCCTTTGAGTCATTCTTTGCTCAGGTGAGTTGCTCTATCTATGCTTAGTTTTGAGGTGTTTTACAATAAACTCTACTGTGTCATAAACAGAGGGAGTGAGCTGGAAGTGCTAGGAGAAAAAGGTGTTTAAGTCTTAAATATTAATGAAAAGCAGATGAAATTAAGAGTGGCAAGGCAATAACCTATGCTGTATGCATAAGTGGGATAATCACTTGGGGGAATCATGAAGGGCAAAGGGAATCTCGCCACATGTGAGGAGTGAAGTGCAATGAAGAACCCAAAGGGTCAAAGACACCTGACCGGAAAAACTGAAAAACATTTAAGCTGTGGCCAGAGAACTACTAAAGACCTTTATGTCAACGTTAATTTAAAGAAAGGCTATAAAGCTGTCAGATAATTTCATGGCCAAGTTGGGGAAAGCTGGGGGCAGAGCCTTGGGGGTTGGGGAGGGAGGGACCGCAGACGCTGTTGAATGAAATTTTGTTGCAAGGCACAAATTGTTCCAAAGGTGCTAGTTTGTCCAAACTGGTACAGCGTTCAAGATGTAAACACTAAGTAATCCCCTCAAAACTTCTGGGGAACATCAAGGAGGGAGTGGTGACCTGACACAACAGATTTGTAATGCTGATATTCCTTTTTCATTTTGGGGGAAAAAAAAAAAAAAGCCCAATAAAACATCTAGTAGTAAGGAGAAGAGTATACCTGCTTTAAAGCTTTGAATAACCTACTGACACTCATCTGGTGGCATTTTATAAGATAACTCTAAATACCTCTTAGTCTTTGTGAATTTAGGAAAAAGTAAACTCAAAAAGAGCCTTTTGAAAATTAATCTGTTTATATTTAGAACTGTTTCTGTACAAAAATTTAAGGTCATCTTAGCATCTTGAAATAAAGTATTAACATGTTTTCAATGATCATCTCATAAGTAACATCTAGTGTATATCTGTATACAATGAACATGAACATACACATAAAGGTAAGATTACATATTGAATAAAAGCTTATGGTTCTAGAATTTCCAAATTTAGTATACTCAAGTTTCCTTAAGTGAAGCATTCCCATACAAACATAAAATACTTAGGAATGTAACTCAGTATTCTAAGTAAAACATCTTTGATGTATCTGATTACAATACTATGATAAAAAAGTAAAATACTGGGGCGCCTGATTGGCTCAGTCGGTTAAGTGTCTGTCTTTGGCTCAGGTCATGTCCAGAGTCCTGGGATCAAGTCCCACATCGGGCTCTCTGCTCAGTGGGGAGCCTGCTTCTCCCTCTCCCTCTGCTGCTCCCCCTGCTTGTTCTTTCAGATAAATAAAATATTTTTAAAAATAATAATGCTGAGAAGAATATTAATAAATCTCTTTTAGTTAATAAAAAATGAAATCCTTATTTACAGTTTTGCAAAGACTAGAATTCCTAGTAGCACATGAAGCTTGACATGTCCTTAAAAGGTCCAATAGGTGGGGCATGTCACACAGTAGGACTATTTCAGTAGAGGAAAGGCAACCAAAAACCTTCAAGAAACACAAGATACATGCCGTGTTATAAAATTAAGAAAATCATCCACATTTGGATAAACTGGAATTTTAAGTGGAACAGAAGGTTAAAATAGTAATAGAAGGTTTCTACCTATGCTATAATGTACTACTTCTGAAAGCTATTCTAGAGTAACTCTAGGTTTCTGATACTTGTAAACTCCCCAAAGAAGTTTCTAAAATGGTAAATATGCATTTTAGAACTTTAAACCTAAAAAAAAAAAAAAGAAGAACTTTAAATCTATACAAAGAAAACAATTCTTCTTTAATGTTGAAACTTTTAGTTCTTATTCTTTCTTTAGTGCATATGGAAAAGCAGTTAAGGCCTAATAACACATTAACCTTTCATTTAGAGAGCTTTTAAATTCTACTCTGTTTCCTGCTTACTTATTTTTCTTTGTTTTCCTGCTTACTTCTTACTTTAATTTGTTTTGTTCTTATGGCTCATTTTTTAAGATAAGAGTAGGAAATTCTCTCTACATACATTCCCACATAAAATTATTAACCCAGTTAATCTACTTAAAGATTTATCTATGTATTTGTCACAAGAGGATTATTAAAAATATTTAAGTATTAAAGTTATAAAGGCAATTGCCTGCATGCAAATTCCAATAGTAATTACTAAATACTTACGATCTACAGCAATTTTTTCAGTTCCATCCAAAGGATTAATAATTCCTGGAACAAGCTCTCCAAAAGACAAATGATCTATTCTGTGAGAAAAGTTGTAAGCTAAGAGGAATAAAATAAAACAAATTAAGTACAGAAACTAAATTATTCAAAACTATAGGTTATTTATTGGTTCATATTCTTATCTAATCTCAAATGAAACTATCTCAAATATGTAGGTATAATATAGTATTTAAAACTATTTTGAGAGAAATGCGTATAAATATGTGGAATTAAGTGTGTATAACAAGTACCTACAAATAAAATGCTATATCTCAAATTTTAGAATTACAAATTATCTTTTACAAAATAGTACATCAAATCCTGATAACTAAAAATAGTAGTCTTTCCTTGTCCAAATCATTATATAGTAACAGAACTGTCAGCACTAGAATAATGAAACCGATCAGATGTATTTTTAATGCAAATCATTGTTAAATGTGACAAACTGATTTTTTTTAATGGGCTCTATTTCTTGTTTTTGTTCTCTAAAGAAGCCTCTGTTGTTGTTGTTTTTAAGATTTATTTATTTATTTATTTGAGAGAGAGCGCAAGAGAGCACAAGCAGGGGGAGCAGCAGAGGCAGAGGGAGAAGGAGGCTCCCTGCTGAGCAGGGAGCCAGACATGGGGCTTCATCCCAGGACCCCAGGATCGTGACCTGAGCCAAAGACAGACGCTTAATCGAACAAGCCACAGAGGCGTCCTCTAAAGAAGACTTTAAAAACTAAGTTTTATGACAATCATTACCTAAAACCAACTTGTATACTTTATATGTATGCATGTGTCCAGATGTCCACTTACAAACTGAAATAAACTTGGAATACATGCTCTTCATTATCCATAAGAATTAGCAGAAATGTGTACAAAGGGATCTAAAGCTCACCAAGGCCCCGTTCCCTAACCCTCGCAGCTTCGGAGCTATGAATCAAAAGAAACACAGGTAGTTTAAGGCTAAGAGAAAATGGATTAGAGTCAACATATTTAATCATCTATTTTCTCCTTTGGATATCCGTTTTGAAAATAGCCCACTTTGAAAACCCTACCTTGCATCTGCACTCAAAACAAAACAAAAAACCCACACGTAACACTTTTTTCAATGACATCTTCATGGAAAAAATTGCAGAAACTGCTTACAGTCATGGTTGACAAGTGCCGCCAAATGTGCGTGACCTCGGGGATGTGGAATTGCCCTGAAAAGAGGAAAAAAGATTAAAGTACTAATACTTAAATATATAACTAATTAAAACCAGAAAGGAAATATTTCCTAAGTTATATAATTGTCTTACTATAAAGTAAAAACATAGTTGTCCTATGATTTACATAGGTAAGTCTACTCATCTCAGCCCTGCAAGGAGCTGAGGGCTGCCAAAGTGTTTCTGTGAAGTGCCAGATAGTGAGTATTTTAGGCTTTGTGGGCCAAGATGCAAAAGTGAAGATATTATATAGTTAGTTACATAAGAAGAAAATTTTTCACAAACTTCTCTTAATGACGTTCAAAATGTAATAGTAATAACAGAGTACTTTTTTGTAATTCAGGTATATTTTTGCTGGGAGATAACATTTTCCTTAACTAGGGTTTAGAGTTAGTGTTCCCTACTTTCAAAACTGATCACAGAGATTTATCTGTTATGAAAATCTAGAATGAAATTTTACATATTTTGTCTTTGAAAATATTAAGCCAGTTATCTTTTAACTGAGTATATGCATTGCTTGGGTAGAACCCTATGAGGTTCTTCTCGGTATTTCCTTTTGGAGCGTCATTAACATAATACACTGATTGACTGCTTGCAATTTAAGGCAGAATTTCCTCAAGGGCACAGTTAAATACATTTTGAAATGTGGAAATTTCCTTTGTACCAGCATCAAGGTAGGAAAACACTTCAGGAACTATAGTTTGAGGTTGGAAAATAAATACAAGTATAAGAATGGAGATCCTGTTTCTTGTTTTAACTTTTGACAGTCAGGCATGGGAAGCATCAGTTGACACTACTTTTCATTGAAATAACCTTACCACAATGTAAGTTTCATATATTAACCTGTTTTTCTTATAATTTCAGGCTAAATTCATTAAGAAACATGACCCAGTCTGCACAAAACTTAACTTTTAAAGTTTGTTCAATAAAAACAGCTGACAATAGTTTTTTTATTCAGAAAAATTTCAATCTCAGCCCTAAGCGCCCCCCCCACCCAAATCACACACAAAAAAGTCCTAGACCACTACTAAGCTTTTAAGCTGTCATGTAGTAGGGCAAGTTGGAATATTCAGCTTTTCTTTCTGACAAATGTTCATGGAAATGGCAATGCTTAAGTCCATGAGAATAAATGAGGTTCACCATCAATATTATCAGTTCATTAATACATGACAGATTCAAATATTTTCTGCAAAGTACTGCCAATGATACTAATGGATAGCCACAGGCTATAAACAACTTACATTTTCACAAGCCTTGAAAATTTATCCACGTAAGCCTTTTTTTTTTTTTGCTTCATACCTATTTACCACCAGGAACACACTGCTGTTCTATTTCTTTAAAAAATATTTTTGTCTGTAGTTGTTCCTATTACAATTGAATTTGATCAATTCAAACTCACACTGACTCCTCAAAACTAAAACAAACAGTATTTGTAACCTCTGTTCATTTAGCAAAAGCTAAGGAAATCCACTCACTATCACCTGCCTTGCTTTTGAACTATTGTGACACTGCTCTCAGTGTCCTCAGCTGCTAGAGCACTTTTCCCACCAAAAAGCTAATCCTCCAAAGCAAACTTACTTTCCCTGGATGCATTTCTTTGGTTGGTGCAAACACAAGCAATCTCATCAAGCTGCTGGGAAGGGGCTTTCCTTCCTCAGCTAACCAGTGAGTCACATGTCAACCTACTTGGGTTGCAATCTCACTTTTATTTTAATTTTACAAAGAAATTCTGCTTGTGCTTATTCCCTTTTAAATTTTTTAATTTTCCTGAGAGTTAGTAATGTTGTGATGAGTGCTTAGTCCAGTAATATTTACAAATCCTATATCCTTTTAGCACAGCTATGGAGTCACTGCATAATAAACATGATGTTCTGAAGTCAAATTTGATAAAATAATCCACACTCCACCCTGCCTTAAAGTACATCAGAAACCCGTATTTTTCTTTTCTGACCAAGTAATACAATAAAGAAATCAGATGTTGCAGTACAGCAATATGCAAGGCATTTGTAATGCTGTCAAGTTGTAACTGTTACAACCTGTTCTAATTTGCAGTGCACCAAGTAGCAGCACAAAGCAATGAGTCATATACAGCCTCTGTCACTGTCACGGTTACTCAAATCCTGGTATTGTACCCATGACTGTGTTCCAGTAAAACTTTATTTTTAGACACTGAAATTTGAATTTCATATAGTTTTCATGGGTTGTGATACATTTTTCCACATGATTTTCAGTAAATGAAAGGCTGTTTTGAAAACTGGAGGGTCGGGAGGAGGCATTTTAGGTTGTCACAATTACTGGGGAGAATAATCAGCATTTTGTGGACAGCAGCTAGGGAAGGCATCCCGCAATGCAGTGATGCTCTCACACACAAAAATATTCTAGGACATCTTGCATGACTTCCAAACACTCTTAAGTGGCATTCATGTAGGTGAAAAACCTATGAATAATGACCTGAGTCTAGAACTTAACTCCATTTAGCAACACAAAGTACTTTGTTGTAGTTTCAATATATATTAAATGCCCTAGGAAATGGAGGGAATATTTTACTTTTTTTGGTTTGCAGTATCACAAAGATTTCAGAATCAACAGAAATACCATCATGATATTTGAACGGCCATTACATGTGTTTCATTCTGCATGTGCAATCGATGTATACCTACTGATTCTACATGTGTGTGGCAAGTGTCTGCCTACTCCATTACCTTACCTAAGGTACTCCTGCTCAAACATTTGATTTTTGAAATATATATTATTGTTGTAAATCGTGTTCTTTTTATTTCTTTACATTACAGTTGAGGATGATATTATATCTTAGAGGTAACATGAGATCTTCAAAAAGATCAACACTGAACTCGGTAAACATAATACTGAAAAACAGGAGTGGGCTAATAAGATATCCCAGAGATAAGGAGAAGATACAAACTGAAAACTTTTCTATCTGGCCTTATTCATGGCAGGAGTTATCACACAGAGAGAGAACTGAAATTGGGAATAAAGGCCTTAATATAGACGCTCATGAAATATTAGTCAAAGTTTCCTTCTTTTCGTTTCGGAGTAGGATATTGTTTGTATCCACAAGTGCAATAAAATTGTCTAAATTTTGTTGAGCCAACTATTACCTATTGTTGCATGATACCAAGAAATTCTAAGCTATAGAACCAATCCTGGCAACAGCAAGGAAACAACAAAACGTGAGTGTTAAGAAGAATGGGACAACAAAGACAAATGTTTGATCTGATCACTGTAAACACTGAAATAATTCTGCATAAAAGACTTACGCTATTTATCTCTCTATATATATATGAAGAAAAAAAATCTCCAGCAATGGTTTTTCTAGCTTAATGGCCTTTCCCTCAGCATGAATGCCCTGTCTCCTTTATATATAAAATTCCTAATCATTCACTAGTTTTCAAAAGTTTCCTCAATAAAGCCTCTGCTGATGTACAGGGTAAGTCAGGTAACCTATTACAGTTTCTTATCGGCCATACTTCTATACAGCTTCAATACAACTATAATTAAATAATTATTAGTGTAATTCACCGTTCAAAGTTCGGATTGTCTCACAGAATGTCAGCACATAAGGCAAAAACCCTTTCCTTTGTTTCACAGTTTTGTTTCGTTTTATAATTTGAACTACATATATTTTAATACATAATTAAGATGGATATTATACACAAAAAAGTAAAACGGTGGTTTCCCTTAAAATCTTTTTTTTTTTTTTTTTTTTTCAGTTCCTTCCTCTTAAATCCCTTATGTAGGTGTGGCATGGTTTCATCCTTAGTATCTGGCATGGCACATGCCCTAGCCAAGTTCTCAAAAAATGTCTTTCACAATGAAGAATTGCTTAGCACTGCGACTCAAGATAGATGGATGGAAGGAAGGGAATAAGGGAAGCAGAGAGAAAGGGAGAGGTCAAAGAATCTATTTATTTATTCAGAAATTTACCAAGTGTTTATATCCGATGTCAGCTGCTATGCTGGATGCCGCTCTTGAAAGTAGGTGATCTGACATTTTTCCTTAACTTTTAGCGACTTTATCTCAGGCACTACTTATTTCTAACTACATCAAAACACTTGTCTCAAATTAGCCAGGGATTACATTTTGGTGATAACTATCAAGAGAAAAACAAAACAAAATCCTAACACCATCCACAACATGAACAAATTAATGAAATGTCTAGGTAAGAGCTTCCTGGCTATCAAAACTTGGCAAGTAGGTTTTCATTCATATCTACCTACAGCTCATTTACTTTACTTATAAACGAGCACATAAGTTTTCCTTTTGTTTTGAAGCAGCTATTAAAGTTAATAGTCTTCTCTATCCTGAGATCAAAGCCCTAAATACAAATCTCAAGACATCAAAAATATAGATACACAACACTTTAATCAGCCCTTTAGTAATTACATATTATCTGATTGGGAAAGAATTTACTTTTAAACCAAGCTGCCAACTTGTCTCAAGGATTTTCAGTAAGTAAAAAGAACATACTTGCCCACAGTTATGTGAAAATTCCCTGCTACTTTATTGACATAGAGATGACCACGAATTCTGCAAGCATCAGGAGGCTGTGATGTATCGTCTTCCCTGTTACAACATGAGAGGAAGGATTACTGACAGCACACTCAACACAGTCACCATTCTATGGTGGGAAAATTTTATAGAGGGGGAAAAAGAAACATTGCTAGAAGTATTTTTTATATATATACTATAAAAGAGAAAACAAGGAAATAAAAACACAAAATTCCTAACCAAAATTCATACATCCTTATAAAATAATGACAAATGTAATCAATTTGTTCTTAAAGCCTAATTTTATACAGAATTTACCATATACACATAAGAGGAAATTTAATGAATATTATTTGTGATAATCCTGATCAATATCACAGGCTATAAAATAAAGAGTAACAAGAAATCTTCATCATACAGAATGATTACATTTTCTCTAAGAAATATGAGAATAATATTCAGAGAATAAACCAATACTAAAACTATGTCATAGTAAATTCATAATATATAGTTACACATTTAAAAATTACAGCTCACCTTGGTGGAAGTGCTGTTGATGCACTCTTAAAAGCACTTTTAAATATCACGTCTTGAAGTGAATGTTCTTCTTGCAGTCTACTCTGAATCAGCTGCAGCATTCTAAATACAACATAAATAAGCAATAGTTAGAAATACAGTAAGGTACACAAGAAAGCCAACACTTTTTTAAAACTAACAATGGTTAGATGACTTAGTTAACCCTTACATTTATTATTATAGGTCTTGATTCTAAAATAATACCAAGTTTTCTATTGCCATTTCCTTAAAAAAAGGAAAAGGGAGGTAGGGTGGCTAAAGGTTTAACAGCTGAGGTCCCTAAGCATGTCTGACCGAATTGATGATGGATGTGCAGTCAAGGGTCACTAAGAAGGAGATTCTGCTCACCTGAGTATCTAAACTCATCTTTCATGCCTGCATGCAGCTATGACAAAATTCTTACTTTTTCCCAGGTATTGAATAAAGTGTGATTGATACAAGGAATAAGAAAAGTACAACAGATCTGGTGGACTTAAGTAGGAGATTACTGGGGTTTATAAACCCATACCACAACATTTGATCCTCATTACAAAAGAGGCCATAGTGCCATTTAATATCACCTGCTGTCTCCTTTTCCAAAGAAATCTAAATGTTATTCTATGACAAGACCATTCTAAACAAAATATTATACTCTACCTATACTTTTTCAAAAGACTATCTGCATCTCCAGATTTACACATCTAAAGACAAAATCTTTGGATCTAATGTTAGCACACATTTAAGTGTCTATTTGTTGTGTGTCTTATATCTCCAGAATCCAATTTCAGTGCTGAGCAGTGGAAAATGAGGCTAAATGACAGCAAACTCTATGTGTGCGCACGCGTGTGTACGTAACTCCTGCCTCAAATATACCAATATCCAAACTTATATTCCATATATGAAGATATGTTTAAAAAAACTCTATGATGGAAAACAGCCATTATTTTAATAATAAAAACACAATCTCTGCTCCCACAGCTTACTAGTCTTGAACACTGAATAAAATTCCAGATGAAAGGAGGCTTCTCACTTTAATATCTCTGGATTAAAGTATTTCATCTCTGGATGGCTTTCTACTCTAAGTTCTAGAAGCCCAGAGATACCTAATATTCAGTTCTTTTGTTTAACTACATTTGATTTCTACCTTAATTTAAAAATCTCTCCAAGTGGTGAAACTGGAAATTAAAAGAGAAAGGCCTTTGAAATGTACTTGAGGACAAGAAAGGGAAGGAGGAGAAAGATGGTTAAATTTTTTTTTGCAATAATCTTAAATTAGGTAAAGCCTTTGTAAGCACAAAGACATAGGCTGGAAATCAAAGAGAAAAAAAAGCAGTATATGGGAGCAGGGATAGGGGAACCACTTATAAGAAAGGACTACCTTCTATAATAACCAAAGGATTATTTAAAACTATTTTTTTAAATGGGGCGCCTGGGTGGCTCAGTGGGTTAAAGCCTCTGCCTTCGGCTCAGGTTATGATCTCAGGGTCCTGGGATCGAGCCCCACATCGGGCTCTCTGCTCGGCAGGGAGCCTGCTTCCCCCCGCCCCCCCGGCCTGCCTCTCTGCCTACTTGTGATCTCTGTCAAATAAACAAATAAAATCTTTAAAAACAAATAAATAAATAAATAAATAAAATAAAAAACCCCAACAACCAAGCAAAATGGGCATACAGCATGAATAAACAGTTTCAAAAGAAATGCAAATAAGGAAAAAAAGTCCACAAAGATACACAACTGATTCATAAAGAAATGCTAATTAAACAAGTGTAATACCATTTTTCACCCTCAGAATTGGCAACAATAAAAAAGTATGGTTATACCCACTGTTGGTGAGGTTATATGGAAACAGGTACTCTCATACAGTTTTCGAGTACAAGTGAAGATATTTTGGAATCATCTATCAAAATGTCTCTTCTTGGCTTTATTGAGATATAACTGACATATCACATTATAGAAGTTTAAAGTGCACAACAAATGATTTGAAATCTGTATATACTGCAAAATGATTACCATAGTAAGTTAACAACCATCACTTCACAGTTACAAATTTTTTGTTTCTTGTGTCAAAATGTTAATTAAATATCCTCTGAAAGAGAAGTTCCATTTCTAGAAACCATACACACACACACACACACACACACACACACACACTCACATCAGTATGGAAGAAATTAGGTTCAAGAATTTTCATTAAGCATTGTTTTTAATATTAGAATCCTGCCAACAATCTAAATGCCCACTGATAAGGATCCTACTTAATAACTATAGTTTATCCATAAAATGAATACTCTGTAGTGAAATGGGAAGGTATCCAAAATATCAGGTTAAGTGGAAAAAAGCAAATTCTAGAACAAAATGATCCTATTTGGATTAGGAAAAAGATAACATAAGGAAATATGCAAATATACAGAAAATCATAAATGAAAAGAAAATTTCTAGAAGGTGACACAAGAAATTTAGCTCTGGTTATTACTGCTAGTCAGTGGCACTAACAGTAATGATGAAGAGGCTTTTATTTATTTTTTAAATAAACATATAATGTACTTTTAGCCCCAGAGGTACAGGTCTGTGAATTGCCAGGTTTACACACTTCACAGCACTCACCACAGCACACACACCCCCACCCATGTCCATATCCCCACCACCCTCTTCTGACGCCCCTCCCCCAGCAACCCTCATTTTGTTCTGCGAGATTAAGAGTCTCTTATGGTTTATCTCCCTCCCGATCCCATCTTGTTTCATTTATTCTTTTCCTAACCCCCAAACCCCCCATGTTGCATCTCCACTTCCTCATATCAGGGAGATCATATGGTAGTTGTCTTTCTCCGACTGACTTAGAAGAGGCTTTTACTTTTAATTTATATCCTTTACTTCATATCCTTTCTATTCAAACTGAATTTTAAATGATCATATATTATTGTATAAGCTTTTAAATAGTTAAGATTTTAAATGAAAACTAAAATATATTTGAGTGCATTAGAGAAAAGATTATACATGACTTTAAGATCTGATAAAATTTTTGAAATGGCAAAGATTATATTACTATATTCTGCTAATATTTCATCCCAAAAACTGCCCAGAGAAATATGTTAATCTATGAATAATTCACAATAGACAAAATAGAGAAAACATGATCTAGATTTCAATGGACCACAATACTTTTGTTAACTTATTACCTCTGCCACTCTTTTTGCTGTGGTGAAAGATCAAATATTGCCTAAAATAAAGGAAAACATAATTACTAGTACTGTCAATTTCCCTATATCATAATTTAAAAATTTTTTCTTTGATCAAGAAACAAATTTATAGTGTTGGCAGAAACAAATATTCATGATTTATATTTAATCTTCTGTAAGCAAGCTTAAAAAATGTAATACATAATATGTTTACCCAAAACCAATGTAAAGAAATTTTACTCATCACAAATATATTCCTTTTACAGCTATCCATAAAAATGACTGCAAGTTGGTAATCTGCATATGTACAAAATGGTATTTTAGGACTTGAAATCATTTAAATGATACATGCATGAGCGTTTAAAAAAATAAAAAGAAAAACATAAAGCTCAACTATAATATCTAAGCATCCAAAACCCATAGTCTTGCCAGGAAAAATACCAGATGAAATCAACATTTTTTTTTAAGTTTTATTTACTTAAGTAATCTCTACACCCCATTTGGGGCTCAAACTCATGACTCCAAGATCAAGAGTCGCATGCTCTTCCAAATGAGGCAGTCAGTTGCCCCAGAATCAACAATTTTTGGAACAAGCCAAACAATGGCACTGTAATTCCCAAATGTACTAATCAACAAAGAATAATTCAAGATATTAAAGCACTATCTTCAATTCAGTTAGATGAGGGGACTTGCAGAATCAGAGGAAATATGCAAGCTTTTCAGGGTTCGTGGCAATATCCACAATTTAAGTTTGCAATAACAAAGACCACTTTTGATTTTTATAAAGGCAATTCATAACAAAGCATACCGATTCTATTTTTAAATTTAGCAATATTAATTATCCTTCCTACTACTCTATATCCTTCCTAACCTACTACTCTCTCTCTATAAAATCCTCAGTTCTTTAATCAAAGCGGAAGAATCCCTCATTTTGTCAAACAGTTCTACCTCTCTGCCTTTGGTAATTTAATTATACCACCCTGGAAACTCTCTCTCCTGTAACTGTGATCCTCATGTCTATCTAAAGCCTATAAACCATATCCTCCAGGTTAAACTGCCCCCATCTTTCTGATTACAGTGAGTTATTTCTGATTACTCCTCCTGCTAACCTTATCTACAGCATGCTTCCCAAACTTTTTTCCACCATAGGGCACAAGGAAAATGCTAACATCTGTGAAACACACCATGGAGAATGGAGGAGGCTGCATGCAACCGCTTCCCAGTTACCTTGTAAACAAAAGTTTTGACAGTGGGGGATAGGATTCTTCTTTTGACTTCCTGAAACTGGGTAAAGGAACTACTGAGTAGCCGACTTCATGCTAGGTACTCTGCTACTTATTTTCTTCTCTCACTTAGCCTTCAGAACAACCTGTGAGTTTATTACCATTCTTGCCTTTTTTATATGAAGAAGAAGCTCAACAGGTTCAAAACTTTTTCCAACATCACAAATCTTAAGAGCAGAGTATACAAACCCAGCTCTGTCAGATTCCTCACTTTTACACAGTTTTTAAATTCTTCTAAGTAAAAAAATAGTAATGAAATATAGTAGTAAATAGCATAGTAGTAACTCTCACAGCATATTGTATAATCATGAGTTGGAAACTAGTAAAGTTATTAGGGCTAAGCTTTTAATATTCAGAGTGCACATTAGGACAGTAAGTTTGAAAACATAAAAACAAGTAAAAAAATCTCAAATAATTTTACATTAATAATTCTTATTTAATAGGACAAAGGAACTTACTTATTAGGACAAAGGAACAGAGAAATATTGTTGAACACTTTAGAAATTACTAATAAATTACTAAGAAATACTAATAAAAAGTATACAATTGTGTATCTTTAAGTTCCTAACTGGTCAAGATACAACTTCTAACTATATGACAGTTAATTTAAATAAAACGTTCCTATTCCACAAATGACTGGAAGAGATGGCAAAAATTGTTTATAATGGAATAATCAACAATCTTGTTACAATTACATAATTCTAACATAGTCCTTAGTGCCTAATCCCTAAGAAGGCACTATACTTCACATTCTGTGAAACACAGAAGAATGAAGTTAATACTTCTCAGAGGCTTAAAATCTAGCTAGAGAGACAAGCTCTCCAGAAAAATAGATATAAACAAAAGACTTAACAAATATGAAGAAAAAAAAAAAAGTAGGAATGGGAAACACTTGGAATATGGAGACAATTCTAAAGAAAAAGCATGAGTAAATTTTAGAGGATAAGTTCAAGATAATGAAAGTCTCCTCATAACCACGTTTTCACAGTGTTCAAAGAAACAGCAATTGAAGACACACTCTATATTATCATTTTAAATTAGCATCCACATGCTGGAAATCTTCAAAAACTTATACAAGACTGCATACAAGGGAGACTAAATTGAGAAAAGAGACCAACACATAATTCATTCCATGGCAAAGAGATCTCTATGCATGAAACAAGGGGAAGTCCGTAACTCAGAGAAAAAGAAAAACAGGTGCTAAGACAATAAAACGCCCGAGAAAGAGTTAGTCCCCACCCTAGGAGCACTTTCAGGAGTTCAGTCAAGTGCTAGAAACCACATGGTGAGCACACTGCACAGCAGTGTTATTCCTATTACACGTGGCCCGGACAGTGTTCTAAATTAAGCAAGACTACTACCACAGCTGGCTGCTAATGAGGACAGTCACACCAGCTAAAGAAAGGAGGGGTTAGTCTAGCGAAATGTAGCCTGTCAAAACAAGCACAGAAAAGGAAATTCTGGAGTGCCTTGGTTAATCACTCTGCCATCCTGGACCCAATACTGACTTCTCCCTTCCTTTTCAAAAAGCACCTGAAGCTCTAATAGGACTTAAAAGAAGCACAGTATATCTAAACTTAAACCCTTTTCTCCTTTCATCTAGGCCTGGGAAAAAAAAAAAAAAAAGCATGAGCACGCGCGCGCGTGTGTGTGTGTGTGTGTGTGTGTATACGTGCTTGTTAGAGAAGGCGGTTAAGATAAAAACTGACATAACTCAACAATCTATGTCAACACTCAACAGGGCACTTATATCCTCATCCTAATGATGAACAATAAATAAATGAATGTATAAAAAGATTCATTAACTTGAAAAAAGTGATCAATCTCAGATATGAGGGCTAATTTTCCTCTACAATACCATTCCTAGAAATAAGATGTTAAGTTTTTCTAATTATTTCTCAATAAAATGTAGCATCATAAAGAGAAAAAAATGGAATGATCTGTAATATATTAAAGATATAAAATATAATCATTTAATTTTAAAATGTCATGAAGGCGGGGCGCCTGGGTGGCTCAGTGGGTTGGGCCTCTGCCTTCCGCTTGGGTCATGATCTCAGGGTCCTGGGATCGTGTCCCGCATCGGGCTCTCTGCTCGGCGGGGAGCCTGCTTCCCCACCTTCTCTCTGCCTGCCTGCTTGTGATCTCTTTCTGTTGAATGAATAAATAAAATCTTTAAAAAATAAAAAAATAAAAAAAATAAAATGTCATGAAGGCACTGAAAAGAAGATTGGTCCTGCTGGATCAAGGTAATCTCTCAGAACTCAAAGGTGAAGTTTGAAATATGGATCTAAAATAAGAATTGATAAGGATATTAAGAATCACTCCATGAAACCCAACATCACATGGTAACTATTTTAAAAAGCAGAAGTAAGGACACCAGCGTGGCTCAGTTGGTTAAGCACCAACTCTTGATTTCAGCTCAGGTCATAATCTCAGGGTTGTGAGACTGAACCCCGAATTGGGGAGCCTGCTTACGATTCTCTCTCTCCCTCTCCCTCTGCCCCTTCCCCTGCTATCCCCCTTCTGCTTTCCCTCTCTGAAAATAAAGGTGAAAACGTTGCTTTAAACAAAGTAAAACAAATAAGCCAAAAAAAAAAAACAAAACAAAAACCACTTTAAAATTCAGATCATGAAGTGCTCGCTTCGGCAGCACATATACTAAAATTCAGATCACCAAGATCAAAACCAAAATACAAAAAAACAAAAAACGAAAAACTCTAAACCCAAAGGTGATCCATACCTGGATATATGGGATAATTATTTGAATTATAAAAGTAAAAGGAAAAAAGCACTCAAGTAAATATGTTACCTACGATAGAAAAAATAATTGCATCAGAGGACAATGAAGGAATGTCTATAAAGTTGTGAATGCAAAACATCATAAAGCAAGAATTATATCCTGAGCTAAACTTACATGTATAAAGAACATACACAGACAGTCATGCTAGCATCTATAAAATATAACCCACGTACCCACATATTCTACTGACAAAGAAGTCTCAAAAAGTCCTTCCACAAAATGATAAAGAATGGTAGAAAATAAAAGCAATAAAACAGAGTTAAAACTCAATAGTTATTTTTAAAATAGTCTGAAATGTTATGCATATGTTAACATACCTAATAATTATCTAGATATAATTTCTAGACAGCAGTTTAAAATATGATAACAAGGTACCCGAATCTGTAAGGTACCTAGCCTCAAAAGAAATTACAGGGAAATCAATTTTTTTTAGTGGGAATACAGGAGTTAGGGAGCAGAGATATTCAGAATGACAATAACAAAGTACCTTTTCTTTAGAAATTTATACGTAAAAAGTGTATATCAAAAGACATAGATATATTTTATTGCTATAAGCTAAAAATAATTTGGTAATCAAACCAGACCTAAAGGCTTCCTTTTTTCCTATGACACATTCAACTATCTCTAATCCTCCTCCATCACCTTTAGTCTTCACTTTGCAATCTGCTTAAAGAAGGGTTCATAACTGTCAATGATAAACCAAAGAACTAAAAAATGCATGGGTAAACATAAGTACCACAATGCCAACTGAACGGAGAGCAACTCAGAGTAGCTGGGAGTTCCCTTCCTTATTCTCTAAAGCTTCTTTAGAGCTAGTTACCATGACTTGTCATCACCTGCTCCTGCAATGTGATGGTGTTATCTGACAAACTGGTTAGATTATATACAACCTACATTATGGAAACAGGAAAATGTCAGAATTTCACTAGCTCTGGGAAATGGAGGTTTGAAGGAGAGGAAAAAAAAAAAATTAAATGCATAGAAGATGTCTCCTCTTAGATACTGCTTCATCATTCTTTCCTATGTTAAGAGGAATACAGTTCAAACATTTTTAAAGACTTAACTTTGCTAAAAGTAGAATACAATGGGACACAAAATTTCCAAATCATTGGAGGAAAAGAAGAAAAATTAATCATTATAGCAACTATAAGAAAAGAGAAAGGAAACTATTAGGAAGCATTAACAAAAAATATAAAGCAGACTTTAGAGGCTTACTGAAAATGCTAACAATAGTTATCTCAAGACTTTGGTATTAGAAATCTTCACAGGGTGCCTGGGTGGCTCAGTCGTTAAGCATCTGCCTTCGGCTCAGGTCATGATCCCAGGGTCCTAGAATCAAGCCCCACATCAGGCTCCCTGCTCCACAGGAAGCCTACTTCTCCCTCTCCCACTTTCCCTGCTTGTGTTCCCTCTCTCGCTATGTCTCCCTCTGTCAAATAAATAAAATCGTAAAAAAAAAAAAAAAAAAAAAAAAGAAATCTTCACAAAGGATATGGGTTACTTTTAAATTAAAAAATATATATAGGTTTATACATATATAAAACCCACATATATATTTTAAAAGCTAGCTCAGACAAAACTAAAAGCAAGTATCAAAACTGTCTCCAAGAAAACAGAATGTCATAGCAAATTATTTAAAAATACATGCCCATTAAACTTACTGGTTCATAAACTAGACCATCTGCAGATGCAACCATCGTTTCTGCTAAATCCAATACATCTGCTCCAACATCTGCATAAAAAAAATTAGAAGTTGACATTCTATGTTCAGAGCCAAACTATATCTTACATAAATTAACAAACTGAAATGACTAACACAAAGTTCAAATATACGAACATAATATAATAAAATAAATTCAAATACATAAAATCACTTTTCTACACCAATTATTTGTTCAAAAGTTAAAAGAGTCACTTTTTTTAAGTATTCAAAAAAAATCAATTAAAACTTTTTCTAATTCTTGTTCAGTAAAAAAGAGAACTCAAAACCTCATGGTAAAAAGCATAAATTTCAGTCAACTGCAGAGCTTTGCAAAAACTGTCAACAACCTAATCACATGTACTAAATTAAATGGCTGCCAAGTATTAAATACAAAAATTACTTTTAGAGATTTTAAGAGAAAGTCACTGATGACTTTTAAAAAATCAATAAATAGGAAAAGTTTATTTGGAAAAGGTGAAAGGTGAAAATTTTAATGGTATTCAAATATCTAAAATAAGGCAAAAACACAATATATTTAGTAGTATCAAACTCATAGTTTAAATATAGAGTGCTTCTTTACTCTTAAAACCACTACCATAAGGAAAAAATAAATGAAAAGGGAAAGAGATTAATAATTTTTCTGAGATTAAATCTCCCAGAAATTATCTCCTTAATTAAACTATCTTACACTTTAAAAAATTTTGTCTCAATTTTGTCTCAAGACCAATTTGTGGTCTCCACAAATTCGGTAATTTAAAAGATCTTTCATGCAAAAACATCCTCATTTTTGAGAGCAACACTGATTGAAACATTATCTATCTAGCATAGTAACATTTTTCACTTCTACCAGTATAATCAAGTGAAGCCAGGGAGGAAAACAGAAAAGGGTAACACATTATTTAGTTAAAAGACTTGGATCCATATTTTAATATGCAAGAGTACAAGTTAAGAGAGAAAAACCAAAACAGTGAAATAGGATATGTTGTAGAGCATGGGTATAAAACAGGTGACACCAAACAAGAAAGAAATGATACATCTAAATCAGAACTCTGACTCATGAAAATTTCCTCCAATTTTCTTTTAATTATACTAATGTGAAAATTAAATATCTTCTCTTCGTGGAAAAGAAATCTGAATATAAGCTGGGGAGCAAAGCAATTTGCATTATTAAATAACATTACCATAGCAGTTTAAGATATCATAAAGGAAAAAATAGAGTTAAAACACCACCCGTGATTTTACTTTTTACTAACAATTATTTAAACCATAAACACTACATGGACCAACAAGTTAAAGGTATACTTACATTGACACTTCATAGCAACAGTAATATCTATATTGATTCTCAATTTGCTAAAAGACAAAAGGAAATATTAGTACCTATCAAGTAATCAAGAAAACATGAGAAATATAAATCAATTGATCTATGAAAACTTGGATTTCAAACAGAATAAAATATATTGATTAGAACCTGGATAGCATTTCTTATGGCCAAAACAAAGGCACTTTAAAAGTAAAAATTCTGTACTTTGCAATTATTCTAAAAGCCTTTCTAATTTAACAGGTTTTTGACACAGTATTCTTTAATCATGTTAAGTCAACAATAACTCCAAGCAACTCAGAAAAGTCTACCTCTGTTTACAAAAACCCTAAATAGAATATTCTTTGAAGAACTTAAAATTTTCAAAATCAAGAGTTAGGAATTACAAGTCTTTCTCTTCTATTTAGATAAACATCATATATCAGGCATTATGCCTGATGCCTTACAATTATTATCTTTTTTATTGTTTTTTTAAAAGATTTTATTTATTTGAGACACATAGAGAGAGAGAGTGTGTGTGTGTGTGAAGGAGAGAGAGAGTGCCACAAGCAGGAGGAGGGGCAGAAGGAGAAGCAGACTCCCTGCGGAACAGGGAACCAGATGAGGGGCTCTATCTCAGGACCCTGAGATCATGACCCAAGCCAAAGGCAGAAGTTTAACCAACTGAGCCACCCAGGCGCCCCTATCATTTCTATTCTTTATCATGGACCTATAAAGTAGATAGCTCTCCAGTTTTTCAGATAAGCCAATCGTGTTCAGAGCAGAGTACATGCCTGGCTGAAGATCCCATAATGACTGAAGCGGCATATTGGAAACTAAGTCTGAGTGTCTCAGGGTAAATGCACCAAAGTGCCAGGAAAAAACCCTTTTGATGCTTGAAGTTTTGCGCAGCCATTTTAAAAAGTTCAGCCAATGCTGTATTTTCAAAGGATCAGTTCAAATCAAGTTAATTTTCAAATAACAGAATGAATTAAGCCCCATAATAACAGAATGAGTACAACCAGTATCAGTCCCATCCTGTGCTTTCAATCAAAACTTTCTCCCTCTAATAATTTTTCTCTGGTTTCATTAGGAACTACAGATTTTTGGAGCTTCATATGGTCTTAAAATTGTCTAGAATTCAAACTGTACTCCAGGCTTAGGAGATGCTGCAGGAACCACAGAATGAGGCCAAGTGGCCAGGCTTCTGGGAATCTCCACTGTGCTTATGAGGTAACCTATGTAATACTTCATTTGGAAAAAAGCAAAAGAGATTCATTGGTGCTAAAAATGACAAAAAAAAAAAAAATTCTTTGAAAACTACTCATATCTAGAATAATACTCATATTACAGATGAAGAAACTGAGGTCCAGAAGTCAGTTGTGTGATTTGCCAAAAGTTACACAGCAATTTACCAATACAGACTTACTTAATTCTCATTAACCCCATGAGGAAGATACTATAACTATTACCCCCATTTTATGAAAAAGGAGACTGAAGCACATGCAAACATAGACTTATTAACTTCCCTAAAGTCACATAGCTAGTAAACGGCAGGGCTAGAATTAAAGTTGAGAAATAAAGTATACCTCCCTCCATCTAGTGCAATCTTAACATTATAAACCTATTATCTCCAATCATTAAAAAATCCAAATACAAATAAAGTATATATTTTCAAAGGGTTAGTGATGTTATTTATAGTAAAACTGTATTTAGATATAATTTCTAAAAATCTAGTTATAAGCATATACAATGTAGCTTCAGACAATTTATTTTCCAGCACACACAAGTCAGTAGATATTTCAAAATCTAAAGAGTAAAGTTTCAAAACATTAAACAATTTCTACCATTTCAACACCTTTAAAAAAAATAAATTATGTTCTCCTAACTTTTTTATACAAGTGCATATTAAATCAAGAAGATCTCTCTTTTAAAATTTAACCAGTACTGAAATGATTCTAAAATGTTTCACCTAATGCATGCAATTAAGGAGAATTTTTTTAGGATGACTACTTGAGAAGTAAAATAAACCAAGTATAAAAGGTTAGAAAAAAATTTTAAAAAGATATGCTGACTTTAAAACAATTTGAATACAGAGTTATTTCAAGGAAAAAAAAAGTTACCTAGAAAAATCCTTATCTACTTCATATTCGTACTTCATCCATGTATCTTGATATACTGAAAATTCCATTATGGTTAATAAAGCCATCGTGGTAAATGCTATTAGAGAAACTGAGAAAGCAAACAAACAGAAAACCAGAATTAAAACAATGTTTTAAAAGTAAACAACAGGAAACTATTTTAAGTGAGATTAAAATTAGCAAAGAAAGCCCTTATATGATTGCCATGTGAATGGATACTACTATAAGGTTTTTCTTAAAGTGTTCATTACAGATTCCTTTCTAAAACAGCTCAAAATTGAAGATTTAATGAGCACAAACATGAACACAAACATTTCTACTATTGAGAAGCATTTTATCTCATCAATATTAAGGGTATGTCAGTAATAGATTTGCCAAAATTTACAAGACACAAAACTTTTCCTTTCTTATATATAGCAATGCCATAGATATGATAAATGATGAAAGTAAGCATAAGTCTTACAAAGCAGTCCCCTCATAATTAAAAACTCATCCATGCCTGTAGCCCAATCTATAAAAAAAACTAGACAAATTCGTAGCTCCTGAGAAGCCATGATAATCTGTGTACCAGAAACTCAAATAACATCTCCAAATCTCTAATAAAATTCTCATCTACTTTGGAATCTCCTAAATATACTACCTCATTTACAAAAACAAGTAAAAGATCTGACAAAAAAAAAAAAATTATACTGTGACAAAATACATTTAAAATGTATTGTGCAACAAGAACTTCCACTATTTTCATTTAAAAAATTTAATCACAGATTAGAAATGGCAAGCAACTTAACTACACATTTTATCAAATGAAATGTCAGGTTTTTTTTTTTCTTTTAAAAATTTTATTTATTTGACAGACAGAGATCACAAGTAGGCAGAGAGGCAGGCAGAGAGAGAGAGGAAGGGAAGCAGGCTCCCTACTGAGCCAGGAGCCCAAAGCGAGGCCGGATCCCAGGACCCTGGGATCATGACCTGAGCTGAAGGCAGAGGCTTTAACCCACTGAGCCACCCAGGAGCCCCTGAAATGTCAATCTTATGTGAAATATTTTATAAGCTCTTCATGGGGAAAGAAAATACTAAATACTGTCATAGTTGCATATTTTTCTTATATAATTCATATTTATTTTATTTAACGAACACTTCTATCTGTACCAGGTACTGAGTTAAGCATTTTATAAATATTACTTTACTTAATCACTAGAGTAACATTACCAGGTAAATGCTGATATTATCCCCATTTCATGGAAGAAGAAACTAAAACATAGAAGGATCAACTTCCTTAAGTTAAAAGGAGTAACTTCCTTAAGGTCAAGTAGTTACGAAGGGGTAGAGGTGGGATTTAAATCCAGACAGTCTGGTTCCAGAGTCTAAGCCTTTTAACAATTACCTCAGGCTGCCTCTCTCCAGTAATGTGAAATCTAAGCATTTCTATTATAATGTCTAACTTGATTTATTCTTAACCAAAACAGGACTGAAGCAGTTCAAGTTTGTTAAATAACTTCTTGCAAGTTCAATTTTATTTATATATAATTATACATAACTCAAGAGCACCAAAGCAGTAAAATTGGATTAATTTGTTCAGTAATGTTCTCATAAATGCTGCTAAATGCATAGACTGCACTGGGTTGGATGCCAAAGAAAATACACGTGACAATAAAATTAGGGCAAACAGAGGACAGATGAGTCACAAAGTTATTGTGCAATTCATTGATGAGTTCTTCTTCAGGACTACATTTCTGTGTGTTGTCGACTGGCTCCCTAAGAAGCTGCACTCAGGGAAGCTGTTTTAATTGGAACCACACGCACCTGTACCCCCGCTAGCTGAAGTCTCTACATAGCTGTCAGGAACCTTTGGAAAGGCATCCAACTCTTTCACCAAACTTAAGGTTTTTTTCCGATTCAGTCGCCTCATCTTCAGGAAAACCTTCTTCTTCTTTCATATAGTCATGCTAAGGAATAAAAATGAATACATGAATACTCTAAAAAAGATACAAAGGTTTCTTTTAATTTTAGATAACTGACAAATGTTCTTGGAACAACTTAACATTTTCATACCTCCTTGAGGAAAAAAGCTTAATACTTAGCCACACCTCTCCTTTCTCCACCCCACCCTGGCAAAAAATACTAATGAAAGGCAATTTACACACACAAATACATTAAACAGCAAAAACGTGAAAAGCAATTCACATTCAAAGTATTTAAATATACAAAAGAAAATAAGAAATAATTTTTCTGGGGCGTCTGGGTGGCTCAGTTGGTTGAGCCACTGCCTTCGGCTCAGGTCATGATCCTTGAGTCCCAGGACTGAGAACCGAGTCCTGCATCAGGCTCCCTGCTCAACATGGAGTCTGCTTTTCCCTCTGACCCTCCCTCTTCTCATGCTCGCATGCTCTCTCTCATAAATAAAATCTTAAAAAAAAAAAAAAAGAAGAATCTTTCTTCTATTAAATTAACAAATAATAAAATACTTTCCCACCAACAGATGACAATGAAATAAATTAAACAGGCATGCTAATCTACTGCTAGCCAGAATATAAATAATCACCATTCTCCTTTTGACTAAGTAAATTCCCTTTTTAGGAAAGTATCCTAAGGTAATAATCTTGTTGTCACCAAAACTTTTTGATTATGAGACTAATTCTCATTATGAGGATAATTCTCATTATAAGGATAATTCTCACAGTTATTTTTAAATATCAAAGAAAGAAAGAAACACTGGGTAGCCAATACAAACTATGTTGAATTAAAAGCTCTGAATGTATGTAAACACTGAAAATCTTATAAAAGAAAACAGTTAATGATATAGGAAAATATGCATAATATATTAGGAAAAGACTAGAAGGTTGTATAAGTCCAGTTTTATGGGAAACAGGAAAGATACAAGAAACTGATTTGAAGTCTATAGGCAAAAATGTTAAAAGTAGATCATGGGAGGATTTTAGTTGTCTTTTTAACAGAATTTGGACTTTCTAAATTATCTATTTCTATAATAAAAATATTGTTTAAAAATCGACTGTTTGGTATTCCTTTTTTGACCAGTATGCCAACTATATCTAAAATATGTTACAAAGTCATAAAAATAACTGAATTCTCAAATATTCATATAATTTTATAAGACTGATTTATATAAATAATACCACAGCTGATACTACAAAGCATTACTAGAAATCAAATTGTATTAATAAAATCAACACCTAATAGAATAAATCAAATGGCTGCAGGAGCCACTAAAAGAAAAACAGTGTCTCTAGAAGAAAGCAGAAAAGCTCATCTGAAATTCTGTGGGAAGGATTCATATGGAAAGAAAAGGCCACGGAAAGCGCATCTGTGAACAAAAAGTCAGAGAAGTAAAAACCGGCAGTGATCACGAACACTGTCCATGAGACCAGTCCCTAACCGGGGGCACTACTCATCAGTCCACGAGGGGCCTACTGCTCCAAAGTGAAACTGGATGCATTAACATGTTGATTTCGTTTGCTATTAAAAAGACCCAACAAACTTCTCTTTCCTATTCCATATGCACAATGTTGCTTTTAGATTATAATTTTGCTTTTCATGTGCATGTTTTACTTAAGGAAAAAGGAAGACATCTAGACATGACAGATGAGTTTCTGATCCCCATGACAATTATAAAACTGGTATTTGCAGATGTAAATTAAGCTTCTGAGTGTTTGTAGGCGTAAGGTGTGCTCCCTAAGTTTGTTCAAATCAGGGTAATCAAATTTGTTTTCTGTACCTTTTTAGTGGTAACTACACCAAGATTGATCCTTCTTCAATCTTTCAATTTCTACTCATTCCTACTGGAATTAAATATTAAACATGTTCAAACTTCTCATCTTTAGAACAAAACGCTACATTAAGTCAAGTCCAACTCCAACTATAGATCTCTGGCTGTTTATCTATCAGCCAAACGTAAAAGAATGAATAGTCCGGGGACCTGCCTGGCCCAGTCAATAGAGCATGTGACTCTTGATCTCAGGGTGGTCAAAGTTTCTGGGGGCAGACTTTACTTTAAAAAAAAAAAAAATGAACTGTCCCCATTTGTACACTGTGACTACTTCCTCACTACATGCTCACCCCTTACCTAAATTTGATCTGAGCTAGGTCATTAACAACTACTTTAGTATGAAATACTATGGATACTTTTTAGTCCTTATCTAATTTTGTCTCTGAAAAAGTAGTTTATCACTTCTTTTTCTTCTCAAAACAGCATCTTACCTTGGCTTAAGTGATACTATACTCCTGATTTTCATTCTACCTCAAAGACCTTCTTTGGCGAACTGTACAGATTCTTCCTCCTTCTGGATTCTGCACTTGGGTGTTCCTCCCAACCCCAACATTTTCCCCCAGTGGTCTCCCATCCCTACAATTTTCATCCACATGCTGATTCCTTTCAAATCTTTATTCCCAGTACAAATCTCTCTGCAGACATGTATGCATTTTTCTTTCTATGACATTTTCATTGGGTCATTCCAAAGACAATTCAGATTCAACTGCTTTTTTGATTCTCTGTTTTCTCCACTGTGATGTCTGAGCAGGAAACTGTCTCCCTTGATCTGTGTATCTCCAATGCCTGGCACAATGGTATTTAATAAATACAAAGGGGAAAAAAGGAAGGAAGGAAGGAAGGAAGGGAAGGAGGGAGGGGAGAAAGGACATTCCCCAAAAAAGGAAGGAAGGAAATTTCCCCAGAAATACCTACGACAGCACAGCTTTGAATTAAAACAGTTATATAAGTAAATATATAAAAATATAAGATCCACAAGGAGAGCAATTTTTGTTTTTTTCACTCTAGTAGTCCTAGTACTTAGAACAGTGGTTGGCACATAACAGGTATAGATAGCATTGTTAAGCAAATGAATAAAACTGAATTTTACTCCTAAACTTTATTTTTAGAAGCTTTATGAATGCTTTCTTTTAAATCATATATAAAGATAGGACAGCAACTGGTTTTACAAACCTAACAATTCATACAGCTTATTCAGCACCCCTCCCACCTGGCTACTTCCCAGCCTCTATCTAGTAGCCTCCATTCTTATTTTCCACGATCACTCTTTTAGACGGGAGCACCTTGCCCCTCTGCCACTCCTGTCCCATTCCCGTTAGATCAGCACTAACCAACATCTAAGAAACTCATTCTATCCCCAATACTTGCCACTCTACTCCACAGAGGCACTGTTCTGATCAATGAACCAATTATCCAATAACTTCTAGTTTTTCTAAAAGCATCCTTTTACCTGCTTCCTTCATGAAACTTTACATTTTCATGGTGGTAATTCCCTTCAACTCCTCACATCACTTCTGAGACTCATAGGGCTTTACATATGCAGCACATGTTTTATATATCATGTGACTTCTCAATCACCTCTTCCCTTCTACTTCTAATAATAAACACATACTATACAGAATTATAGCCCTCATACTATGTGTTAGGTATTATTTGAAGGATTGTATATATTTATTCATTTATCCCTCTAAACGACCCTATGAAGTAGATACTATTTCTGCTCATTTATAAAGAAACTGAGGTACAGAACAGTCAAGTAAGTTTTGCAGGGCTACACAGCAAGTGATGGAACCTGGATTTGATCCCAAGCAGCTAGGCTCCAGAGTCCATGCTCCAAACCACAGTGTGCACTGACACTTGAGTACTTATGATCATCTTCTACTAACATCTGGATATATTTAAAATCTCCTTAATGACTCTAGCACCTGGATCATTCAATATGCTTCTCTTCTTCCCTATTCCATCACAATCCTTTGCAAGTCATGACCCTATGACACTCATCCTCCACAGGATGTGAATGAATGACATTCATTCACAATGACAATGCTTTTGCCATGTAAGTGTGACAGATGTTCAATGCCAGTGACTTAGATCTATGCAAACCCACATAAAGCAAGACCATGTTTTGGCTCCTCTTAACTTCTAGAACTTCTTGATTTCTAAAATCTAAAACACTAATTTTCCTCTCTGAGCAGAATCAATTATCCTTCAGGCTCTTTAATTTCCTAACTAGGACAGAATTTGTTCTTCATTATCCCTATGTTTCCAACCCCTTGGACTTCTCCCAGTATCCAGTTCCACTACTCCCATTCCCAATTTATATGCTTCTCCATCTAGCTTGGTCAGTCATTTTAAGAAATGCATTTAGAAATACCCTAGATTAGGCCACCTGGGTGGCTCAGTTAGTTAAGCATCCAACTCTTGGTTTTACCTCAGCTCATGATCTCAGGGTCATGAGATCAAGCCCCACACTGGACTCTGTTCTCAGGGAAGAGTAGGCTTAAAACTCCTTCCCTCTCCTTCTGCCCACACCCCTCAACCTTGCCTGTGCTCTTTCTCTCTCAAATAAATAAATTTTAAAAAGAAAGAAAGGAAGGAAGGAAGAAAGAAAGGAAAATTTCCTAGATCACTGGTTTCCAGAAGTCACTGCCATTCTGTTATAAAATTTTCTTTTTTGAACCTTAATGAAAAAATCAAGGACAATACAGGAAACTTTTAAAGCTAAATATAGTCAATTTAAACATCTTATATTCAAGATTATTTCCTTCCTTTTTTTTTTAATGTGTCAAAATGTTCTTTCTTTTATGAAATGATAAAGGTAGATAACAGACGTTTTGATTTGTTTTGATTTTTGGATTAAAAACTGCAATTCTACATCAGTCCTCAAATGCAGCCCCTTTCCCTGTTTTGTGTACTGGTCCACAAAAATAATAATTTACAAGCCACTGCATTTGATTCATTTGCCCACTGGTTGGTACTGCTCTTCATACTTTCCCATTCTCCAGTAACATACCCATTTTCTTCAATTTCTCCCCTAAACCACCATGTATATTAAGAAGCAAAACAAACTTAAAGCCAAAAACAGATTCACGGTTTAAAAAAAAAAAAAAAAAGAAGCAAAACAAACGAAGTCCAGGGAGTCACTGATAACAGCGGAGACTAAGACAATGCTTTGAAAAACTGCCTAAAAAAACAAGAAACCACCTTTCATTCTGGAACACTGACACATAAAATCATTACTCAATCTAAGTAATGTCATACAGCCCATATTTAATCATTGCGTCCATCTGAATATAATGAGACTATGAGATGCTTTGCCAAAATTAAAACACAGAATTCATGACACCTTTTAGTCTGCTTAAATTTAACTACTTTTCCAAATAAAAATGGAGAAACAATTTTACTTCTGCTACCCACATTTTATGAGCTAACTTCTATGTTTAATACATATTTGGCAATCTGAGAAATATTTAATTGGTTAACACATATGACCATGTTGCAGGCTGAAGTGTGTTCCCTAAAAGGAGACAATGAAGTCCTACTCCTGGTATTTGTGAATGGGCCTTATTTGGAAATATTTGGGTCTTTGAAGATGTAATTAGTTGAGATGAGATCATACTGGATTAGGGTGGCCTAAAATCCAGTGACTGGTGTTCTTGTAAGAAGGCCAGGTGAAAACATGTAACCAGGAGAGAATGCCAGTGAAGACAGACGCAGAGATTAGAGGGATGCACCCAAAAACCAAGAAGAGCCAAGGATTATCCAGATGCTACAAGAAGCAAGAAAGGATTATTTCCCAGAGCCTTCAGAGGGAACACGGCCCTGCCGAGACCTTAATTTCAGTCAGCTAGGCTCCAGAACTCTGAAAGAATACATGTTGAGGTTTTTGTTTTTTGTTTTTTTTGTTTTTTTTTAAAGATTTTTTTTTTTTAATTTATTTGACAGACAGATCACAAGTAGGCAGAGAGGCAGGCAGAGAGAGACAGGAGGAGGAGGCAGGCTACCTGCTGAGCAGAGAGCCCGATGCGGGACTCGATCCCAGGACCCTGAGATCATGACCTGAGCTGAAGGCAGAGGCTTTAACCACTGAGCCACCCAGGCGCCCCCATGTTGAGGTTTTTAAGCCAACCAGTTTATGGTACTTTGCCACAGCAGCCCTATGAAACTCACACAAGCCATTAGTAAGAATGAGAAAGGACACAGGACAGATATTATTCAGGCCATCAGTGAACTTCAGAAACAAAAAGCAAAACAACTTATCTGTAACTTTAAATTACTTGATTATATTGCATTAAAATACTTTACACTAAAATTTTAGTATGAAAGATAACTTAGTTTCACTTGACAAGACAAATACTAGATATCCCTCCAAAAGTACTTATTCTTTTCACTTTAAAACGTAGACTTTTTACAATAGCGTTCATGTTGTCTTTAAAACTATTTATCCCAACATAATTCAAATATAGTAACATTCTAAGTGATTAAAAAAAAAAAGGTATACTTAGAAGCTGAGTAAGATGGTATAAATACAACTTTTGTGACCCGAAAAAACGTGGGTTAATATCTAGTCACTTACTAGCCATGTCACAAATTTGGAAAGATCCTCAACATCCCAGTATCTATTATACTTTACTTTTAAAGGAGGTAGGGAGGCATAATGGCTACCTCACAGTTTCTTACAAAGATAAAAATGAGTCAATTGGTAAATGTTTCTAATTCTCAAAAGAAATGCAAAGATTTCTAGGATATTTGAAATTTATCTTAAAATCCTTGAGGAAAGTGGTATAGTATCTAAGGTTATTTAATAGTATCATGAATAGACTGAGGTTGATATAAATTGATAGAAAAGCTAAGAGAAGAGGCTATAGAGTGATGGCAACACAACAATTTGGAAGTGCCTGGCAGCAACGTGAAGCAAAGATAAATATAATCCTCCTCAAATAACAGCGTGACTGTACTAACAGCTTGACTGTACTAACTACTCAATAAAAGTGTACAAAAGTGAAGTGGGAAAGGTCAGGGACACATGAAATACATTTATAATAGAATGAATGTCTTCAAATACAAGAATGGGTTTACAGGGCACCAAGAGCAGCACTAACCTAGACTATATTAAGACTGTATGGAGTAGTAGAAAGAAGGAATTTGTACCTTAGTAACTGAAAGGAGAACAGCTTAAGAATGCAAGCCATTGCAAGATAGAGTTTACAGACATACTAACTATATAGAAGAAGAGTGTTTAATTTCTTTTGGGATCAGAAAGAAATTACATTAGAAAGCACCTTCTTCAGTCTATATGTTGACTAAGTACCAAGGAAATACCTTTTTTTTTTTTTTAAGATTTTATTTATTTATTTATTTATTTGACAGACAGAGCTCACAAGTAGGCAGAGAGGCAGACAGAGAGAGAGAAGGAAGCAGGCTCCCGGTTGAGCAGAGAGCCCGATGTGGGGCTCGATCCCAGGACCCTGAGATCATGACCTGAGCTGAAGGCAGAGGCTTTAATCCACTGAGCCACCCAAGTGCCCCCCAAGGAATTATCTTGTGAGTAACTACGAAGTTAGGAAACAAAACTTTTTAAATAACAAGAGTGAATATTGAATGAATGTTAACTGTATGACAGGCATTGTTCTAAGTGCATGTGTTCACTCATTTAATCCTCACCAACAATCCTATGAGTTAGATGTTATTATTCCAATTTTGCAGACAAGGAAACTAAAACACAAAGAGGTTAATTTGCCCATCATGACATTAAGAGGAAGAATCAGAATAAATACCGAAAAACTTGTTAAATAGTATTTGTTAGCTGGCAGACTGCCTAAATGTAACTGTCATTAAAAATAAGTTTCACGGGGCACCTGGGTGGCTCAGTGGGTTAAAGCCTCTGCCTTCCGCTCAGGTCATGATCCCAGCGTCCTGGGATCGAGCCCCCCACATCGGGCTCTCTGCTCTGCAGGGAGCCTGCTTCCTCCCCTCTCTCTCTCTCTGCCTGCCTCTCTGCCTACTTGTGATCTCTGTCTGTCAAATAAATAAATAAAATCTTAAAAAAAAATAAGTTTCACTATTTCTTCTAATTAAACCATTAATCCCTAAATAAAATAAATTTATATATTTTTTCTAATTCTTTTTTTCTTTTGATGTTCCAGACTAGGCCTGATTTCCTTTGAGAGATCTTTCAAGCTTGACATGTTTTTTAAAGATCTGTACCCTCAACCCATTTCAACTCAGTTGTGTACTAAAGTTTATTATTAAAAACAAAACAAAACAAAACTCCTCTCTTCCCCATTCCCCCCAAACGATGAAACTTATTTTTTTCATGTTTTTCCTCTAGGACAACTGGAATAACTGCATCAATTTAAAGATATCGATAAACAAAACAAGCATTTCCTGAATTCTTCAGTGAACAGTCTGATTCATTTCTTTTAACGGCTATATACCAGAGTTCAACGTATCAGGCTAGGCAACAATTTAAATACAACTTCAAACAAATGAACAAATCTTGTTTTTAAATGTATCTTTAACTGCTTCTGAAAGCCAGTCTTGAAACATTTTAAGATACTATGTAACTCTGCGTTGTGTTGAGGGCACTAAATTCTAAACATAAAACTTAAACAAGTTTTCTCAATAACCTATCAACTCCATATACTACTATACCTAAGGCTATTTTCTACCTTCAATTGAAAAGTTACCTTCCGAAGTTTTCTTAACCCTAGAAGGTTATAAGTAAAGTAGTTAACGCTCAAACCTCTCTCCTATAGCATCTCGCCAGCCCTGCCCCTTTCTCACTTCCCCAAGAGGCGTGGGAAACTCTTTCGAGGCGAGGCCAAGACCTATGTCTTTCTTAAAGTGAGCAACCTGCTGCCAAGAATTTGCTATTTGCCTGAATGGGGGTGGGGAGCCAGACACCCGGGAGAATGGGTCCACGATCTGGCTGGTCTTCATAACACGGGACCCTTCTCCCTGAGGACCAGAGGACCCACTGGGAGAAGCAATGGGTCAGGGTCAGCAGCTATCGGGGAAGCACTTAAACTCCTTCAAGTTGCAAGACAGCGCAGAGACACAGGACTGGGGAGATGGGGGCTCCCAGGTGCAGCGCTACCCAGGGTCCTGCCAGCAACGCCCCCGGGGTAGGTGGAGCGGCTCCCCAGTCCGGCCCTCTTCCCAAAGGACAGTGATGAAGACAGGGAGCCCATCTCGTGACAGATTCTCAGCCCCCTTAACCACATTCACGCCCTGAACAGCCTTGGAATAATCGGGAAAACAGCACCCAACGGGGTTTCAGTATTTTACCTTGTGTTACGGAATCAGCCGACCGCCATGTTTCACAGAAGCCCGGGTCGCCCGGGCTCCCGTTTACCCGAACATATCGCGAGAATAAAAGCGACAACTACCGCTGAAAACGTCAAATGGGAGGCAATGTAGAATTCTCGCGATATTTCCTTTGCTGACGAAGAGCTTCGTGAATCAAGAGGTGTGGTTAAGGTGAAAGGGTGTGGCTAAACAGAACGCAGGTTGAAATGTAGTTTAGGTGTAACCACGTGGCCAATAAGCAATCAGCTTCTCCAGCAAGGGCTGGGTTACCTTCGGAACGTTAGCTACGGGCCACAGAAGGAATCTCAACTCCTCACACGTTACTTAGTTGCTAATGTGAAACTTGGGAGCAGGATTTGTCATTTGCAACCCTAATGAGTATCACGTCTCCAATCTGCACCACGTTTTGTGCCTTCTGTTTTAGCCTCCTCATTTTCTTCCCGTCAAGAACGTTTAGATTTACTTTTCCAGACCTAGGTAATGCTTTTAATTATTCAGTGTTTCTCTTGACTTCCAGATAGTAAGTTCCCTAAGAAACCACATCTGTCTTCATCACCTTTATATCGCCAGTACCTCCTATGCACTCAAATATTTGTTAAAATGAATATTTCATCTTTTCCTAACCTTTTGTAGTATAAGAGATAATAAAGGGGAATATGGAAAGAAAGGATAAATGGAAACTGTGAGAGAATAAGCCCAGCTGTAATCAGATTTTCCAATAAAACATTGAAATTTTAGTTTTGTGATTTATTGACCAAAAAAGTCTTAAAAGGCATAATAACTAATGTTTATACAACAAGCACTGCTTCCCCGCCCCCCCCCCCCGTAAGCACTGTTTTAAAGCTTTACTTACCTAATCCTATTTAATCCTTAAAAGTGTATAAAGATTGTTGGTAAACCATTATTTACCAATAATACAGAAATTGAGTCAAGTGGCAATTAATGATTTACCCATTGTCAGAAAGCTGGGAGAGGCAGAGAAATCTTGACATTACTAAACTGCCCTTGGAAGGAGCAAGTCACACCATTTTATTTAGTGAATTAACATTTATTGAAATACAAAATTTTACTGAATTGAAACTATCCCGGAAAATAAAAGTAGGTCAAGCGTTTCCACTGATGCAGTTTCATTTCCAGATTTTTCATGTCAGCATTAGGACTTCCCATATTTAAGAAGTTTATTGTAGTGGGTAAGAGGATAGACACTGGGGCTGGAATTTCCTGGGTTAAAATTCCAGTTGAACCATTTACTAGTATGTGACCCTGGGCACATTATTTCAACCTGCTTCCTCACCTGCAAAATGGCATGATAATATCTCATATAATTGTTATGAGGATCAAGTGAGTTAATAAATATCTAAAGTGCTTCTTTACCTTTGCCCAAAGGTACCAGCAGCCCTTTCTTCTTTGTGGGTCTAAGATAATGTGCGTTCTTGCATAGATGGAAGCTGGCTGTTGTTCACTTAGTTACACCTGATTGCTGGTCTCCAGAGTTACTTACTTTTAGGGTAATAACTCTCCCGCAAGAGTTGGATTTCCCTGTACTGCAAAACTGACTAATTTGATCCTGCTTATTTAAAAAACAACTCACCATCTTCCAAGCTACTAAATGAAGACAAAATTAATTTCTCCTGAAGATTGAACCTCGGCTTAACTTTCAAGAGGGGTGAATACTTAATCCCGTGTTGTTGGTGGTGGGTTTATATCTGGAAAATAATTGGCTTCCAAAAGAAAAAAAAGTCCATTCTATTATATATTACCTGAGGAAGAGAACCACGAGATGGGTTTTAAATTGGAATTTAAATTGGAATTTAAACTGTGCTAAACAACCTGTATTTTTATAAAGATGCTAAAAAGGTATTTTCATGCTGTTTTTTTTCTTTATAGTTTGAGTAAAAGTTTTAGCAAGTTAGCAGCAAAATTAAGATATATATATATATATATATGTATATATTTCCATATGAATGCCCCACATACACCTCAAATTCAGTGTATTCCCAAGCAGATCTTATTATTTATCCCCAAATCTATTTCTTCTCTTCTGTGCCTAGGAAAGTCAAAGGCACTGCTAACCTCCAATTCAGATTAGATTCCTCTGAGTCTCCTCCTACTTTTAGCTAGCTACTAATCCTCATGACCAGACAGTTCTTTTATAAGACTATTCTGTTTCATGGTATACACCAAACCTTCATTTTTACTTGCTTTGATTTTAGGTCATTATCAATGTTAATTCAAATGTTGTATTTACATTTTTAAACATTGTGCTTTATACTTTTTTTTTTTTAAAGAGAGAGAGCACACACATGAGTGGGGGAGGAGCAGCAGAGGCAGAGGGAGAGAGAGGATCCTAAGCAGGCTCATTGCTCAGCACAGAGCCCTTCATAAGGCTCAATCTCACAATCTTGAGAATCATGACCTGAGCTGAAATCAAGAGTCAATTGCTTACCCGACTGAGCCACCCAGGTGTTCCGTGCTTTACACTCTTAAATTTTTCATCTGCCAAGTTGGGACTTAAAAACCTGAAATCACTTTTCATGTGCCAAGTTTCCATTTTGTATATCAGCTAATGGATAAATACCTTAAGTCTCTTTATAGTGGCAGCATTCACCACTTAATATCCCTATTTCAGTAGTTTCCATCAAGATCTGTAAAGTATTGTGCAATAATAACAGATCAAAGGGACCACAGATCACTCAACTGAACCTGTGACCTGGCCATTCATGGAACAAACATTCACTGAGGACCTTCTATGTGACAATAGGCGTGTTAAGTACAGAATATGACCTAGTGATAAAGCAGACAGCCCGGCCCTCATGGAATTTGTACTACATTGGGATACACAGTTACCAAATAATAAGCCCCAAAACAAGTATGTGATTGTGGCTTAACAATTTTTAGAAGTTATTAACTGTTATTAACACATTATCTTAATAGTTATTAGTAAACTATTTTATTAGTTACTAATAATGTATTATGTGTATTCAACATGTTTTATTATAGTCTCCCATAAATCTCAACATAAAAATATCTAGCTGAAATTTGTATTTTATACAATATCATTCTCTACATTGATTACAACATCCGAATCTGGTGTTTTAGTTTTCATTTCCAAATATTCTTTACTAATATTTTTTATCTTTGCATCATAGATACATTGTCTCATCTGTTTGATTAGCTATTTTTGTGAACTTCCAATATTTTGAAATAAATTGTAGCTCTTTCATATTAAGACTTCTAAACATATTACTAATTTCATGTTAACAATGGATGAAATTATTTAAGTGCCTAGGACATAGCATTATTAATACTTTCATGCACTGTATTAAAAAGAGGCAACATACTTAACTCACATACTGTAGATAGTCAAACTATGATTTCAATAATATGACATAAATAGAAATGTCTGCCAGCTTTATCGCCTATCAAGCTCAAATGCCTTCAGGCAGATAACATGTATATTTCATCCAAAAGCTTTGAAAATCAAACTTCTTTAAAACACTGTGCTGGCCTCTGTGGGGTGCCTGGGTGGCTTAGGGGGTTATACCTCTGCTTTTGGCTCAGGTCATGGTCTCAGGGTCCTGGAATCAAGCACCCTATCTCATCAGGCTCTCTGCTCAGCAGGGAGCCTGCTTCCCCCTCTGTCTCTGCCTGTCTGTCTGCCTACTTTTGATCTCTGTCTGTCAAATAAATAAAATCTTTAAAAAAAACAAAAACAAAAAAAACACCGTGCTGGCCTCTAAAGACACAAATGTAGCCCCTTAGACCAAATGGCTGATAACACGTAAAACAGTCATTACCTCATTTTCATCTATTAATGTTTATAAATTCATAAACCCAAGTGAAGCTCAGAAGATAATATCTAAGAACAAGCACATTTGTGTGTGTGTGTGTGTCTTTATGTTTGTATAATTTTTATGTACATGGCAAATCGTCACAATTAGAAAAAAAACAGGATGCTATGAGAGAAAACGTCAACTTTCAACTGAGTAGAGCAGAAGATATTTTCCTTTTTCTAATATGGTTATCTAACATTGATGTTGAGCTAAAAAGATGAAATAATTTCCATCCCATATATGAGATATGTCCCTACAGGTAATTTTTGTATCATGTAAAAAAATACATAAACAAATAAATATATAAATATGGTCAGGATTCAGATGCTTTGACTAAAAATTCTGAATATATACCTTAGTATTATTATTCAAAAGGACCTCACTTGACAAATACTTTTATTAAACTTGTTTTTCTTTTACTTTTTTATTTTTAAAGGTTTTATTTATTTATTTTAGAGAGAGAGAGAGAGAGAGAGAGCACAAACCGGGAAGAGAGGCAGAGGGAGAGGGAGAAACAGACTCCCCTCTGAGCAGGGAGCCTGATGCGGAGCTCCATTCCAGGACCCTGAGATCATGACCTGAGCCAAAGGCAGACGCTTAACCTACCAAGCCATCCATGAGCCCCAATTAAACTTGTTTGTTATTGTTGTTGTTGTTAAGAATTTTTATTTATTTGGGGCGCCTGGGTGGCTCACACTGCCTTTAGCTCGGGTCATGATCCCAGGGTCCTGGGATTGAGCCCTGCATCAGGTTTCTGCTCAGCAGGGAGCCTGCTTCCCTTCCTCTCTCTGCCTGCCTCTCTGTCTACTTGTGATCTCTGTCAAATAAATAAAATCTTTTAAAATTTAAAAAAAAAAGAATTTTTTATTTATTTATAAGAGAGAGAGATAGCGAGGGGCAACACAAGCACAGGGGAGCTGGAAGGGGAGAAGCAGGCTCTAGGCTGAGCAGGGAGCCAAATATGGGGCTTGATCCCAGGACTCTGGGATCACAACCTGAGCTGAAGGCAGATGCTTTACAACTGAGCCACGAGATGCCCCAAACTTGTTTTTCTAAGTAAAGGATAGTTGAGCCAAAATAGTAAGGTCCCCTCCCCTCTGGGTCTTAGAAGGAAAGAAGCCAGTGGGACATCAGCATTTCCCCTTGCCCTTAAACATACTTTCTCCTGAACTAGGCTTTGAAGGAGTAAACTTGGTCAGAAGTTTATTTTCCTCTAATGGAAGGTAGTTAGGTTGGGGGAACCCCATTAAAGATCTGAGTCTTTTACACAGATTGGGGCTGCTGCTTGCATCCTTTAAGGGTGAAGTTCCATAACACATTGATTCCCTTTGGCAGTCCCATAAGAGTAGTGATGGGAATCGCTGAACCTGAGTTAGGAGAAGCCATTAACATTATATCTATCATAAATCAAGTCCATGTTGAAAGAACACAGAGGAATCCATTAGATTCCTCTAATGGGAGGAGATTGGGAGGCAGAAGTAGAAAAATATGATCCTGGGAGATTAGTACTATTCATATCTATATATATATATAAAATTTTGTCCATACACAGAACAAATAGGCTTGGTTCAGTTAAACCATGAGATTTATCAGGGGAAAACTGAAAGGACTTAATTGTGGTAAAGTTTAAAATGTGCTAGCAGAGCCCTTAGTGGATAGTGTGGCTTCGTCTTTGCTCCCTTGGATCAGTCTTTGCAGAAATGCAGCTGTTCTGTGACGAACATACTGAAGAAACCCAGTGGAAAAGGTCCATATGGAGAAATTTGCTTTACATATTCCTGATGAAGAGTCCAAAACAACTAAGATCCCTGATCCATTGTATGAGACCTGTTTTTATCTGAAATCTTACATCATCTTCTTGTCCGTGCTACTCTCGAGTTTCTCCGTGATGTCTCTGATACAGATCCACGTCTTCGTTGGTGCTCTGTGTATCCAGTCACTCCTTTCAGTCTGGCAACTCATGCCCTTTGGTTCGAGGAAGTTTTCTTGATTGGTTTCCTTAATTTCTTTCCTCCGTTTTCCCTGTTTGCTCTTAATTCCTATTGTTATAGGATATGTTCTGGGCTTTATAAATGTTAACTAGAGGAAATGGGACAAGGACAGCAGTGAAATAAAGAATTATACTTTTTGCTTTATACAACCACGGTGTTGTTTGTTAATTAGCACTATTTCTCCTGCATTTATTTCTTTTAAAAGTGACAAAAATTAAAAACAGCATATCATAATTAGGGAGTGGGAGAGACTTGTGGTTGCCTAAATACTTTTCTCTCCTTTAGTAGCAGAATCCTGGACAATAAACCCAAATGGAGAACTACATTCCCAGGCTTGGTATGTGGAGTGGCAGATATATAAGTAAAAGTCACTGAGGAGGGCTTTTATGAAAGCCATTTGGTCTCTTTTCTGCTTACTCTCCCTATTTCCCCTGCTTGGAATGTGGGCATGATGACCTGAGCCCAGCAGCAATTTTATGACTTAAGGATTGAATCCATACCCTGAAGATGGTGGAGGAGGAAGCCAGAAAAAGCCTCCGGTCTCATAACTGCCTACTAGCTGCCTGACTTCATTTAAGTATCCTAATTCCTTCAAGCTACTATAGTCAAGGCTTTTTAACCAGTAGCTGGCAAGTACTTCCTAATGGATTCAAAGAAATTTATACTGTTTTTAACATCTCTGAAAACAAAACCTCCCTTATTACATGTAAGCCTTATTTTTATTTCTGTTCATTTTATTTTCATTCACATGTTCAAGTACGTGCATGAAGCTGACCCAATCCCAATATTTTCCACTTCCAGTCTCATTTCCTCAGTCCAAACTCCACACTTGCACTGGTATTATCTTCTGAAAACACTTGTCAGTGTGGTATGGTGATTAAGGTCTGTAATCAGAAAAACCTATGTGCTAATTCTGCTCTGAAACCAGCTGTTTGATATGAAACAAGACACCTAAACTCTCTTGTTTCAATCTCTTCATTGGTTAAATGGGAAAGATTATGCCTTTCTAAACAATTGTGTTTAGAATTAAATTAACATATGTAAAGTAATTGGCACATAGAAAGATATTAAAGTAGCCTGATGAGATTGTCATTCCCCAATTAAATCCTTTGGGACATAAGAAGAGAATTATTGAAAAAGAAGTGAAGACATAAATGAGTAATAGGAAAGGTATATAGGTACTTATATTCTTGAACAGCAAGTCTTATAAAAAATATTTTTAAAGGATTCAGGGGTGGGGGGATCCTCTTTGAAAGCTGTATTTTAGAAAAATGCACAAGATAATAATAACATGAATTGAATAGTAGGAGCCAGCCAGTCTTTTAAATGTTTTAAATTTACGAACTCCTTTAACTATAGGATATCTCTATAAATAGGTTTCTCTTATTACCTCCACTTTATAGATGAGGAATTGGAAGTATAACAAAGGTTAATTTGCCTAAAGTCATAATGCTAATTAATGATGGAGCTGGGATTTGAACCCAAGAAGTCTGGCTTCAGGACCAACACTTTTAATCCCTATGCCCAGGGGTTATTACTGTTACACTCAAAATGTTTTCATAAGGATTAGCTTTAATGAGTAGAGGAACTAAAAGGAAATATTGGGTAATGTCGGCATTTATAAGATATTCAGACACATTTGAAGCCCTTTTTTCCCCTAGAAGATCATGGATGGTAGAAAGTGTAACTGCCAGTGTTAACCAAGCCAAAATTAACAAATAGGCTGATTGTGACATGTGACATCAGCAACAGCAAATGCAAGTCACAAGGACAATTTGTTTTCTAGGCAAAGGGAATCCCTGCAAAATGGGAGGATTTAATGCTCTAGATACGTGTGGAACATTCTAATTACCTGGACAGAAGGACAGGTTCTACTCTGAGGAACAAGGGTAATTAAATGAGGGTGTGTGGGGGCTGGATAAAACAGATTCAGAGTATACTGAATAATGTATAGAATTGTTGAAGCATTTTTTAAAAAGTGTTGAAGCACTATATTGTACACCTGAACAAACACTATGTTAATTATACTACAATAAAAATATTTTTTCAAAAAAGTAGTGATATGGAAAGATCTCCAGTATACAGGATCAAGTGGGAAAAAACGTTTAGAACAATTTACATGCTATTTTTGTGTAAGGGGGGAAAATAAGAATATGCATTCATGTTTGCATTTATTTGCAGAAAAACACTAGAAGGATATACAATAAAGCAATAAAAATTTTAAAAGGCCTTTAAGTATATTTATATGGTGTAGTATTTCATGTACACAGAAGCATATGTAAGTTATGAAGTCACATAAATATCTGTGAAGCCATCACCCAACTTAACTAGAAAATTATTAATAGCATTGAAATGACTTGTGTGTGGTCCCTCCACCATATTCCACTGCCTTCCCACTACTCCAAATGCTAAGTTACATCCCTTGCATCTTTTTAACCATATATGATGTAAGCCTAAGCAAAATCACGTTTAAGTTTGCTTGTTTTCTGAGTTTTACAATGGTACCTAATCTTCTGAAATTTGCTTTTTAAGCCCAACATCACTTCTAAGATTCACGTAAAGAGCCTATGGACTGTTTTCTATTTTTTACTGCTTTGTGAGTATACTACATTTTGATTTTCCATGCTTCTTGGGGTGGGTCGGGGAAATGTGGAATTCCCCTTATGCTGATATTAACATTTCTATAAACAGTCTTGTACATGTTCAGTGGTCATGGTTGCCTCCTTTCCCTAAGACACTGCTCTCAAACCTGACTGCACATTAGAATCATGCCAGGAGCTTTAAAATAAATCATTCCCCATGCTCTAGATTTTACATTTAATGGCAGCCATGGGTGGAGACAGTGCCCTAGGTCATATACCTAGAGGTAGAATTGCAGACTCAGAGGATACTGGCATCTTCAATTTTACTGATTTTTGTCTGGGTTTTCCAAAGCTGGAGCACCTGATCATACCTCAGCCCCACCAGTGGTGAGAAGAGAATTAGAATTAGAATTAGAATTACCTAATTCTTTATGTATGTATCAATATGCACCCCCACCCACCCCCCAGCTATCATGTTTATATTGTCACACTGTTGCAGGTGTTCGTCAGCTTAGAGAAAGCAAAATGGCATTGCTTCTTGTTTTTCTATTCTCTTCTATTGGTCAGTTCATCTCTGCAGCAACACTAAACTTGCTGTCTTAATTCCTATAGCTTCCTTGCCTATTACAGTTCTCTCACTTTATTTTGCATCTTTTAAAGAGATTTTTGCAGGTGTTTTGGTCCCAGCAGTTGCTCGTGCTGCTATTATTTGACAATTTACTCTTATTTTATAAATATCTGTGGGGAATAGAAAAATGAATGTGATAATCTGACAATACAGTTGAGAGCAAGATGAAATCAGGATAAGTGCCAAACACTATTAATCGTTGGAGAGAATCAGATACTTGTTAGGCTTAAGTTGTTCATGCTTTCTTGAATTGACAACATGCATGAAATGCTGTAACTATATTACTGAAAATTATATGAAAGAAACAAGGTGGGGGAGTTAGAAGAAACGGGGCTCTATCCTAGGATCCTGAGATCATGACCTGAGCTGAAGGCAGAAGCTTTAACCCACTGAGCCACCAGGCGCCCCGATACAGATTTCTTTAACATAAGAGATTAGTGTATAGAACTTTAAAACAAAAATCAACTAACACTTGAGCTCAAATCTTACTTCTGCATAACCTTTACCCATTCCTGAAAAAGTATTGGTTGTTCTCTCCTGGGCTGCAAGCTCCCACAGCTAGTAATTATCTTTGTATATCATTTTTCTCCTCTACAGTGAGATTCTTAAGATAGGGGAAACTTCTTTCTTTCTGGTGCCATCTGCCACATAGTAGGTGCTCAAAATGGATATTTTTTGATACATACATAAAGAATTAGGTAATTTTTGATCTCTAATTCCTTTAAATTTGGCTCATTGACTCTTACCTAATAGACCCATTTACACAGGGATCACAATCCGGTGCATGTACAGCTTGACCTTGCAACGTAAATGCCAACAGGAGAGCTCTTGGAAAGGTCAGAGTGAGAAAGTGAATGCCCCTCCTCAACTGAATTGTAGAGGCAGGGCAAGTAAAGCAGTCTAACAGTCCTAATCCCACAGAGAAAAGATTCAATAGAGAAGTATTTAAAAATTACTGCCAACTGAAGCTGAAAACCAAGCACTAAATAGTTTCTGACCCTTGGGAAAATCGGGCAGCTTCCCTAGTGGTACACAGACCGCTAACCCGCACCCTCTCCCAACAGGGCCCTATAGTATCACCACCACGGTGCTGTCCTACAAGATCACAGTGGAGATCGTGGCTGCACCAGAATTAACCACCAGCAAATCATACCGAGAAGCAAAAAGGCTTTAGACAGGTTTGACACTTCAATACAGCCCATCTCTTTTCATGTCACTAGATAAAGAAAATAGATGAGAAGAACTCAGGGAGACAAAGTAAAAATAGTACAAAATGGATTAACATAAGAATTAGAGAATCCCTATTGCAAATCTCCTCTTCCATTTTACTCAGAGTCCCTGTTAAAAAAAAAAAAAAAAGGCACAATTTAAATCAATGCAGGTGGTTGGGACCAATATTCGTGGAGGAAGTTTTTACTAAATCCTAGGACATTTATAATGCTGCTTCTCTGCAGCACTGGCAAAAGAGAGCAGAGGTTGAAAGGGGGTGTGTGGGGTGAGGACAAAGGAATGACAGAAAGAGAAAGAAAAATCAGAGAGGAAGAGAATGTGTATTTACATTGTTTACTTCCTTATGCCGCGCTCTTTCGTTAGATTATATAGGTGCTTACCTATATACCTTTCTCTCCTTCTCTCTCTGAATGCTATCATCTTGGAAACCAAATGATAAATCTTGGTGGAAGTGTATAAAATAAGAAAAAAAAATAGTTGTCACAGGCCCTCATTTTATAGTCTTTATTTCTGTGGTGGACTTTGGCATTTAATCTTCTGCCTTTGGGGCCTTCCTTAGTTCCTTCCCCCTTATTCTTGACTACAGCTTAGAAAGATGAGGATAATCATTAGCTGAGGTTCAAATAAATTAACTTTTTTTTTTTTAAGATTTTATTGATTGGATAGAGACAGCGCAAGTAGACAGAGTGGCAGAAAGAGGGAGAGGGAGAAACAGACTCCCCGTTGAGCAAGGAGCCAAGTTGGGGCTTCATCCCATGACCTTGGGATCATGACCTGAGCTGAAGGCAGCCACTTAACCAAGTGAGCCACCCAGGTGCCCCTAAATTAACTGTTTTGTAAACAATTGAGATATTCTAAAATTTTATCTGAAAATTTAAAAATCAAGTGATCAGATTGATAAATAATTTCTTAAAGATTCATTGTTCATTGAAGCTCTGAAACGTAGAGGAACCTTTCCTACCATGTGAGTGAAATTAAGAATTAAATGGACTGGGGGAGTGCCATGGTCATGATCCGGTCATGATCCCAGATCGAGTCCCACATTAGGCTCCTTGCTCAGGAGGGAGCCTGCTTCTCCTCTCCCTCTGCCTGCTGCTCCACCTCCTTGTGCTCTGTCAAATAAATAAAATCTTTAAAAAAAAAAAAGATTTATATGGACTGAATAATATTATACTTTATATCTTCTAATGTTTACCAAACTAGAAAAGAGAGTCACAGTGTATATGATGGTATTCATAATAACATATACATTGTACACTAAATATGAATTTAATGACATTTCAGATTATACATTCCCGGGAGGCATGACTCAACATTGGCTTTCTGTGTTCAGTGTTTAATACTAGATGGGCGTGCACACCAAACCCAAGCTCTCAATGACAAGGGTTGGAAGAAGTGACATGGAGTCTTTCGCACTAACGAGAGACTTATTTTTCAGGTATACTGTGAGGGACTTCCTTTCCCATTTATGAACACAATCCCACCAGGCTCCTCTTTCAGTGATCACACTTCTCCTCCAGTGACAGATGCGATCCAGTCCCTGTAGGCAGAAATTCTGGCAAAGACTGTGGGTGCCGGGGGCTGGCAGTTCCTGCTGCCCCAACTCACAATACCAATGAACTCGTACTGTCCATTGTGGACACATTGCAGCAGTCCTCCAGAATCTCCCTGCAACCCGCAAAAAGAGAAGTTCTCCTGGTTGCTTGATTCATGGTCGATGCTAACCTCCAATGCAGAGGTGATCAGACAGTGCCTAAGTCATTCCCTCATCTCTGATTTCTGCTCACAACAGCAGAGAGAACTCGGCAGTTGGCGGATGTTACAGATCTCTGAATCAGATCAAAATCTGTATTTTCAAAGGGTGGCTAAAAGGGTACATTTAGCACAGTCATTTAATGCTGACAGTAGACTGTGCCTTGCAGAAAGTTTCAAGCATCTACTGAATATCAGTGACTAAATGATGGTTTTGAGTTACAGGAAAGTATATTTTCAATGCTACGAGAAGTAAATTCTTTCAGCTGTGAAGTTGAGCCATAATAAATTATTTTTATAGGTCAAAAACAGCTGAATATCCTCAATTTCACATAGTCAACCAAGCAAATGAATGAGCAATTCCTTTTGAGAACTGTCCTCACTTCAGGTATCAAATTAGCTATGACAGTACATCAGCTTAGCAACACACTTACTCTTCTTGCTTTTAAAACTACCATCTATTTTCTAACCCTTTATGGCCAGCAAACACCAATTTATGACACACTGAGCAGAAAACCGCACTTGTCAATGCGTCCTCGAATTACCATGCATGAGGATGAGCCCGCAGCCCCTCTGCATATGTCGCTGTTTTTAATATCCAAGCCCCAGTAGCTTTGACAAGATGTGCTGCTGATCAGTGATACCACTGCCTCCTGCACAGTTTCAGAAAATTCGTCTTCTAGTAGAAAAGGAATAAAACATATAACTGAGGCAAATGCTTGTAAAGGGTACAACAAAAATCGTCCTATATACAGATTCTGAGGGTCATCCCTCCACTCTCTCCTCTCAGCACGGTAATGATGTTGTTAGGTGGTTTGTAAAAAGCCAGCATTACTCCATGGTGGCTGATACAACAGCAACATCAAATGACACTCTATGTGGGTTCTTCTGTCTTGAGTACAGTGCTAAGAAGACAGAAAAAGACACCACTATATAGAAGGAGGAAGGAAGTTCGCACCCAAATCAGTTGTTAAAGCAAATAATACATTTCATGTTTTGCATGTCAATTCTAGATTTCCTTGGTTTCATGGAGCTCTTATTCTTTTGACTTGAATTCACGTTTAAGTGTTGACACTGGAGGTGACAACTGAAATTGCCTTCTGACTTACTCTTTAGTGTATTGGATATTGGATGTTTGTAACTTGTTAACTCAGTTGTAGAATATGGTGGAAGTAAGACCAGAGCCATGGGTTTGACCTTTACATGGACTATTTTCAGATAAACTTTACCATTTATACCAGCCTCTCATTTCAGAAAAATGCCTCGCATCTTTGAAATAGGCTCGTAACTTGAGGAGGAGGTTTTCACTGTAGCAGCACCTATACTGTTGTGAAAGCAAGTGTGTTCACAGCACAACTGGGTAGTAATTACGTATACGTATTCAGTAAAAATCACATATAAATATTACGTAAAAAATTTAATAGATATCCTCCAACACAAGTTTTTACAAGTATCCATGAACTCATTTCAATGAACTAGTATTATTGAATATTATGTCCTAAATTCCTAGTAGTCACCTTTAGATCCATTATGAAAAAGACTTTTTCTACTATCGTTCCTATTAAAAACATAGGAAACTGAACATGAGCAAACAGTAAACTCAGACTTCACAAGAACTTGTTTGGATTCTAATCTTGGAAGAGGCCGTGCATGTACTCATGATGTGGTTCAGTTATTCCCCATCCAGCAGTCATACATTTGGAAAATAAGTTTACTTTATCATCTTTCCCTGGCAAACAGATTAGAGATACAAACTCTCCTAGAATGAAAAAAAGGCAAATATCATTTAGTCCACTGGATTGATATTATCTATATTGTTTCTCTTCTATTATGGCTCTAAAAATAACTATTTTGACATGATAGCACCATTTTATCCCTATAGTTTAATAAATATAGAAGGTACCATCTATTAATAACTCAGAAGGGATCATCTCAATTCACATGTAACCTCTTTGTTCCACAGGAAGCATCACCATATCTTCCTAGGACAATGGAAACACATGCCCTGCATAGAGATGGTTTCTCAGCCACTAACCATTTTTAAAATGCATCGGCTTTTTTGTCCATGTGCTTTTAGGACATCACCTTGTTAAATCTGAGATGACAGTGCAGAAGAATAGAATAATCTTTTCTTTTCAACTGTGTTACATGAGGAATGGAGAAAAACCACATTTGTGGCAATGTCAACCTTTTAAATATTTTTGCAGCTAGTGTTTTTATATCTATGTTTGCAGGTGTATTATAAAATATACTAACATATATTTAAATGTTCACATTTTTAATCACAAAAATTTGTATATAATAAATATATTTTTAAAGATTTTATTTATTTACAGACAGAGGTCACAAGTAGGCAGAGAGGCAGGCAGAGAGAGAGAGGAAGCAGGCTTCCCGCTGAGCATACAGCCTGATGTGGGGCTTGATCCCAGGATCCTGAGATCATGACCTGAGCCGAAGGCAGAGGCTTTAACCCACTAAGCCACCCAAGCACCCCTATATATATAAATATTGTGGGTTTATGTGTATGTCTCTTATGTGTATATATACACTATACATACACATACACACACACACACACACACACACACTGAAGGCAGTGTGCCTGTGTTTGCTTTCCCATGCTGTTTGACTTCAGTTTTATCCAGATTTTTACACATTTAAATGTTTCAACAGAACTGCTATCCTAGACCTTTTATTTCAATGATTTGTCCTTTGTTTTTTACTGCTATCTCTTAATAAAATCACATAAAACTCTAACTTGTTTATTATTTTCCTTCTCTCCTCTCTACACACATGCCAACTGAATCCAAATCTTGTTATGCCACCTTCACAGATAATCATTGCTATATCACTTCCTGCCAAGTTTCCTTGAGCTAAAATATTTTCCCTCTACCAACATTTTTTTAATCAGCCATTTTTCTTATTCCTTTTTTTTTTCATTTACTAGATTATGGTCATATCATTTCTGCCCTTGCATACAGACCTCCTGGATCATTTTTTTAATAGCACACAGTATTTAGATAATGAATGTACTACAATTTGTTAAATCTCCCTGGCAAACATTTACACTATTTAATTTTGTTTCCCCTTAAAAGCAGCATCAAGCATCCTAGATCATCAATCCGAACATTAGTGCCAGTACCTGTGGAAAATAGAATTGCTGGAACAGGAAGCATACACTTTAAAAATTAAAAGATAGGGGCACCTGGGTGGCTCAGTGGGTTAAAGCCTCTGCCTTCGGCTCAAGTCATGATCCCAGGGTCCTGGGATCAAGCCCCACATCGGGCTCTCTGCTCAGCAGGGAGCCTGCTTTCCCCTCTCTCTCTGCCTGCCTCTCTGCCTACTTGTGATCTCTGTCAAATAAATAAATAAAATCTTTAAAAAAAATCAAAAGATATTGCCAAATTGCCTCATTTTGGACCAAAAAAAAAAAAAAAAAAGGATGTATCGACTTATACTCTAACCAGCTATGTTTATAATCTAGAAATCTAGAAGTCTGTCAGGAATCTTGAAAATTGCTATACCCTAAATCTAACAATGCTACTTCTGGGAAATTTATTTTAAGGCAAGACTAGACCTGGAAAAAAATATATGTAAGGATAGTCAATCCAGCATTATTTAAATAAAAGAAGGAACAGCCTACTTATAAGAATTGTGGAAAGGCTACTACATAGCCATTAAAAATTACATTTTAAAAGAAATTTTTAATAATATGAAGCAATGCTAATAAGTGAAAAATCAGGATAAAACTCATAATAGGTATATTACAATTATTTAAGTACACATAGAGTAAGTAGTATAAAAAAACAGGAAAGAAACAGGCCAAATGTTCACATGATGGCCAGGGTGAGGTGGTGAGGATGAAAATCATAGGTAGAAATTGTATTGTTTCTAATTGGAAAAAGGTTATTTCTCACTCTCACCACTGAATAGAAATGAATGGGTACAGATTGGGTAAGCTAACTAAACATTTAGGGGGAAGAGGAACAGAAAGGTTCATGTTGGTGTTGACATCAGGTGGTGCTGACTGGAAAGCAAGGTCCTTGGAGACCAGAAAAAAGGAAGGCAGGGCAGGATAAAGGGTAAAATGAGAATGGCTGAAAAAAGGGACTGTCTGTAGTGACTACTGTGGATATTGGAAAAAAGAAATAGGCACACAAGCATTGCGGATGGTACTGAAACTGGAAACTGCAAATTTTTAACCCAGACCTCACCAATGGTCTTTTTCTAGAACAGTGGTTCTCAACTTCGGCTGCTCATTGAAATTTCCAGGGGTAGTTTATAAAATACTGGTCTAGATTCAGCAAAATCCAGGATACAAGATCAACATACAGAAGTCAGTCACATTTCATGTAGAATTTAAAATTTAAAACATACTATTTATAATCACTGTGAAGAAAGTGCAATGCTTAGATATGTGTACACTTAGCAAAATATACACAGGATCTGTTCACTAAAAATGGCAATATTCTGGTGAAAGAAATCAAATAAGACCTAAATAAATACAGAAATACATTGTGTTCATGAGTCGAAAGACTCAACATAGTAAAGATGTCAGTTCTCCCTCAAGTGATCTACAGGTTTAATATAATTCCTATCAAAATCACAGGAAGTGTTGTAGACATGTTATTTTAAAATTTACATTTAAAGGTACAGGTCTTAGAACTGCTAAAACAATCTTGAAAAAGAATAAGTTGAGAGGAATCACTTTTTAATATAAACACTATTATATAGCTACAGTAATCAAGACAGTGTGATACCAGAGAAGGGTAAAAGACACAGATCGACAGACTAGAGATCCCAGAAATAGACGCATACAAATATGCTCAGCTGATTTTTCACAAAGACACAAAAAAGCAATTCGTTGGAAGAAAGACAATGTTTTCAACAGATGTTACTGGCACAACTGGACATCCTAGGGAAGGAAAAACCTTGACCAAAACCTTAAACCTTATACAAAAATTAACTAAAAATGGATCATGAAGTTTAATGTAAAATATATGAATTTTAGAGAAATAGGAAGAATTTTTAGCATCTAAGGCTAGACAAAGAGTTCCTAGAGTTGACTCCTGAAGCAAAATCCATAAAAGGAAAATGGAGGAATTGGGCTTCATCAAAAGTAAAATCTTTGCTTTGTGAAAGACCCTGTAGGAGGATCTACAGACTGGGAGATGAGCTACAGACTAGAAGAAAATATTTGTTAATGATGTATCTGCCAAAGCAGTAGTATCCAGAATATATAAAGAATTCTTCAATTCCACAATATGAAAAACTATCCAATTAGAAATTTGGCAAAAGCTATGAAGATACATTTCACTAAAGAGGGTTTTTAAAGTGGCAAATAGTCACATGAACAGACGTTCAGCATTATTAGCCATTAAGGAGATACAAATTAAAGTTACAATAACATATCACTATCTATCAGATGCCTTAAAAAAATAGTGACAAGAGCAAATGCTCATGATGATGCAGAGAAATCAGATCACTCCTACATCTCTGGTGGGATATACAATGCTACTAGGACTGGAAAAATAGTTTGGCAGTTTCGTATAAAACTGAAACGCACCTAGGACCCAGCAATTACACTCTTAGGCATTTATCCCACAGAAATGAAAACATCTGTTCAATTTTATTCACACAAAACCTATACACAGGGTGCCTGGGTGGCTCAGTCGGGTAAGTGTCTGCCTTCAGCTCAGGTCACGATCCCAGGGTCCTGGGACTGAGTCCCACCTGGGACTCCCTGCTCAGTGGGGAGCCTGCTTCTCCCTCTCCCTCTGCCTCTCTTTCTCAGTCTCTCATGAATAAATACATAAAATCCTATAAAACAACAAACAAATAAAAAACCAAAAACCTATACACAAATGTTCATGGGAGCTTTATCTGGAATACCCCAAAACTGGAAACAACCCAGATGTTCTTCAACAGATGAACAGTTAAACTTTTATGAATGGTTAAACATCCATATTGTGGACTCCTACTCAGCAGTAAAAAGGAATGAACTACTGATATATGGAACAATATGAATAAATCTCCAGGGTATTAGGCTGAGTGAAAAAAAGTTAATCCCTGATGTTTACAAAACTGTGTAATTCCATGTATATTACATTCTTGAAATGACAAAATTACAGAAACAGAACAACTTCCTGGATACCAGAGGTCTGGTGGGGAGGAGGAAATGCATATTGCTATAAAAGGGCAACGTATCACCTGTGGTGATAGGAGTGTCCTTATTTCAACTGTCTCATGTCAATACTCTGCAAGATGTTTCCAAGGGTGAAAAAAGGGTAAAAAGTACATTGGTCTGTCTGTATTTCAGAATGGGAATTTATGATTATCTCAATATTAAAAATGTTTAAGATAATTTAATAAGCAAAATAAGGAAAAAATAATACTGAAGCCAGGTCTCTACTTCTGAGACTGATAAATTGGTCCAAATTGCAACCTGGTCTATGGTTTGGTTTTGTTTTTTTTTAAGCAACCCAGGGGATTGTAATGCAAAGCCGAGGTGAAGCAGCACTGTTCTAGAGGCTCTCACTGACTCACTTACAAAAGCACAGAAAGCAAAGGGTGAGCTGAGACCAGACTGGAGTTTGCAGGATGGATCCACTGAAGGGAAGTGAGGCTATTGGCAGGGGAAGAGCCGAAGAAATCAGAAACAGAGGAGAGAGCTGGAAGAAAGCAGGAGCCGTAGGAATCCTTGGAAAGACACAAGTGTGAAAGTGGGGACTGACCACAGGCCTTAGTTCTACTCCCCATCCCCAAATTTACTTTCTCATTGAAAGTGCATCCTGCTAAGTAGGTAGGAGGGCTACTGTTACTCCCTTTCTACCGATGATCAGCTGAGGTGCAGAGAAGTTACATAACCAGCCCAAGATGACCATCATGTGGCCACTATGAGACAAAGCCAAGAAGAACAATTCCTCACTACGTGTTCACATCAGCTGTGGTTTAAATAAACATTAAAAAAGAATAAGATTTTACTGAGCCATAAAGGTACAGACAGTTGAACATCAGATGGGTCAAACTGCTGTTTTAAGCATTTGGGTAAACCTCACCTAAAAGTGGGTCTCAGAATAAATTAGGACAAGGTGAAAAACATATATTTTTTGAAATCTTCTCTAGACCTCCATCAATTAAAGGCTTTTAAGTTAAACTTTGGGCAGGTGCTTCAGCTTTGAGGGAAAGCTGGAAAGAAAGTTTGGAAATCATGACTTTCAGAAGTACATACGGCACTTCTAAGGAAGATGGAAGAGAAAAACCACATGGCAAAGCTTCAAAATACGGAGCGGAGTTATTCCTACTGACTGAGTTCAACAGGTTTGTCCAGCTGCAGCAAGGAGAGATCATCAAGATCATCGGTGGGAGGGAAGGGCGCAAAGCCAGGGTGAGTGTAGACAGCTTTCACTGATACCAGATTGCCATTTCTGGTGTTTGAGAGGTAACTTCTTCCTATTACCAGGCCATCTGTGACAGTACTTGTCATAAGAAAAAGGAATGGGGGACATAGATACCACTTTTAATGAGGTCATACTTTTTCAAAATCACTAAAAATACATTCTCTAACATTTCCCATCTATGTTAAAATCTTTGTTATCTGGAATTCTTAGAAAATGGGGGTTTCTTATTAATTGGATCCTTGAGAAAAATTAAGATATCTACTCTCTTGCCTTCATAACATCAAACAAAAAAATGATTTAGTATTTCTTAACAAGATTCATGATGCCTCAGGGTAATGATTCTATGTATTATTACAATCATAATTTTGCACATTATACGACATATAATGGTCATTGAAACGTATTCTGGAAGTTATAGATACTCTACTCCCTAACACAATGTTTCTCAAAGAAATGTCTAGGAACCACATGCATTAAATCTGGCAGTGCCTTAAAAATGCAGAATCCCAGGGCGCCTGGGTGGCTCAGTGGGTTAAAGCTTCTGCCTTCAGCTCAGGTCATGGTGCCAGGGTCCTGGGATTGAGGCCTGCATTGGGATCTCTTCTGAGCGGGGAGCCTGCTTCCCCCTCTCCCTGCCTGCCTCTCTGCCTACTTGTGATCTCTGTCAAATAAATAAAAATCTTTTAAAAATTAAAAAATGCAGAATCCCAGATGTAACTCATTAACTCAAAATTCAGAATTAAGCTTCTAAGATTTCTTGGCAAACTCTCCAGGTAATATTCTACACACCAAAGTCTGAAAACTGCCTTAATAAGGAGAATTTCTTGTGATTACTCTATATCAAAGGAGTTGGGGAATGGTAGAGAAAAGGAATTTTTGATTCGTTGAAGGTTCCTGCCCACTACGTTATGGGAGTAGAGGCTTTTATTAGAAAGCTGAGTTCAGAAGTACTGAAACACTGTATCTACTCATTTAAATATGGGCCATCACTATACTTCTGGGAGGCCAGTATGAAAAACACCAACCTGAGACGACTTCTCTAAGGAAGGGGTTTTCAGATATCACCATACCACACCGAGACCAAGATTCAGACATAGTTTTTTAAAATGTTTCTTTTAAAGGACATTCTTTAAAATTAAAAAAATTCTAAAATTTAAAGAAGAGGGGACTGCTGTTACTCATTAAGTAAATTACACAAAGAACTAGAAGGCACCTTTTCAAACTAAAAGCTCTGTCAGTAGTGAACGTGTTAGAGAAGCACGACATGCCTTGGTCTGACCACGTTCATTCCTTCACACGGTGGAGACTGTATGGGTAGGAGCTTGCTGCTGCTTGTGCTGCGGGGAGAGCAGGAGTACGCCCAGCGCCCAGCTCGGGCACCCAGCTCACCACACGGGCACATACCTAAAGATACAGGACGCCATGGTCAGGACCCACTGCCTGGCAATCAGATCACCTCCACAGAAATGTCCTTGGTGCTGCAGGCTGACCAGCCAGGGCCATGACCCTGCCGGTGCCACCCGGCCACCCACCATCCAGGGCTCCCCGCACTTAGCAGACAGCACCTGTGTGTTTCTCTCAGACCCTTGCATTAGAAACAGGTCCACAACAGAAATTTCACATGGTTCTTGGGTTGGCTGTTTGCCAGTATAGCTTTCTATGGTTATCTCTGAGGAAAGTAACAACAAAAGATTAGAAATACTTATCAAAGTCTGTTAAAATCTCAGAATGGAGAGGTTTATTTCTTTTACAGGTTCAAAACTAGGATTCTTGGCCAGAGAGATTTCTCTTTTCTTCCACTGCCTTTAAAAAGAACAAAAATCAATAAAGTTACCTGAGCATAAATATATACCTTTTTAGACAAATCAGAATAGAAATTAATATAAAAATTTTTGCACTTAATCATGAAATTACTGGGCACTGTTCCTTCTTTGGCATTATCTGTGTGACACATCTGTATAGAAGTGTATAACACATCTAGACATATCAAAAGACTTCATACTACATGTATTCCAAATACAATTTATATAGAAAGGAAAAATTTAATGAAAATTTCTAATAATATGTTTACTTCAATCTCAGATATAAAAAGAACTCCACCAAGGAATTAAAAATGAGAGACTTATTCAAGTATATCTTGAAATATGAAGAAAATTAAATAAGCTTCCTCATAGCCTACACTTTGGGAATTTTAAGCTATGTTCATTTTTTAAATGCTTTGCTTGAGAATTTTTGTACCAGAAATCTATTTACACAAAGTTTCTAGCAGAGTGGATTTGTTTGTTTATTCAATACTTATATCAAAATTCACTTCTACTTTCTCTTCAAATATCTATAAAACACGGATTCCCTCTTCTTTTCTTTCCCTCTTCTTTAATTTTCCTCAAAATTAGAACTATCCTAGATCATAGAAATAAAAAACCCCACAAAGGTATTTATTCAACATGTTTTCTGCATTAAGGTTTACTGCCTTACTGTGTGTTTTTACTGCATTTTAATCCATGTATATGGTAACTCTTAGACCTGTGGGCTGTTCATACACGTGCATGACAGCAACATTTTACTAGTATTCAATTTGTTTTTTCAACTTACTTCTAAAAAAACTAAACACTTAAAAGAAGAGATGAAGCAGCCTAAATATTTTTAACCATGTGAATGTAGGGTCAGTTTGGAGACGCAGAGATGGAAAGATAAGAGCAATGGAGACAGGGATGCCTGGGTGGCTCAGTCGGTTAGGCATCTGACTCTTGATTTCACCTTAGGTCATGATGTCAGGGTCCTGGGATTGAGCCCTACATCAGGCTTTGTGCTCAGCGGGAGTCTACTTGTGGATTCTCTCTCTTTCCCTTTCTCCCTCCCCACTGCTCGAACTCTCTAAAAATAAATAAATATAACTTTTTTTTTTTTAAAAAGGAGCTATGGAGACAGAAGAAGGGTCAGTAGTTGAGCACTCCTTACACAATTAAAAATCACACCTAAATGATGATGTGCTTCATTAGTCTTTGGCTAAAATCAAGGACTCTTCTAGAACTCATTCCTTCCCCCTATCTTACAAAAGACAAAGTGACATCAAAAAGAACTTTGCATTGGATGTTATTAGAATTCTTTCTAGAATTACACTCCAATCAAGAGAATCTCCTAATAACACACTGTTTTGGCTTTTTAATCTTAAACACAACCAATGAAATTCTGGCTTAAACAGATTGGATAAGTAGAAGGGTCATTACGTGCATTTCTATTTTATGCAGAGTAGTTAGTATATGTTCAGCTACAATATTCTTTTTTGGGAGGATTGTCTTTTGGGGGATTTGGGAGTTGTTATTTAGTAAAAGAGAGATGGTAACAGAGACATGGAAACACACTGGACTCTACCTTTGTTTCAGCCTCAATGTCCCCATTGGATTTTTTTTTTTAAATAGTAACTGCCTGATTTTTATGTTTATCATTATCTCTTAAGTAAAATAACACACACACAGACACACGCATGCACACACACCAATTAATGATTACCTCAAATGGCCCATCTAAACTACCAAGGTCTTACACTTTAAGGAATGGTTTGAAATGAAGTTATTCTGTTCTGAGTATTAAAGCAGGGTGACTCAGGGACCCTCAAACCAGTGTTTCACAGGTTCTACTTTGACATATATGGTATCTGCTTTAATAAATATTTTAAATTACTTACCATTGGTAGGCAGTTGGGTCCCCATATTACTTTTTTGTGAATGCTTCTGAATTATATCTCCCAAAATAAGTTTAAAACCTCTTTCTCCCACAGACTTATCAGTCTTAAAATTCATAGTCATGTAAGCACCACTGGATATCAAGACAAATTCTTCCATAGAGCCACATAAATGTGCAGCAATGTGAGATATATGTAGTAATTAAAATATTTCTCCTATATAGTAACATAGGTAAAAGAAGGCAAGGAGGGAACATCAAATTCCAACCTGTTAATATTGGCAAAGGAATGATTATCAATAATGTAAACTCAAGATTTGTGGAATGGAATCCATGATTTGACTGCAGTGATGGAAGGGTACAGATTTTAGATGATTGAAGGGAAAAGAGCAGGCCAGCATTTGCTATGAAATGCTAAACAACTCTATGGCAATCTGTGATCAGAAGGAAAAGAAAAGAGGCATGTTGGTCAAGGCAAATGTACAGAGAAACAAAAGTAACAGGACAGTGTTTTGAAGTTTGGGCCATACTGTCACCCTGCCCACAATTTCCTAGGTTGAAATCCTAAACCCAAATGTGATGGTATTAGGAGGTGGGGCCACTCGGAAGTGATTAAGTCACAGGAGGGAGCCCTCAGCAATGGCTCTAGAGCCCTTATGAAGGAGACCCAGAGAACTCTCTCACTCCTTTTTTGTCCTGTGAGGGCAGAGCAGAAAAGCCTATGAATCCAGAAGTGAGCTCTTACCAGACACCAAAACTTGGACTTCCCAGCCTCCAGAACTGTGAGAAAGAAATGCTAGCTGTTGAAGCCACCCTGTTTGTAGTATTTTTGTTATAGCGGCCAAAACTGGCTAAGACATGCAGGCTGCTCAAATGCAGACTAATAATGATCCTTTCTTCACTCAGAAATACAAGTTGTTCAAAGGGAGTCCTGACAGTAATAGGACATCTGCTGTAATTCACCTGTACATGCTGTAATTTCAATTCTCTCAGTGATACATTATTGATTTGTTTTAAAGGTAATGTTATCTCAACAATCAGATGAAAAATGATAGAGAATAGCAGAAGAGTGAACCTCTACATCCTTCTTACCGTTGCAGAATCTGTCTGGTGAACTCAATATGATGGGGAACTTCTGGGATGTACAACGTCAAGGAAAAGGACTCTGGGTAGAGTCAGCAAACATGCCAGAAGTTTTAAAATAATGTAAATGGGAATAGGTTACTGTTTAAAAAAAATTTTTTTTAAGATGTGGGAGTGAGGGAAGATGGATAGAAGTCAGAGAAAACAAAATAGAGGATTTCCAAAGTCCTACATTAGTGAAAGAGTGTAGCTTAATGTTTACAGGCACAGATTCTATAGCCAAACTGCTGGGTTCCACTAGCGCTGCTGTTTCTGCTATGTGGCTCTGGGCAATTCATTTTATCTGTCTCACTCTCTGCCTCAATTTTCTCATCTGTATAATGGATATAAATTATATTCAAATGGGATTTTATAAATTGGTATTTGTAGATTATTTAAGTGTTAAATTAAAAAAAAAACTTCAGCAAATTACTAGACAGTTTTTGAACACTTGGAGAAGGAATGAGTGGTCACAAGAAGCCGGCATGGGATCCTTAACATGCCACATTCAAGTAACCTAATTAATTTTTTTTGAAGAGCTAATTAGATGGTGGCTAAGGGGAAGGAGATAAACTTAATGAATCTTGTTTGCAGTGCAGCGCTTAATAAAGTATATTAGAATATCCTGTGAACAGATTTAAAATGTAAGTGGATAACTAAGTGGCAAGGAAGTTTCACAGCTGATTAAATAATCATACAGTTTTAAGCTGGAGGGAAGGTCTTAATGGTATGGAAATGTTTCTATCCTGGGTTCTGTCAAATACAGTATTTCTATTAAGAACTTAGAAATGCAGACAACACATTTACAAAATGTGTAGACTTAAAATGGGTGATTGGTTGAGAAGGGAGTAGTGCCAATATAGAATCTTAAGATCATTTACTTCAATCTTTCACCTAACACTGAGTTTGTTCTGAAATAACCCTGGGCATAGGATTACTCACCTTGAAAATATGTCATGGAACTTAAGAGTATTTTCTGTTTTTCAACAGTTCTAATTGCTAGACTGTTCTTCATGTTGAATCAAAAAATACCAGTGGAACAGCTGTTACATGGTCCATGTAGTACCCAAGAATGTAAGTGTTTGAATCACAGTGCATGGGTATGAAGGCCACTTTCTCTACTTATCAGTTACGTCCCTGGGAACAAGTTACTCAATCTTTTTGTGACTTGGTTTCTTTATATTTCAAATGAGAGGGGCACCTGGGTGGTTCAGTGGGTTAAGCATCTACTTTTGGCTCAGGACATGATCTCAGGGTCCTGGGATCAAGCCCTGCATCTGGCTCCCTGCTCAGTGGGAGCCTGGTTCGCTCCCCCTACCCCCACTGCCTGCCATTCCCTCTGCTTGTACTCTCTCTAATAAATAATTAAAATCTTTTTATTTTTTTTTTTTAAGATTTTATTTATTTATTTGACAGACAGAGATCACAAGTAGGCAGAGAGGCAGGCCGAGAGAGGGGGGGGGAAGCAGGCTCCCCGCTGAGCAGAGAGTCTGATGCGGGGCTCGATCCCAGGACCCTGAGATCATGACCTGAGCCGAAGGCAGATGCTTAACCCACTGAGCCAACCAGGCTCCCCTAAAATCTTTTTTAAAAATTAAAAATAAATAAGTAAAATGAGGATAAATGTAACCTACCTCTTACAGGATAGTTAAGAAAATTAAGAGAGTTATACATTCTTAGGACTGTGCCTGAATAAATGGTAAACACTCAATAACTATTAGATATCATTAGGCAGAACAAATTTCATATTTGGCCTGAGAGTCTCTGAGACTTTCATAAATATTTGAAAGGAAGAATTAGGATCCTTCCGTCTTCTCTTCAAGTAGATACTTCCAAGTGCTGAGCCCTGCGGCATTCTGGTCATTGCACTCTGTTTATGTCTTTGTTCCTCAGAACAAAGTTACTGCTTGACCAAGGTTAGTATTTAATAATCGGTAGGGCAGGATTCACAGCCAGCAGATTAGACAGTGACTGAAGATTTGCAAGGGAACGGGTTCCCTTTACCTGTAATTCTTTTTTTTAAAAAGATTTTATTTATTTATTTGACAGACAGAGATCACAAGTAAGCAGAGAGGCAGGCAGAGAAGTGGGGGGGGGGGAACCAGGCTCCCCGCTGAGCAGAGAACCCAATGCGGGGCTCTATCCCAGGACCCTGAGATCATGACCTGAGCCGAAGGCAGAGGCTTAACCCACTGAGCCACCCAGGCGCCCCCCTTTCCCTGTAATTCTTTACAGTCCCCTAAAATAGTGTCATTTGATACTTCTGAAATTTCAGTTGCAAACATCCTGCTTTCTAAATCACCATCTCCTATCTCTCCGACTTATTAGTGTTCCTCTACTATAATTACTTGGTCTCCCCATGACCTGCTAGTTGTCAATCCCATAAAAACTTTCTAAATCCAGCAGCCTCTAAGAAAATGAGAGATTGTGCTGCAAAGGGAAGCAGAGAAATGGGGCAATAGCTACATCTTTTGTTTTATTTTGTTTTAAATAATGGATAATACTAGAACATGTTTGAAACTGATGAGAGTGATAGTGGAGATCAAGGATGTCTGAGAGAGGATAACTAGAGGAAATTTGTGAGAAGCTGATAATCCTCAATTTTTAATCTCTAGCCCAAACTTTTCCTGTAACTCAAGAGTTCAACCTGTAGCTATCTACCACCAACTCAACCTGGATGTATCATAGCATTAAGAATTTAAAGTGAAAAAAAAAAAAAAGAATTTTAAGTGTCCCAAACAGATCTCTTCCCACAAATCTATTCCCCACTTCAGTATTTCCCATCTCTGTAGATGCTAACCTTTCACACCAGAGTCATCCTCGATTTGCATATTTAATCCCAGATGCAATCCACCCAGAAACCCTATTAGTTCTCTCTCCAGATCTGTTAACTTCACTTGCATTCCACTGGTGCCATCCTCTTATAAGGCAATATCTGTTGTTGAAAACAGTACTAACAGAACATTCGGCAAGTATGGAACATTCGGTATGAAAGCTGTCCACTCTGGGAGTCACTCACCATAGGCAGCAATCAAGCACCTAAATATGGCCAATACCACCTTTTACTTCATTTTAACTAATTTAAATTTAAATAACAACCTGGACTGGACAGTGCAGGCCTAGAATAATGCAAGAGCCTCCTGACTTCAGACATAATTCAGCCTGTCACCAAAAACTCACTCCGGACACAGCAGCTACAGCATCCTTCAAATTACTCCCTTGCCAAAGACCTTTTATGGCCTCCCATAGGATTGGAACAAAATTCAAACTCATTACCACAGCCTGAGCTGCACAGGGGCAGAGCCTCTTTCTCACCTCATTCCAGTGTGTCCTCGCTCAGTCTCCAATCACTCTGATCCCAACTCACCCAGCGTTTTCCACATTCAAGGCCATCTCTCACCTACGTTTTCATCAAATATTTATGAGTGTTGGGTAGTGTTTTACCAACACGTTGGACATACAGCAACAAATACGAGGCCAAGAAATTTTCATTCTGATGGAGGGAGAGAGATTATAGACAAATATATACTCGGTTAGGTCTTGATAAATGCCGAGAAGAAAAGATGGAAGAGACCTGTTTACGTCATGCGATATGGGCCCTAGATGCAACATTTGAATATACACCTGAATGAACTAAGGAAATGTACCCTTCCTCTGCAACTTGCTTCCTTCAGATTACTTCGGACAAGCAGCAATTGATTATTGTTACATAATATTATCATTTGTCTTATTTATTGTCTGTCTTTGCAAGAGAAGATGGCAGAGATAATTTCTAACTTGTTCACCTTTGTGTTTTCAGTGTGCCTAACCCATTATTGGTTAGGTAATGTTTGGTAATGAATGAATTCAACCTGTATATTTAATATAGTGCTTACTGGTTACTGATGTCTTATATTCATGGAGAAAATGAAAGAAGACCAGATGAACCTTAATTTTGGTAATTTATTTTCATTAAAATATTGCAAAAGCACTATAATGGAAACTATTTAGGTGTTATGGACTACTTCATTTACACATACACAAATAATTAAAAGCTAGTTAAAAACTGATGAATTCTATTTACATGAATAAAAAGATCTATTAAGAAAAGATAATGTGGGGCACGTGGCTGGCTCAGTGGGTTAAAGCCTTTGCCTTCGGCTCGGGTCACCGAGCTCCACATCAGGCTCTCTGCTCAGCGGGGAGCCTGCTTCCTCCTCTCTCTCTGCCTGCCTCTCTGCCTACTTGTGATCTCTGTCTGTCAAATAAATAAATAAAATCTTAAAAAAAAAAAAAGAAAGAAAAGATAATGTGCTTCCATATATGGGATAGCCCATTTCACTAGCTGGAAGATTAGCAATGAGAATCCAAGTTCTGTGGTTTAAAAATACTTATATAAATTGCATGTTTCATTGAAATGCATATAAATTTCATTGAAATGCATTATAAATGCATATAAAAATACATAAAATTGTATGAAATAAAATTATATAAACTATTGAACTAATGGTAGCTTCCTTTATAGAGATTTATATAAGCTGATTATAAAAATGAGATGAGCAGTCTTATTTATAATCATTTGACACTTCTGAATTAATTCATCAGAACTTTTTTTTTTTAATTTATTTATTTGACAGAGAGCTAGCACAAGTAGGCAGAGTGGCAGGCAGAGAGAGAAGGAGAAGCATCGGGCTCACCACTGAGCAGGGAGCCCAATGTGGGGCTCAATCCCAGGACCCTGAGATCATGACCTGAGCCAAAGGCAGAGGCCCAATCCACTGAGCCACCCAGGCACTCCAATTTATCGGAACTTTTAAAGAGGAATAGTGTTGCTAGATGGAAGAATACTAAAGAGTAAGAAAGAGAAAAGCAGTCCCTGACATTCAGAAATGGGTTTGGCACTCACAGCTAGATCATGTTGTTCTGCTGGACATAAACAAGCTCCCAGAACAGCAACATCAGACAGGACTCTGAATCTATGGTAATGTGAGACATAAACAAGGTCATGTGCAACCACCCAAACACCAAACATCGACCTCTCTTAGCCAAGATGAGGGCTTGCCACTTCTTTACCAAAAGCAGTTTTATCCTTATTTGAGCCAGGCCTCCCTGTGATTGAGATCCCAATCATAAAATTGCTCCATTTCCTAATAGCAACCAATCTAGAGCCAAGCCCACTTCCTTAGACCCTCTCCAAAATTACCTAACCAAAGCCCAAATCCTGTAATAAGCTCTAACATCCTCTCACTGATCCCAGTGTCTTTGGCTGAAGGGCACTAGAGGCAGGATTACAGGATCTGGTGCGCATATTAATCTTAAAGAACTAATAGCTTGAAATGTTGAATCTGCCCTCTTCCCCACAACACTCTAATTGCTTGAGTTCCTTCACAGGAACCAAATACCCTGGTAAGAAAAAGTTAAGTACCTTTAGAATTTCAAAGCAAATTGCTGAGCTTATTGGTGTTATATATCCTGTAATATCACAGGTGATGTCAAGGTCCTAGAAAAAGATTGTATCAAAACTCTCCTCTTCCTCTTTGGGATAGGTGGATTGTAAGGGCATCCTTGGAGCAGAACTTGTTGGAGACTGAAGAAGATGCAATACTGGATTACAAAATCGTTGGAAAAATCCCCTATGAGTCAGTCTCAGAACAGGATGTTGCCTGACGACTGTGTGACAGACCCATGTGGCCAATAAGTCCCTAAAAATTATTTAAACTAATTGGCTTTTTTTCTCCCTTTAAACTTACCCTGTGCCTAAAAAGGGCTACTTTTACAGTGAAGATGAAACCTGAGTGAACAGATTCCCAAAAGTTAACAGAAATGCAGTTCAGAAATTGAAACCTCTTAAAATACAAGACCTCCTGAGAAAAACAAAATTCGGGTGCCCCCTAATGGTAAAATGAGATAGGCAAAGTGGCTAAAATCAGGAAGAGTGAGAATTACAGGCGAGGATCCATGGAGCGTGGGTTCAGGCTCGTCCCATTGTGCTCAATACTGCTCTGGGATTCTGAGGAAGGAGGTCATGAAAAATCACTGACAACAAATCATACCTCTTCTAAAGCTCACGTAGGTCATATTTTCCACATATATGCACTGTATAAATGCTTACATAAATGCCACTTAATGTAGGCCATCTAAGAAAGATCATTTTACCAAGTAATCTTGATTGCTGATCTGGTCCATCATAAATACTGAAATAATCCCATTCATAGTTCCAAGATTCTTCTGTTGTAAAGTCTTTAATCCCCACCTTCATTTTATTTCCTGATTTGGAATGAAAACTCCCAGTGCAGTTCAGCATGTTGGGATATATGTTAGGATAATTGGGAGATATGATCTCAGTAGAACTAACTGGAATCAAATCCAATACTGGACATCCTTGAGGCAAAAAAGAGAAAAATTATTTAATACAATGATCAAGGAGCTGCGTTACTTTTTGTATCTAGTTTTAGTGTCTGCAACTAGGTCATTACAACCTAAGTGGTAGTGTACTTCTATTAATCTGTCACTCTTTCTTTGTATCCATAGTTCCTTATGTATACTGACACAGGATTTAAATGACTTTTGTTTTGAAAAACTGACCCCTCCTGAAGAAGACAGACTGAAGTTCTTTGACTTCATTTCACGAACTGAACTACTAAACCACCCAAGTCCACATTCCAATTTAGTTTTTTGCTTATATTTAAATTAATATATAATCTTAATGTTCATGATCATGAGAAATAGGTTTTATCATCTTCAGTCCATAGATGATAGTGACGTATCACTTTGATATTCAACACATATGTCCTAAGACTTTTAGGACTTCCCCTAATTTGAAAATGCCACAGTAATATTTCATTTCCCATACAGTGCTGAAAGAAAGAACTTCGACACCATAGAATGAGAGCAGAGAACAAGGTAAGCAGGTTAAGAAGAAGACCTGGGTCCTCATTAGACTGGATTCGTGAATAAATTAAGTGCTTCTCAAGCTCAGCCTCAGGGCAGATACAATTCAAGTTGCAAACATTTATCAGTTAGGGAAATTTGGATAGCTCTCAGACAGTTGAAAGACAGACATTAAGATTCATGGGCTAAGAGGCTAAACCAAGAAAGAGAATAGAAGAATTCAGTGACATTTTGGGCCTTCTCCAAAAGTCCTAGGTTCATCCAACCTAAAAGCAATGCCATTCAAAAATTGATTTACTTCATCAACAATTTTGTCACCTTAGTTTCACCATGCAATGGTCTAGAGAAGAACAAATATATATATATATAATCCAATATATATATATATAATCCAAAAGACAGAACATATATGGAAAGAATGGCAATGAATAGAATCAAGTAGCTACAGGGATCCCATTAACAAAACAGATGTGTTTCTCACCCATTAATTAAGTAAGGTGCTACCTGCTCACTCTCTACTCCCTAATGAGCCCCAGGTCTCCACTACCCCCAAAGTTTGACGTTAAGGAAATTAATACAAATACTCACTTTACTATAAAGTAACTAGAATCAGGCCACAAACACCTGAACATTTTTGACAGAAGTCAGATCACACTTCTTACTGCATAGTGCTTAGCAGCAAGGGCATTTTCCACTCTATTTTAATAATATCATATAACCAAAGTCAAGCCAGCTGGATTCCTTACCTCCATTATGGTCTTACCTTTATCATTAACTTTATTTTTTCCTCTTATGGAATCTAGAATAAGAGAATATTCAGTGTCAATATATCCAACTAAATACTTTATATTTCTTTATTTTTCTGATTATAAAAGTGATATATGCACCTTATAAAAAATTTCAAACTAAAGAGAGTTCAAAGAAGATAAAGTCTCCTATAGTCCCAGTCTGTAAAAAAACAATATTCATGTTTTAACATAAATTTGTCTAGGTCTTCTGTTATGCTAAGTACACATTTTTTAAAAATTGTATACCACTTTACACCATTAAAGCCTTTTCCCCCATTTAATTTATTGTGACTATTTTTCCATACTACCAGATATTTCATATAAATTATAGTGATTTTATATTTTTGATTCACATAGATACAATTTGTATTGATATATTTTTATTTGTAATTTCAAAAATATGAATGATGAGTCAGATTTTTATAAACCACATACATGGGCTATAAATTTTGCTGTCATTGTAAAAATGTCTGCACTAATGTTTTCCTGTGTTTATCTGAAGACAGAAATTGAATACATATAATAACAGTCTCCTGAGTTGAGTCCTGTTCATACATTGGATCTCAGCCAGCGGCATTCCCATAAGCAAATGGAAGCATTTATTACCTGCTCACTGGATATGGAGCTACCGCCTTACCCTCTTCTCCCCAGTCTGCCCCAGCTGAAATGTCATTTCCTTTATTCAAAGAATTATTCAAAGTAAATAGCTGTGTCCAGCTATTTACTGGACACAGTTGCAGGTTTTGGAGATAACAGCATTAAGTTTAAGATGCCTATCAGATATCCAAGGGGAGGGGGAAGCAATTGGTGATACAGAGCTGTAGGTTAAAAATAAAAAAGAAGTTGGGAGTTACCTGCATATTGACGGTAGTGAAAGCTAGGGACTGGGTAAGGTCACTAAGGAGTGAATACAGGTAAAGAAGAAATGAGAGTCAAGGCATTGATCCAGGGACACTTCTACCTTTAGTGGTAAAGAAACCAAAGAGCAGCCAGCCCAGAGACTCTGAAGGAGATCAGTGAAGTAAGAGGACTGCTAAGGAGAATGGTTTCCTGGAGGCCAAAACAAGTAGATTCTAAAAGGAAGGCAGGCTCATCAGTGCCAAAAGTTGTTAGGGCTGAGAAGGATCTCTTGGATCTAGACTTGGGGAAGTCATTGATAACTTTGGTAAGACCAATACCTATGGAATGGTAACAAAGAAAGGCCTACAGGAAAGGATCTAAGAAAAAAAATGAGGGCAAAAGAGGAGTAAAAATAAATCTCACGGGGTTCTGTGATAAGAGAACAAAGAAACTAAAGTTTTCCTACAATTCCATTGCCATCCTTTACCAAACTAAATAAGATCCCTCCGTTGTTTATTTTTACTGTACACCGTATTTTTCCTTCAAAACAGTAGGTTTTTTTTACTCTACATTTTTCTATATGATTTGATTATTGACTATCTCCACTAGACTATAAACTCTAGTAGGGCAGAGCTGTTACCAGACTAAATTAGATACTTTTAGTAGAAATCCCTCTCCAATTATATTCCAGTTAACATTTTTAATGAGTATAAATTGATTAATCTTAAGGGTGAAAGCAATTCTTATAACTGTTCAGAATTAAACCTAAACTGTAAATTTGCAGTTCTCAATTTTTTCATAATGCTATCAGTGTCTGTCCCCAAATCACAGGCAAAGCATGTTTTTCACCTAAATCATAGGCAAATAATAGGCAAAGCATGTTTTTCAATAATCTAGCTGCAACCAATATAAATGAACTATATATGAAACAGGTGAAAAATAATATATTAGTGCATTAAAGAAATTAATTTCAAAAGAGAAAAACTACTTGAAACTTTTATGCTAGGGATAAAAGTTTCTTCTCATATTATAATCATCCAAGTGCCCAGAAAAATAGACAAAATTCTTTGATGCTTTAAAAAACAATGACAGATCTGATCAATCTTATACCTTATAGAGGTTTAGCTTGAGGCCTCCACAGACTACAGAAGTCATGCCTTAAACACGGTCCTTTACTTCTCCTCTAAAGCAGACAAATAAGAGCATTCCATCTGTTTAATCATAGATTTTTCCTAACAAAGTACAAAATAAAAACATACAATAAACATATAAGAAAGCAATAGATTTACCAGAAATATAAAAAGAATATCTCAAAGAAAATTCTTCCATGGGCAAACTGACATTGTATGTGAAAATCAACATCACTAGAGGACCATGAGATTTTAATGAAGGTGAATTTTCTCCACATAGTTTTCCTAGCCCCAAATAAAGAAAAAGCAAAGAAGCATACAAAAACTTACCATACATCAAAGCAAAGGTTATTGAGCAAGGTAAGAGAAAAAAAATCCTGTGGGTTAAAACCTCTGTCTTCGGCTCAGGTCATGATCCCAGGGTCCTGGGATCGAGGCCCACATCAGGCTCCCTGCTAATCAGGAAGCCTGCTTCTTTCTCTCCCGCTCCCCCTGCTTGTATTCCCTCTCTCTCTGTGTCTCTGTCAAATAAATAAATAAAATCTTAAAAAAAAAAATCAAGAGAAAGATATTCCAGATTCTGGAATACAAACACGTCTAAGGATGGGGCTCTAAACCAACTAGACCCCAGGACCCAGTTCCTACAGTGTCTAGAATAACCTGGGTAGATCTCTTTAAAGTGATTATTATAAAAGAAGATGACATGATCTAGCTAGGTCCTCAGGGAACTAAACAATTATTGTCACCAGACTGAAATAAAATAATCATATACAGGGAGTGTATTGGAGCCTCGGCTACATCCAGTCTTCATTTAGCCACAGCCTAGCTGGATGAGTAAGAGGCACAGAACAGCAATCGGTGTGCTTTCTATGAAAAACGATTTCTCGCTCTAAGTGATCATATATGGTATTTTCCTGAAACCAGCATTCTAACAAAGGCAGTTTGCTCTAACATTCAATAGGATCAAGGTTTCAAGACAACGATCCTAAGAACTAAGCTTTTCTCTCTTACAGAAAAGCTCTGCTTTCTTTAGTAAACAGACGTCCAGAGGACCAACTTCATTGTGACAAGAAACGAAGTAAGAGATTTAATTTAGATTGTACAGGAACTGACGGGTTCTTCTCTGTGAAAAGAAGTTAATGGTTAATCCAGGGCTTTAGGTTCTCAAAAATCACATGGGTCAACAGTTGGGAGCTTTGGAGACTCCAGTTTTAATTTGAAATGTAATCACAGCTTCAGATATCTTTGCTATTGGGGCCTGTTCAATGTCTTAGATATTGGGGACTATTAACTTATTTTTATAGATTTGAACTTTTCTAATACCGATTTGTAAAATTCCCTGTGTTATTTACCTTAAACCTTTATCAGAGCTGTTAAAAATCCCTGACAAATTTGCTTCATCACAAAAGAAAAAAAAAATCAAAACCTTAGGGGACTCTGGTTTTAACTTGAAATTTAATCAGGGCTGAGTCTCCCACAACATTTTCAGTTAGTCTTACTTATTTTATTTTATTTTTTTCTGTTTATTCTTTTTTTTTTATTTTTTCAGTGTCCCAAGATTCATTGTTTATGCACCACACCCAGTACTCCATACAATACATGCCCTCCTTAATACCCACCACCAGGTTCATCCATCCTCCTACACCTTCCCCTCCAAAACCCTCAGTTTGTTTCTCCAAGTCCACAGTCTTTCATGTTTCGTCTCCCCCTCCAGTTTCCCCCAATTCACTTTTCCTTTCCTTCTCCTGATGTATTCCATGTTATTCCTTATGCTCCACAAGTAACTGAAACCATATGATAATTGACTTTCTCTGCTTGACTTATTTCACTCAGCATAATCTCCTCCAGTCCCGTCCATGTTGACACAAAGGCTGGTATTCATCCTTTCTGATGGTTGAGTAATATTCCGTGTATATATGGACCATATCTTCTTTATCCATTCATCTGTTGTTGGACATCTAGGCTCTTTCCATAGTTTGGCTATTGTGGACATTGTTGCTATAAACATTTGGGTGCACATGCTCCTTCTGATCACTACATTTGTATCTTTAGGGTAAATACCTAGTAGTGCAATTGCTCGGTTGTAGGATAGCTCTATTTTCAACTTTTTAAAATTTTTTTTTCTTTTCAGCATTACAGTATTCATTGTTTTTGCACCACACCCAGTGCTCCATGCAATCCATGCCCTCTCTAATACCCACCACCTGGTTCCCCCAACCTCTCACCCCCCACCCCTTCAAAACCCTCAGATTGTTTTTCAGAGTCCATAGTCTCTCATGGTTCACCTTCCCTTCCAATTTCCCTCAACTCCCTTCTCCTCTCCATCTCCTCTTGTCCTCCATGTTATTTGTTATGCTCCACAAATAAGTGAAACCATATGATAATTGACTCTCTCTGCTTGACTTATTTCACTCAGCATAATCTCTTCCAGTCCCGTCCATGTTGCTACAAAAGTTGGGTATTCATCCTTTCTGATGGAGGCATAATACTCCATAGTGTATATGGACCACATCTTCCTTATCCATTCATTCGTTGAAGGGCATCTTGGTTCTTTCCAGTCTGGCGACCGTGGCCATTGCTGCTATAAACATTGGGGTACAGATGGCCCTTCTTTTCACTACATCTGTATCTTTGGGGTAAATACCCAGTAGTGCAATTGCAGGATTATAGGGAAGCTCTATTTTTAATTTCTTGAGGAGTCTTATTTATTTTAAAGATAGTTATTGGAGCACCTGGGTGGCTCAGTGGGTTAAAGCCTCTGCCTTTGACTCAGGTCATGATACTGGAGTCTCAGGATCAAGTCCCACATAAGGCTCCCAGCTCTGCAGGGAATCTGCTTCTCCCTCTGACCTTCTCCCCTCTCATGCTCTCTCCCTCTCTCAAATAAATAAATAAAATCTTTAAAAAAAAAAAACTTTAGAAAGTATAACTAATATAGATAATGTACTCTTTTTCCTTTTTTCTTTATTTCTTTGTTCTTCCAAACTTTGTGTACTGATACCCTACTGGTGAAAAGGCACTAGGAAAACAACAGTCTAATCTTTTTTTCTAAGCAACATAATTCTTTTTAAAGATTTTATTTATTTATTTGACAGACAAAGATCACAAGTAGGCAGTGAGGCAGGCAGAGAGAGGAGGAAGCAGGCTCCCCACCAAGCAGAGAGCCCGATGCGGGACTTGATCCCAGGACCTGGAGATCATGACCTGAGCTGAAGGCAGAGGCTTTAACCCATTGAGCCACCCGGGCGCCCCTAAGCAACACAATTTTAAGAATAAGAATGAAAACATATATTTCTAATGAAACACGGCAGAAGCTTGCTTTCTTTTATATTACCATGCATTCTCATTTAATTCTCAACACAATCTGACTGACAGTACAAGTAACAGACATCCTATAAGTCAAGAAAGGAAGAAGTATAGATAATTTCCAAGGATACTGGGGGCAGATTCTGCATTCTCTCCACAAGAAGAGAATGTGGCCTCATTGATAGTAAATGGGCTTAGGAACCAGGAACTACCAGCGTTTATTAACAATTCCTTAAGTAGAAACTTGGAGATTTTTAGTGCATCTACTTTGGGGGTGGTAATTTAAGTCCAAAGAATAAAAGGACAGTGGTTTAGCAATTGGCTGTTTGATCAACTCTGGCAGGATCCTAGCTGCCAGAGGGAGGAGGGATATTGGCATCTGGGTCTTTCTTAGGGAGTCAAAGGTCAACATAATGCCACATACCCTCTCTGTCTGAGCAGCCACCTGGTTTCATCAGGCATAGGTGTCCTTGACTAAGTATGGTAGTGATAGTAAATTACATAAAAAGCTAAGATAGTTCTTATTACTCTCTTGTCGCAATTCAGGAAAGAGTGTCTGAGAAAGCTTTGGGAACATTCCCCAATTATTTAACTACTGTGTGGTAGAACTGAGATCTGGATCCAGTGCCATCAGTTTTCCATCTGGATGGCTGTTATCTAGCACATCAGGTAAGGGTAGTCAGCCAGCTCAGGCCCCATTTCATTCCCTTTGTCCTCAGTCATCTCCCAGTTGAAAGATTTAAATCTGCTATGGGATTCTTGGAAATGTGTTTGTTTTCTTGATGTTGTACTCCTTCTCTGTACCTTTTTCCATTTTCCTAGAGTGAACTAAAATCACCATTACGGAACCATTAGAGAAAAGCCAAGAGAACTGCCATAAACTTAGTCTTGACAGAATTGAACTACTGAGTTAGTGGCACATCTGGAAAACTCTGGATTTTTCTTTCTTTCATAAAAATCAATTTAAATCAGTTTAATGAGGTTTCTAGCTACTATCTAATTAGCCCATTTAATGCCTCTTTGCTGGATATCATTTTGCCTGATTAATATTAGAGTCTCAATTATTTTTGTGCTACATTTGTCTAAAACTGCTTTATCCATCCTTTATTTTTAATGGTTCTGGGCAAGTTTAATCTAGGTATGACCCAAGTAAGCAGCATAAGTTGGGTTTTGTTTTTAACTCAATCTGAAAGAGTGTTAGCTTAATCTCAATTACAAATCTAAAAAATAGTAAGGCTATTTCAGTATCACACAATTTATATCATCTATAAGTCACAATGAATGCAAAACAATCTGGGATTATTTCATTAAAAAACCAAGAGCACAGTTCTTCATGGGATATTGGTTACCTATAAATTTTTTGCCTAATCCTTCATAAACCCACATGTGACCCTGACAGGCCAAAGGTGTCGGCTTCATCTGGAAGTTGATAATATCAAGGCAAACAACATGATGTAAAGGGGCTAATAACTTCCTGTGGCAACTATGGCACAGTTAAAAGAAAGTCAGGAATGATTTCCAAATAGCACATATTGTTAGTGACTTTGTTCAGAGTTCTATGCATTGCTGTTATTGACGCCATCTGCTTCTTTGTGTTTCAGTGAAAGAAGGATTTTTTATTTTAAATTGTAACCATTAAAAATATTTCTAATAATTTGTTAAGATTTTTAATTAAGTTCACCTGTCATGGTGAATGGTTGGTCAATCTCGCATAGTCCTCTAAATTCTGATTGGCAATTTGTCTGAATTTGCCCCAAACTCCCCCAAATCACATAAATTAACTCAGGATTGAGATGTTACACAAATCTTCACTTTTCACTTCACACTTTAGACTTATTCTATTGTTTAATTCAAGGAATGTTCTCTATTTTGGCAATTTAGGGACCATTCACTGAGTATCTAGTATGTGCCAGAAGACTCTACATACATTATTTCTTTTTCTTTTTTTTTTTAAAGATTTTTTTTTAATTTATTTGACAGAGAGATCACAAGTAGGCAGAGAGGCAGGCAGAGAGAGGGGAAAGCAGACTCCCCACTGAGCAGAGAGCCCGATGCGGGGCTCGATCTCAGGACCCTGAGATCCTGACCTGAGCCAAAGGCAGGGGCTTAACCCACTGAGCCACCCAGGAGCCCCTATATACATTATTTCTAACTCCAAAACTGTTTGATAGAGGTCTGACTTTCTACTTTACCTAGCAAATGATCTCTTTTGTGGAGAAAGTACACAATTTATCAATAGGGACAATCTTACATTTAGTTTTTTGATTCTGAAGGCCTCAAACCAGGGATTACCTTAAAGTCTATTCTTCAAGGAGAGTAGGTAGAAAATAATGCCTTAAGCAAGGTTTGCTGCTTGTCAAGGGATCATTCACAAACTCCTTTCATTATAATAAATATTCCTTCCTCACCTCACAATAGTTCTGTGAAGAGTATCCTGGGATCTGTATGATTCCTCCTGGTTTAGTCAGAATAACATCCTCCCAAGTGGCTGTACGTTCTTGCTTTGAACTCTGGAGAAATTTGGTAGCTTTACTGCCCTTTGGACCTGAAAATAAAGAAAAAAAAAAAAGCAATGAAAATAAAATTAATTTTTGAGAGGCTTATTATATGCCTTATCAGATAGAGAAGTCGCTTTTCCTCCCTGTTTTAGAACAAAACCTTAACAGAAGTGGTTATTTTCACTAAAAAGCCTCTATCTGAATCATTCAAAGATACAGAGAACAGCACTTCTCTCAGAACTGTCTTTGGCACAACCTCAAGTCAATAGAAGATAATGTGGAAAAACTATAGATAATGCCAGTTCTCTGCACAATTTAATCTAAAAGCAACATTCTTAATATAGCTTTTTAGGAAAACATGTGACTCTTTATTTCTCACTGAACTCTTTCCCCCAAATATATCTCTGCATGGATTTTTGGTGCCAAGGAAAGAAATTAGCTTTCAGTTACCTATACTTATCAAAAGTCAAAAGCCTTATTAAGGGATGTTGGATGGCCCAGTCTGTTAAGTCTGCCTTCGGCTCAGGTCATGATCCCAGGGTCCTGGAATCAAGTCCCGCTTTGGGCTCCTTGCTCCGCAGGGAGCCTGCTTCACCCACTGCCTGCCACTCCTCCTGCTGTACGCTCTGACAAATAAATAAATAAAATCTTTTTTAAAAAGCCGTATTAATTACTTGTCCTAAAATGCAATCTGATAAATCAGCATTTACATTACGATGCTAGCATCTAACATTTGTGTAGTTTTGTCTTAAAAACTTGTTCTAAACTTTTATTATAATATCATTATAAAGAAAATTCTGATACAGAGATAATAAATGATAGACAGCTAGTCAACCAGCTAAAAGGTAGAACCCTTATATTCTGATCCACAGCAAAGGCCGTCCGTGGCACAAAACCACATCACAATAGAAAATGTTGTCTTGCAATCAACGTATCGGAGTCACATCCAGAAATCACAATTCTGGATTATTTACAAGTCAATCAAGTTATCCACTTTCTCTTATCCAGTTTCTCTTTTGAATTTGACCAATCTCAGATCCCTTAAATACACTTTCCTTTCAAACATGAGCCTCTCACAGAAACACCATTTCTTACAAAATAATGTATATGCTTTGAAATAACTCTAAAAAGAAAAACACTGATTTTTAACTTTATAAAATGATGAAGCATACCTTGGACTCTAAAAACAATGTAACTTATGCCCAAAGAACCTTGCACAAACGAACAAAATACCACTCTCACTAGGGGTCCGGAGCTCATGAAAATCATTGGGTAAGCCCTCTTCCACATAATTCACCTAGGTTTAAAAAAATGAAATCTAGTAAAACACAAGAACTAAAAATGTTTTTAGCAGTTTCTCTACTTTAGGTAGAGCCATTAGTTTTATTTTTAATGAAATATATTTGACATTTAACATTGTATAAATTTAGAATGTACACCATGTTTATTTGATACATTTATATACTGTAATAGGACTGCCATTCTAGTGATAGTTAGCTACTACCACCTCTCATAGTTATCATTTCTTTTTTGTAGTAAAAATAATTAAGATCTAGTCCCTCAGCAAGTTTGAGGATTATAATATAAATGTTGACTATATTCAATATAGTGTGTACTCGATCTCCAGGACTTGTCTACTAGTTACAAGTTTGTACCTATGAGGGAGGAATTTATTTCACTCTGCAAAATGAGGGAAACAGGGCTCCAGAACTCAAATAACTCACCCAAAGTTAGACTGGTAGGGTGGGGACTCAGGATCTAAATCCAGTCCTCATCACAGGCTGCTATGCCATATTGCTCCCTTGAAGGACAGCAAGAAGTAAATTACTTCATCTTTAAAATGATGCTGATATGTCATTTTTCTTCCAGTAGAGTAACCTACTTATTAAAAATATCTCACCATGAAAAATCAATGATGGAAAAACTTCTACCTGAAAATTTATTCTTTATCTATAGTCAATCTTTCTTTTCTTTTCTTTTTTTTTTTTTATTGCTTTAGGTTGAGGACCTGAGTCAAAGCTGAAAGGGAAAATTGTAACCATAATTCTAAAACAATTCAGAGGGCTGATTAAGAAGGTGTGAAAAGCACCTGTGAGTGTCTTAGGATCAAACTTCTCTTTTAGTAGAGTCAGTATCACCCTACATTTATTTAAATATCACCTGCTCAGAAAGAAATTTGCTGGTTATACTACATATGACTGTAGGGCACCTACATCCCAGCATCTCTTTCTTCCCACTTCATTCCCCCCCAGCTCATCTACCTAATGTATTGCATATTTTATTTTCTTATTATGTGTCCACTTTCCATTGGAATATAAGTTTGATAAGGGCAGGGATTTCTTTTGTCCATTTTGTTCACTCCTGAATCCCCACAACCAAGAAGAGTGGGTCTCTAGCCCCTAGCTGATCCTCCTTACAAGTATTTGTGGAGCAAGGGAAGGAAGAGATTATATCTGAGAAGAAGAAAAGAACAAAATGTATTAGATTGCATAACACATTAGGGTAAAATGCTGTTGAAATAGTATTTGAAAAATGATCAAATACTTATTCACAGCAAGTGCAGATCAATGCAGCTGTTGGACGAGTGAGTTGCTGGCTCCCACAGGGAAAAAGATAGCATTTTATGGTATAGAAGAATACTATCTGGCTTGAATAAGGGACAATACCTCCATTACAGTCTTGCAGTTGTTAGCTATCATCTGAAGAGAAAGAACCATTCTACAAGGTTCAAGCTGACAATTTCAGATCAAAGAAATGCTAGGTTGGAAAATTATAGGATTCCCCCAAATTAATCCACAACAAAGCCAAGCATGGCTCTCAACAGGTTATAAAGATAAAGATAAGTTTTCCCAGAAAATGTTTCTTTTTATATGGGAATCTAGTATATAATACAATGCTACAAGATGGAAAGAAAATAGTTTTCTCTTAGAGATATAGATATAGCATCACTTTACCATATGAGAAAAAACATTTCAGCAGGATTAAAGAAGTTTGTGATTAATTTTTTTTTCTGAACTCAGAATGAACAATAAATACTTAAAAAGCAATGAGATAAATCAAAGTAAAGGTGTTTATAGATAGATTTAAATAAATTTTTAATGTTTACATCAACATAATAAAAATTAAAGGGCCACCTGGGTGGCTCAGTTGGTTAAACATTTGACTCTTGGTTTCAGCTCAGGTCATGATCTCAGGATCATGAAATCAAGCCCCGTGAAATCAACTACCACGCTCAGCAGGGAGTCTCCTTTCTCTCTTCCTTTTCCTTCCCCTCTGCCCTTTCCTTCACTCGTGTGTGTGTGTGTGTGTGCCCACTCTCTAATAAATTAATAAAATCTTAAGAAAAATGAAAGGCAAATAGCAACCTTATCAATAAATACTTGCAAATTATGAGAAAGGAAAATGTACGTATAACAGCTTTTGTAAACCAATAAAAATATTCAAAAATGTATGGTAATGACAAGAAATTAAAAAAAACAGCCAACCAACATATGAAAAAAAATCCGCTAATGATTAAAATGAAAGTGAAAGTGCTTATCAAACTAATATATTCAGTTATAGTGCAAGAGGCTCCCCATTATTGCCAATGGCAGTGAAAACTGACATAGCTTTTCTGAAGAGTTATTTATCAGTATACACTCCTGGAAAAAATTGTGCTGTGTCTCTAGGGATGATTCTAATGTGGGAAGACACAATAAGAAGCAAATTATCAAGATCCCTGCTTTCATGATTCTTTTATTTTAGCCAGGTAAATAAAGAAGATGATTTCAAAAACTGATCAAGGCTATGAGTGAAATAATCAGAATATAATGAAAAGGACTTTGGGAGGGAATGAATGGCACTACTTTAGACTGAGAAGTCCTCTTTGAGAAGGTGACCTATGGTTCACTGATTCACTCATTCAGTTCTTCTAGGTCTCACATACTGTTCCAGACACTGGAGAGTCTTCAGATGAGGAGATGAAAGCTTTAGCCCCTGAAAGCTCACGTTCAATAGAGAAAACACAAACCACAAACGTGAAAAAAAAATCACAATGTTGGAAGACAGTAATTGCTAAAGAAAAGGGGGAGGCACTAAGTATCCAGGCAAAAGGTGATGTAATTGATAGCAATTAAGTTAGGTCTCTTAAGAAGGTGACATTCTAGTCAAGCCTTGAGGGAGATGAGGGACAGGTGGAGAAGGAGTGGGACAAGGGCCCTGAGGTGAGAATACAAGCACCTGATCATGTGAGTCAGCGAGGGAGACAGAAGGTCGTGCTAGGGATCTGGGATTTTACTCCAGCTCTAAGACCTGGAGCTGTTTTATTCAAGGCAGATGGAGAAGGCCATCTGATCACAGGAGAAAAATGGGATGATCTCAGGGTCCTTGGGATCAAGCCCTGCATCGGGTTCTCTGTTCGGCGGGGAGCCTCCTTCCCCCCTCTCTCTGCCTGCCTCTCTGCCTACTTGTGATCTCTCTCTCTCTCTGTCAAATAAATAAATAAATAAATCTTAGAAAAAATAAAGAAAAATAGGGGCACCTGGGTGGCTCAGTGGGTTAAAGCCTCTGTCTTCGGCTCAGGTCATGATCCCAGGGTCCTGGGATGGAGCCCCATATCGGGCTCTCTGCTCAGTGGGGAGCCTGCTTCCTCCTCTCTCTCTCTCTGCCTGCCTCTCTGCCTACTTGTGATCTCTGTCTGTCAAATAAATAAATAAAATCTTTAAAAAAAAACATAAAATAAAAATAAAAGAGAAAAATAAAAGAAAGAAAAGGAAGAAAGGAAAGAAAAAAGGAAGGAAGCAAAGAAAGAAAAGAAAAAAGAAAAGAAAGAGAGAAAAGAAAGAAAGGCATACCTATTACATGAATCAACACTTTGGTGGTAGTGGTACCCAAGTCAAGTTCTCTTGTGATTTTAAGCTGCCTATACAGAAAAGCCTCCCAACTCCAAGTTGAAATGCCAGCAAGGATTATTACCAGACACACTTTTCTCATCGTGGTTTTCTTCATAAACAGTCATAACTGAATCTGGACACACAGGAGACCAAGGCAGCGACAGGTACTTAACCGTCAATTTTGCCATACTGCTCGGAGACAACCTGAGCACCCAAGAACATTCCAGTTCTCCTCTATAATTAGGTGGATATCCTGGAGCTGCCAAAAAAGCCTCTGGGCTCTTCTAGTTCCACCTCAGAGTAACAACCTACAGTTCAGAGCACACAGACACTAGGGACCAACATGAACAAAGCAGAGTGAGGTTCTATCATGAACTTGAAAAACTTAGGCTTGTAAGAAGAGAATGAAAACTTCATTACTGTTACATGGCCTTGGGTAAAAATGATCATCCCATTTAACACATCCTATTTTCTTCAAATGAGGTTGTAGGAGTAGAATTTAAATTATCATTATTTAAAATTTTTTTTTCACCGAATCTTTTAAATGCCTTAGAAGAAGCACAGTGAGTATGCACTCTTTCCATCCTGCATGTTTTCATTTCCTTCCTTCTTTGAGATGCAACTGAAGTTCTGTTCCTAAAAGCTTCACTAATTTCACTGAGCATTTATCTTGCTGGGACAAATGATTACATTCATGGAATTCGTGACTGAGATCACAAAAAGGAGGACGTGCTGCATACATTTGAAGGTCTCTCACTTCTTCCACTTGCTCTTAAGTACAAGGGCACCTCTAGACCTATAGGCTACCTACAGAGCCTCCGGTGCCAGGGCCTCTCTGGCCCATGGACCTTGCCATCCGCTACTCCTTCAGCTCACAGCCTCGACTCCTCTTCCTTCCCCTCTGTGTATTCCCTCGCCAAAAATCCGCTGAGCAATTTCAAATTGAAATAGTCTATATTCAAATGAACACATTTTAATGTCTGGGTATGAATTAATACATGCATTATTGTAGATGCCTTGCCATAGAGAAATTAATGACCTCAGGTGACACATAAATAAATATTCTTTCATGAACAGTAGAAATGAAGAGTGGCAGAAGGTGAAGAAGGGAAATTAAATTTATAAGACTTCAGGACTCTATTCAATCGCCTAGTCCTGTTATCTCTTTGCAAATTCTCCCCTTTCATTTAGATGGCTACCATAATCTAATTTAGATATTTATAGACCTACTTTGATTTAATAGTAACCTAACAGATTTCCCAATCTCTAATCTTCCCCCACCCCATGCCCTCCAATCTGGGATAGGGTATGAAACAAGAGAATTAAGTTCTCTCCTTGCTCCAAGCAACTGAAATTGTGGCTTTGACCCCAACATGTCCTTTCAGTCATTTTTTTCCTGTCCACATGAATCCTCTATGACAAATCCGCCTGGAAAATGAACCAAATCATGTGAAGCCACTTCTTTTTATAAATGGGCTAACAATCCTCTTGTGTAAAAACCCAGGGGTGGGAGTAGATGGATGTTAAATATAGGATAGTCCCAACATTTTCTCTCATAGAATATCCACAGAATTAAAACAAAACAGTACCCTTTCTTATGTGAAACTTGCAAATTTCTCTGGCATGCACATGTATTTCTGAACACAGACAAATGAAAAATATCTCTACATTTTAATGTTCATTTGCCGAATGGGACAGTTTAATGAATGTACTGGTTGGTCACTACTGGACATCACTTGTTGATTGTTGTCATTCATCATGCCATCTCTATTTTAAGAGCCTGATATGCATTCACTTTCTTATGTACTAATTAAAATTGTTCATTTAACTCAAGCCATCAAAATCATTAGGTTTTAGGATCTTGGAACCTAAGTCTGCTCTCCATCTCAACCCCAATTCAGATTCACTTTTAATCGAAGTAGGACCCTTTGATTCTTGTGTTGTCAGACCATGCCACCCACAAATGGTCCCCATATTACCCCTTCTTATTCTTAGAAGATTTTAGCAGTCATTTTCTCCAACATTATTTCTGCCACAAATCTTGCTATAGACGATGAGCTTACCACATCAGCTTCTTAATTTCTCAACTTCCTTCTGATGATCTTGTTCTCCAGCTGACGTCAGCCACCCACCCCAGTGCTGAGCCCCTCAGGACCCTGTCCCCAGCAATAACACCAAGCCTTCCATGGCTCTGTTTCAAGCACTGCTGTCTCCATCCACAATCTTCTACCTTCTCAGCTCCCCCCAATGTTCCTTTCACCTTTTAAGACTTGATATACATCTATTCAGCCACATTTTCTTTGTCCCTAACTCATCTCTCACCCTCATTCACTGTTTTCCTAGCTTAAATTCCAATAACACATCATTTTCATCCCTTCCTCCTACATGCTTTCAATACCCTTATACTCTTGCATACTTGAGAAACCCATTCTGATGAATCTACCCTCCATCTGTTCCTCTATGTGCTACCCCTCAGTGTCTCCAGAAGAAAATATACAACTAAGCTAACTAAGTTAAGCTAACTCCTTCTTAATTCGTGTTCATTAATCTCAGAGGCTTTTACGTTGCCCAGTAATCCTACTACATTTTCCTAGTCCATGCACTTTGTCACTTTTTTAGAGAACTATTTTATACTTCCTCTTTTTCCCACTTAAAACCCTTAAATCCTCTTTCACAACCCTGTTCCATCTACTAAATGCAGAGAAGCAATTTAAAAATTGCCAAAAGTTCCTACCCCCACATGTACCCATCCCCCAGCATAAGTATTCTGCCTCCATCCAGCAACTATGGATGAACTACACTTTGCTACTTTCTGAGACTAATCCCTCCTGCCAAGCACAAGATCGCATCCCCTTTCTCCTACTGAAGGTCATCACTCTAGAAATTCCCCCATCTCTTATCTCCTCTTCTATTCCCCCCCCCCACCTCCTTCCTGGTTGTCTACTGGCCTTGACTGTATGTGGGATGGATGGGGACAGAGATAGGTGAGAAGGAAGAGATGGTGACCACCTGGAAACCAAGAATGATGGCATCATAGAACTTTCAACTCCCTACAGGGCAATTACAGACTTCTAATTCTCTAGTTGCAGTTTGATTGTAACTAAAAATAAAAATTCTATTAGCAAACAAGTACTGACAACTGTGGGGGATTACGAGTGACTAACACTGATGCTGACTGTGGTTCTCTCTCATATCCAGAGTTCTCAGCCAGTGAGATACCTGAAAATCTAAGGACCTTTGTTTATGTAGGAAAAAATACACCAGAGGTCAGAATAATTCTATGCACTCCTTCAGAATTCAAGCACTTGTTCATAATCACAATACATATATTTTTAACCTGCAACTGCTGTATCTCTGGGGGTAGAAAAGAAACCAAATGATCACAGTAACAACACTCCTTTTTTTTTTTTTTTTTAAATTCAGTTTAAACTACCAGCCAGAATGAAAATACAGGGCTTATCCTGTTCCACAGAAAATTACTGAACCAGGGCATACCATGCTTTTTGCCAAATTCTTCCTAGCTGCATTACACGGATAACATGAACATCTATTACCTGGTCCAGATGCATCGTCTGTTGAAGGTGTGGGTGGTGGCAACTGTCGTCTTCGTAATGTTTTGCTTTCCTTACTTATCTGAAGTGAAACAGGACCTGTACCTGGAGAGAGCATGTTAAAAATAAATAAAGATGAAAGCCTCGAAACAAAATGTAGTCTATACCAAAACAGCTTTTATCAAAAGAAAATGCAAATCTAGGATTACAGCAGCCTCAGGAAAAGTCAGTTTTACTCTCACTCTGCCCAAGGGAGAATGTATTCTTACAGAATTTTAATGTGCATTTTAATGTTTTAGAAACTAAAATAAATGAAATACTACTTCATGTGTTTTTTTCTTTCATAATGCTGATATCTACAATACTCACTTCTCACAAGCCTGCTCTAAAGAAAGAGGAATTGTTTTAATAATATCTGAAAAATATTTACCTTTGATTTTGGATTGGATCCAGTCCAAGATGACACTCACCCTGGTAAATACACCTGGCTTCCCTGGCTGGGCACAGCCAGCCCCCCAACTGGCAATGCTGTATAGGACAAAGAGAACTTTTTCATGTCTACATACTAATGGGCCACCAGAGTCTCCCTGAAACACCAAGAAAATGTGTTCTAAAAATTTGCTTTAATCAGAGCTCCTGCTTTCAATTTTGGAAGAGGAATAGTAAATAATTTATTCATAACACATTTCTTTAATTTAAAAATACTAATATTTTGTCAATTTGTATACCTTAGAGTACTTAAATAAATAAAATCACAAAGATATTACAACTGATACCACAGAAATACAAAGAATCATGAGACTATGAATAACTATACACCAAAAAATTAGATAACCTGGAAGAAATAGATAAATTTCTAGAAACAGACAAACTGCCAAGACCAAGTCATGAGGAAACAGAAAATCAGAATAGACCAATTTGAGCAAGGAGACTGAATCACTAATCAATAACATCTCAGTGAAGAAAAGCTCAGGACCAGATGGCTTCACTGGTGAATTCTACTGAACATTTAAAGAAGAATTAACGACATTTCTCCAACTCTTCCCAAAAATTGAATAAGAGGGAACACTCTAAAACTTGTTAGGTAAGGTCAGAACTACCCTGACACCAAGGCAAGATGAGGACACCATAAGAAGGAAACAAACAAACAAACAAAAAAAAAAACTAGAGGCCAACATCCCTGATGAACATAGGTGCAAAAATCCTCAACAAAATACTACCAAAATACTAGCAAATACTAGCAAAATTCAACAACACATTAAAAAGATCATACACAATGATCAGGGGGGATTTATTCCAGTGATACAAGGATAGTTCAACATACCCAAATCAATAAATATGATATACCACATTAACAGAATGAAATTTAAAAATCTTATCATTTGAATAGTATAGAAAATGTATTTGACAAAATGCAGCATCCCTTCAAGAAAAACTCTCAACAAACTGGATATAAACGGAACGTATCTCAAGATAATAAAAGTCATACATAACAAACCCATAATTAACATCATACTCAATAGTGAAAAGTTGAAAGCTTTTCTTGTAAGATCAGAAACAAACCCAGGGTGCCCACTTTCATCATTCCTATTCAATATAGCACTGGACATTTTAGCCAGGACAACCAGGCAAGAAAAAGAAATAAAGGGAAGGAAGGAGTAAGTCAAGAAGGAAGAAGCAAAGCTGTCTTTATTTGCAGGTGATATGGTCTGAGAAAATCCTAAAGATTCCATCAAAAAACTGTTAGAACTATAAACAACAACAACAAAAACCTATTAGAACTAAATGATGAGTAACGTTTCAAGGTACAAAGCAAGCATACAGAAAACCCTTGTGTCTCTATACACTAACAACAAAATGCACAAAAGATAAACAGGGGATTAAGGAGGACACTTGTGATAGGCACCAGGTGTTGTATGTAAGTGTTGAATCACTAAGTTTTACATCTGATACTAATATCACACTGTTATGTTAACTGGAATTTAGATTAAAACTTGAAAAAAAAAGGAAATAAAAAAAATGAAAACAATCTTATATACAAAACCTTCAAAAAAAAAAAAGTACTTAGGAATAAAGTTACCCAAAAAGGTGAAAGATCTCTACCCTAAAAACTATAAGACTTTGATGAAAGAAATTGATGAAAATGGAAACAAATGGAAAACATAATCCCATGTTCACAGATTGGAAGAATCAATGTTGTGTCCACCTACAGATTCAATGACGTGCATTTAAAAATTCCAATAGCATTTTTCATAGAGAGACAAAAAAAAACAAACAAACCAAAATTCACATGGGCCCCCAAAAGACCCTAAATAGCCTAAAAAGCAATCCTGAGAAATAACAAAGTTGGAGGCATCACATTTTCTGATTTCAAAATATGTTACAAATCTATAGTAATCAACACAGTATGATACTGGCAGAAGAATAGACACATAGACAAATGGGCTAGAGTCATGAGCCCAGAAAAACCCTTGCATATACAGTCAACTAATGCTTGAGACAAAGGAGCAAAAAATACTCAATGAAGAAAGGATAGTCTCTTCAAAAATGATGTTGGGAAAACTGGACGACCATAAGCAGAGTGGAATTGAACTCTATTTTATACTTGAAATGGATTATAGACTTAAATATAAGACTACAAACTGTAGAACTCCTTTAGAAGAAAACACGGGCGGGGGCGGCGGGGAGAAAGCACAGGGAAAACGCTGCTTGACATAGGTCTTGGCAACAATTTTGGGGAAGGGGTGATATGAAACCAAAAACACAAGCAATAAAAGAATGAATCAATTAAGTGGAACTACATGAAACTAAAATGCTTCTACACCTCGGAAGAAACAATCAACAAAATGAGAAGGCAACTTATGGGATGGGAGAAAATATTTGCAAATCGCATATCTGATAAAGGGTTAATATACAAAATACATAAACAACTTATACAAACTGATAACAAAAATGATGCAACCTAAAAAATGGACAGAGGATCTGAATAGTCATTTTTCCAAAGAAGACATACAGATGGGTAACAGGTATGTGAAAAGATGCTCAACTTCACCGGTCATCAGGGAAACACAAATCAAAAGTACAATGAGATACCAACTCACACTTGTTAGAATAGGTATCAAAAAGACATAAAAGATGTTGGCAAGGATAAAGGGAATCCTTTTGCACTGCTGGTAGGAACGTAAATTGGTACATCACTATGGAAAATAATATAAACTTTCCTTAAAAAATTAAAAATTGACTACCATATGATCCACTTCTGGGTATATACCCAAAGGATATAAAAACAGGTTATCAAAGAGGTTATCTACACTCCCATATATATCACAGCTTTATTCACTATAGCTGAGACATAAAAACAATCTATTTTTCTGTCACAGGATGAATGGATAAAAAAATATGGCATATACATATATATGACATATATATATGACACACATATATATATATGACAGCAAAAGACAAATATTGTATGATATTACTTATTCGTGGAATCTAAAAAAGCTGAACTCAAAGAAGCAAAAAGTAGAAGGATAGTTACCAGAAGCTGGGGTGGGGAGAGCTGGTGGGGAATGGGAGAGATCTTGGTCAAAGGGTACAAACTTCCAGTTATAATAATTCTGGGATTCTAGTGTACAGCATGGTTATTATGGTTAACAATACTATATTAGATATTTAAAAGTTGCTAAGAAAGTAGATCTTAAGTGCTCCTACCACAAGAAAGACATGCTAATTATATGAGATGGCAGAGGTGTTCATTAACTCCACTATGGTAAGCATTTCACAATATACAGGGGTATCAAATAGTTACACTGTACATCTGCAACTGACACAGTGTTATATGTCAATTACAGCTCAATAAAGCTGTAAACAAAAAAAAGCCTTAAAGCATAGGATTTATCTTTTAAAGTAGACTTTATGATTTTTTTAAAGATTTTATTTATTTGACAGACAGAGAGATCACAAATAGGCAGAGAGGCAGGCAGAGAGAGAGGGGGAAGCAGGCTCCCTGCTGAGCAGAGACTCCAATGTGGGGTTCCATCCCAGGACCCTGGGATCATGACCTGAGCTGAAGGCAAAGGCTTTAACCCACTGAGCCACCCAGACGCCCCAGGCTTAATGATTTTTAATCAGCCCCCTTTTTCTTTTACAGAAATGTACTTTTTGTCTTCTGATAAAATAAACTGAGCTTATGACATATTTGACATGACTTCTATTTTATATGAAGAATTTTATGGAAGAAATCCTAAGGTGGGAATAGGGAGATAGATTCCCTTGTCTGTAATGCAGAACAATTAACTTGTTCTCTGGGCCTAATTTTTTTTCTTTATGAAGTAAGGTTACACTTGAGACCTCTTTCCAGTTTGTAAGTGTCCGATGTGTCAAGTCAGGTTTGTTTTTTCTTTAAATTACTGATTCATTCAGTACCAACACATACTAAATAAAGATTTTTTTTTTTTTCTTGCAGTTACAAACATTCCATGATCCAGAAGGGCCTAATTCATTTACTATTGCCAGGGTCTATCCCAGGGCTTACCATATGGTAAATATTCAATAAGCAAATGGTATCTGTTTATTTTTAAAGAATTATGTAGTACCTACTGTGAGCTGGGTATTCTGAGCATGAGAGAGTATAAACAAATTAGATGGTGATAATAGCTACAAAGAAAATAGAACAAAAAGTAGAGAATAAAGGCAGGTAGTTGTATGTGCTTACACACTTGTGTGGGTGTATGTAGTTTTAATAACACTTGAGCTGATATATGAGAGATGAGAAGGAGCTGGGTTTTCAAAAGCCGGGAGGAATAGCATTTTATGCAGAACTGGTGCCTGGGCTACCGCCCCAAGACAGGCAGGATTCAGGGACTTGTAAGGTCAGAACATATTCGGTGTGGCTGAAATATATAAGCTGTATGAAATAGATTGAAAAAGTCAGCAGGAACAGGACATAGGCTACTCTGGGAAGACCGAGATCACCCTGTAGGTCAAAGAACTTGACATTTTCAAAGACCATCTAGAATGCGTCCTGAGCAAAGCAGCACAGAATTCTGCATTGCGTCTGAAACTCCACATCTCTGCATTCCAACATTCTACTTCACCTTCCCGGAGGAGAAATTACATTAGCAGGTCCATTACTTCTAAGCACACACAGGAAAGTAAAAATCAACTACCTGATAGAAATACTCGGGTCCACTTTACCGAAGTTTCTGAAGTCACCTTGCTAGTAACTTGGTGTTCTTTAGCTTGCCACGTTTATTAGCCAGAATCTCAGCTCCTCCTTTCCTCCCCTTGTACTGGCAGCAGATTTGGTCGTGCTGCAAAGGGACAGTTGGATGTAGCTGAAGTAAAGGCCCACCAAGATCGCACCTCTGTCATGGACCTAATTCCTTCCCTAGTTCTCCTCTACCCTCTTGGTACACAGTAAAGTGTGCCCTTAATGTCAGATGCTGTCAAACCTGACAGAGACAACAGAGCCATCTGTGATTCCTTTGATTTGAAGCAGAGAGAAAAGCCATCCCTCAAAAGGGGAAAAATGACCACATTAATTCAGAGCACTTTTCTATTTGATATGTACAGTATAGCATTTATGTCCTTTAGAAGATGGTATGAGTGCCCTTCCAAGAGTCTTCAAGTCTTCCAGGCCACATCCTGGCTGTGTGCCTGAGGGCACTTCCCCTGTCAGTCCCATCCACAAGGGAGACCAGCAGTATGGAAAGTGCAGAGGGACCATGAGACCCCTCCCCCAGCAGCCCTGGAACCACAAATTTGGGGAAGCAGTATGTAAATATCCCAGCTCCCTCACTCCTCAGATGGGACAAATGTGTTGAGTGCGTTTTGCATTGAAGGATTAAGCTCAGTCCCTTTACTGTGGTAGCTGACTTTGTAGAACTTCTCTCGCATTTCCTGCCTTCCCTTCCCTATACTACCCTCCTGACTTTCCTACCAGCCATGTCTGCACTTCCCATGCAGACCATTGTACTTGAATCTTTGTCTCAAGGTCAGCTTCTGGGGAATGCAAATTCAAAGGCAGAAAGCAGAGTCTGAATAGTACTTGACACCACAAAAGGGGTTAACTGCCATAAATTGATACTCAGTGTTAAGAGGAGACCTCCCTCTTTCTCTCCTCACATTTTTACATGGAAGGACTTCTTCCTATGATAACACCCAGTTTTCTCCCATTGGTTCTTTTTTCTTGATTAAGGTGAAAAGGATCAAAAAGCAGTACAGACTAGAGATTCATCCTTTCTTCCCTCTGTATTCTAGACTGGTATGAAATGATAAACCCAGAGAAGTGTATTGGCCCTGAAGACCCAACGGTTTCTATCAGTAGGCTGCCTCAAATCCAGACTGCTGAAGGAGGGTTACAGAGCATCAGAAATCCTTTTTGGTTGTATCTCTAAGGTCACATTCCTCTCTTGGCTTCATGGTTATGAAAGCTGGTGTTTTATGATCCATTTGTCCACATTCTGTCTTGCGCTTAGTAGACCTGAACTTGCCAAAAGCACATTTGTCCAACTGACATGTGGATATGACTATACCACTTTTGCCTCTAAATATGTGAAATTAAACTACTATTTTGGGATTTGTTTTCCACTTCATATGCCAACCAGTTCTTCAAAGTTTCTCATTTTCTTCATGATCATTTTAATCCGTGATAGAAAATTAAATGGGAACACAAAGGAGATTAATATTAATGTAAAAGCAATTAGGATACACTGACTTGGACTCCTCCTTTGCTTGCTCCTCTTTTCCCAAAGCCTAGCATCTCTCTGAGGCCCTACGTGCCCATGGGCTCCTAGTCCCCACCTGTTCTCCTGCCTGTAGGCTGCTCTGGCCTCTCAGCAAGTTCAGAGTGAGGTGCTCACTCTTCCTGTTATCCTACTGGCCTTCCAGGAAGGGCACACTGTCGGGCTGCCAGGTGGCCTGTGCCTCTGAGCGTCTCCTCCTGTTCTAAGGAGAATCCCCAGCAGACAATGACTTTGAATCTTCCTCTGAAAAATCAATCTTCTCACCTGACAGAAGTCTCTCCCTCCAGAGGCTGCTAAGTCAGCACACGTCATCTTCTCCGTGAGCCCTCCTTGGTGAGAGGAGTGAGCACGTTCCCAGACCTCTCTTTCCAACACAAGCACCTGGATCTGTTGGAAGCTCCTTGCTAGGCCGCCGTCTGCTGAAGGAACGGATTCATAGGCAGCTTCGTAATGAAGTAAAAACCCAATTCTGTGAACAAACATATTTAAGTTCAGACTGATCTGTACTACTGTAGTTGCCATCCCTCAGGTTCACCTGAGCTGACGGGGACTACTGAACCAAATGCGTCTCATGTAGGATGTCTGTTTTCAGGTGTGGCATCTTTGCCAAGGAATATATTGTCAGGAGAACAACACCAGAAACATTTTTTTCCCCACTTACTTTTGATTCAAAGTTTAGTGTTTCACATATTGCCACATAAGAATTCAGAAAGGAAAATTCAGCAAGACATGAATTGCTATTGTATAGAATTTATGTGATGATATGTTTTTATACAGTATATTTATACATAAAATATATTATCAATGTTACAGGTTTATATGATTTCCTAATATAAACCAAAATCACATTCCGTTTTCCTCAACTGTCACTGAGACTAATCTTAACTCCAATTTAAAAGGACTAAGGATAAAGGCTGTAAGGCTGACAATGAACACTAAAACACTCATAACTGACCCTCGGGCAGGCCTGTGTTAATATGTATTTATGCAAAACTTATTCTATCATTTTGGATTCCTAGTTAATAAAAAAGCTAAGTTTAGTATTAGAAATCACCTTACATTTACATAGTACTGTCACAGGACTCCTGCCCACCAATATAACATTGTGAGGTGAGCTGTTTGCACATGTGATCACATGGAACTCACAGACAAAAAAGCCAGAGTTCTGAAAATCAGATCTCATAGCACTGTGGGACAGAACTAGCCATTAAGCCAAGGTTGGCCTCTAAAGTTTCTGCTCGTTTAATGTCCCCATTAATACATAAATACACTTAAGATATTTAAAAACCCTCTTTTCAGGGACCATCCCCACCGCTGTTCTTTACCATGTCTGGAAATTGAGAACTCATTTTCTCTCAGATTGGAAGAATGAATTCTTTCACAAGATTCTAACCATCTCTCGGTTGTCTGGTGGTCATGGAAGTGGTGAAGGTTGAAGGTATCAGAGAATGGGTACATTTATTCAAGGGCTTAGAAGCCAGTCAAAAAATATTTGCTGAGTGTTTACTCTATGCCAGGTAAACCTATAGCTCTGGGGCACGGTGGTGAATTAGGGAAGTGCTGCCACAAGGTTTCCGCCCTAATGCATGAGACCTGCCTGGAGAATGATTTTTTTTTTTTAATTTTAAGGATTTAAAAAATTTATTTATTTCAGAGAGTGTGCAAGCAAGAGCATGTGAGTGGGGGATACGGCAGAGAGGGGAGAGAGAGAGAATCCTTAAGCAGTCTCCCCACCGAGCAAGAAGCCCAACATGGGGCTTTATCCCAGGACCCTGAGATCATGTTCTGAGCTGAAACCAAGAGCTGGCTGCTTAACCGACTGCGCCATCCAGACGCCCTGGAGAATGATCACACATGCTAATGTCAAGTACATTTCTGGGTAAGGAGATGATAAAACTGGGTCGTGCCGAGAGTGATGGAAGGGCAGTCCTGAAGCAGCAAAGTGACCGGAGGAGGGAGTGCTGTTGAAGCTGTGAGGAGAATAAGGAGGAGGCAGCTGGGAGAAGAGCAAGGGTATTCCAAGCTTCAGAAAGTAGAACAGGTCTTGTTTAAAGACAAAGAAAGAAGACCACAATGCCTGAAGGGGACAAAGGGAGGAAAAGAAGTTGGAGAAGTAAATGGAGGACAAATCACATAGAGTTTTCCAAGCCAGACTAGCAGTTCAGATTTTATTCTAAATGTTAAAAAAAAAAAAAAAATTCAAAAATTATCAACAGAACCAGGCTGATTTTAAATCCTAGCTTTGATATTTATTAGTTATGGGATCTTGGCAAGGTACTTAAATCTCTGAGCCATAACATCCTCCTTTACAACCTGGGGAGGATAAAATCTCCTTATATGGTTGTTGTGCAGATTTTAGGAAAATGCAATTTGGCCGCAGGTAGTACAGAAAGCTATGATCGTGTACACTGTGCATGGTCAAAGATGAATTCCCCTCTCCCCAAGCTCACAGATTCCAAATAAAGGATATATAAACAGAAGGAAAACATAAAAGAAAATTATCTTATACAGCAAAAAGAGGCAAAATGCAAATGTGAACCCAATAAGATCCGTCAGTATTTTGCTATGGCTCTAAGAACTCTAGCCTCTAGCCCAGGGGTCAGCAAACCACAGCCAGTGGGCCAATTCTGTGCCAGCCTTGGGCTTATATAGCACAATCTGGGAACTAGTTTGGTTTGTACACTATTTTAATTACAAAAAAATTTTTTATTTGACAGACAGAGAGCACAAGCAGAAGAACAGAGGGAGAGGGAGAAGCAGACTCCTCACTGAGCAGAGAGCCTGAAGCAGGATTGATCCCAGGACCCTAGGATCATGACCTGAGCCAAAGGCAGACACTTAAGCGACTGAGCCACCCAGGTGCCCCTGGTTTGTACACTTTTAAATTTTTTTTTTAAATCCAAAGAACATTTTATGACACATGAACAGTATATGAAATTTAGATTTCACGAACAAACTTCTACTGGAACACAATCCATTCTGTTACATATGTATGTCTATGGCTGCTTTGCACTACAATGGCAGAGTTAAAAAGTTGTGACAGAGAACATATGGCTTGCAGAGATGAAAAAATTTGTGATTCGGCCCTTCACAGATCTAACTTAACTATACTTAGTCACCCTAAAGGAAAAATATAAAATAACTCATTCTCTGATCACTTAAAACCAAATCGAACATGGGTTCTAGACTTCAGAAGGAAGAAAGGCTAAAGCAGATATTGCTTTGTATCATCTCCATGCCAAATCTGCAAAATTAACAACTGGCAGTCCTGTGTAGGCAAGAGTAAAACATTTACCTTCACTGAGTCTCCCCCATCCAGTCACAGCACTGGTCTTCGAGGGAAAGAGCCGTTCCATGTTTTGTGGGAGACACACAGGCCTCACGATGGAGTTGAACTCCAGAGGAGAGCTCAGCTCTATCAGGGCAACGTCAGAGTCATGATTCCATCTATCAAAGGCTTCTCACACCAGGATGTGTTTTGCCCTTCTTACCTCTATCAGTGGTGAGTAAGTGAATTACAAGTTCAAGTCAATGAGTCCAACTACTTCCCTGCATAATAGTCCAAAATAAACCTTAAATCTCCACATTTCCATACATCAGCAACGAAGGTGACTCTGTACTGAATTTAAAAGGGCAATCTCTGTTTATAATTTGCAGGAGGCCATGAACCACTCTCTGAGGACTGGCCATTCTGGAGAAACCAGGCCATGTGCACCTGTGTACACAGACCTCAATTTGCACTTCCTGACCTTCCTCCCTCAATTCTCTGATTAAACTGTGATCTCAGATTGTATCTTTAAATGTTGGTATAAATGGTAAGTGTAAAGGGGCACTAGAAGATGAATACTTAATGATATATTTTAGCTAAAGGCATTCCCCAGCATGTGGTAACACTTAGAATACCAGCAGAATTGTCCTTAGAAATATTTCTCACCTGCTCAGCTGGTTCCTTCAGGGTTCTGTCACGGTGTCCAGTGACAATGGTCCAGAAGAGAGGATTATTTTTCCTGGAGAAAGAACCAGAACAAAGGTCTGACATGAAGAGACATTTTTCACCATTTGGTCTAATCCCATGTGGCTCTACTGACAGGCAATGAGTCTAGTTCTGCCAGATGGCCTACCCACTCTTCTGTTTGGTGCCTTTGTGTGGCCTCCTTGCTGGGAAGGTACACACTTCCTGAGCTACCTGAAGAGTTCTTAGTTATATATCCCGCCCCTTTGTTTGGGCCGTAAAATGACTTTGGAGACCCCGCCAAATAACACCAAAGGCTAGTTTTAGGTTGAGAACGAAAAAAGAGAAAGTACAGCTTACTTAAATTTCACAGTATAAGAATACATGAAGGGGCTCCTGGGTGGCTCAGTGGGTTAAGCCTCTGCCTTTGGCTCGGTTCATGATCCCAGGGTCCTGGGATCGAGCCCCACATTGGACTCTCTGCTCCGCGGGAAGCCTGCTTCCCCCTCTCTCTCTCTGCCTGCTCTTTGCCTACTTGTGATCTCTCTCTGTGTCAAATAAATAAATAAAATCTTAAAAAAAAAAAAAGAATACATGGAAAAAAAGGGACGGGCACGTGGGTGGCTCAGTCAGTTAAGCATCGGACTTTGGCTTAAGTCATGATCTCAGAGTCCTGGGACCGAGCCCCACATCAGGCTTCCCACTCCGTGGGGAGACTGCTTTTTTTTTTTTTTTTTTTTTTTTTTAAGATTCTATCCTTTTATTTGACAGACAGAGACCAAAAGTAGGCAGAGAGGCAGACAGAGAGAGGGAGGACCAGGCTCCCCGCTGAGCAGAGACTCCAGATGCGGGGCTCGATCCCAGGACCCTGGGATCGTGACCTGAGCCAAAGGCAAAGGCTTTAACTCACTGAGCCACCCAGGCGCCCCTGGGGAGATTGCTTCTCCCTCTCCCCACACCCAACTTATGCCCTCTCTCTCTCTTCCCCTACCTCTTTCCCTCTCCCTGTCCCCTTCTCTCAAGTAAATAAAATCTTAAAAAAAAAAAAAAAAGAAAAAAACCCCTACATTCATAATAAGTTAGCTTCTGGCCTATATTTTACTGTTAAAAGTATCCAAACATTATCTTACAGGAATACATCTCAAATTGTTATCCTTGATCAAACTACCAGAATTAATAGAACAGAGGTTAAAAATATATATCAGTTCCCAAAACAGGTAAAACTCATCCACGTTGTTGCTTTCGGGGAGGGGCGGATGGTTGCAAGAGGCATAAAGGGGACTGCTGGGTGTTGGGAGTATTTCATTCCATGATGTGGGCACTGGTCCCAGGGGTGCTCCCTGTGTGCAAATTTTTCTAACTATAAACCTGAGATCTGTGCACTTTCAGTATCCTTCAAATGGATGTTTAAAAAAAAACGAACTGAAATCCACATCCCTTAATCTGCCACATTAAGACTTCCAGGTGAAGAAATAGCTGAGGAAAGAGTCCCTTAGTTGTCACAGATATTCTGTCACATCAGCTTTGAGATTCTTCAACTTTTCCAACTTGTTTCCTTTGGAAAAGTCAAGTTACTGCACTTATTTTTTCAGTGTGCTTTATTCATCGAAGTTTCTTCATACACGTAGGCTTCTTCTCTCTAGTCATAACCACGCTCATTTCAATTCCTCGCGTGAGGGGTCTGACTTACTCCTGTGTTTCAGTGTGCATTTATGAAGGGAGCGCCTACTCAGGTGAAGTGCTTGGCAAGTACCCTGAAGATGGTAATGACTCCATAATGACAGCCATTAGTGCTGTTATTATCCTCCATGCACTCTGACAGAAGGATTAAACTTTATTTTCAAAGTCACCCTCTCAATTATTCCTTGGTAGTAAAGGAACTTATTTCTTAAAGCCATTCTACTATATATAGAGGATAGTGTGCACAATAAAATGAAATAATAAAAATCATGGTATAGCTGATAATGTAGATCACAATTTCTAGTGATGCTATAGGTGCCCAGTCATCAAATATCCTTTAATTTGGTGGAGAGCACAACATAAAAAGCATCATGACAGAACAACATATATGTTATGAGGCAACAAACCCCGAGTTTTTCCACTAGTGGGAGGATAGCTCCAAGTAGCAAGTGATAAGTTTCTCCATCCTTTCTGGCCCCTTGCTCATAACCAAGTTTCATTTCTTATATCCTTAGGGTCTTATCCCCCATCTAACATCGGATGTTCCATTGGGTCCCATAGGACACTTCTGCTTTGGGAGAAGGAAGGATCACTGCTGAATTACAGAAAAAAAAGTAGCTGGAACTGGGGGGAAAAAAAAAGTTTGAGACAGAAAGATTCCAATGTATAACTGCAAAGTGAATACAGTCCCCTCAAATGAGTTAAAAATCCCAAATGAGCACAAAGACTAGTGTGGAACAGCAAAAGAACACCAGTTTTCCTCAAGTTTGGGACATTACCTGGAAACGGATTACAAACACAAATCCTCAGGCCCCACGTCAGACTTACAGATTCAGAAACCCTCCGGGTGATTCTGGTGCATGCTACAGTTTGAGAGCTAATATTAAGAGCAACCAGTGCCAGGCAAGCCATGGGACGTGGTACTATGTTGCTGCCAGTTATCCTGAATGTCCTTGGGGTGCTACCCAACAAGGTCGGCTGGTCTGGCACCTAGTGACCTTCAGCAAAAATGATGTCTACCTCAGCTCCCAGACTTTGCATGTCTCCCCGGCTGGCTTATCCCGCACGGCAAACTTCCATTATCAATGGATTTGGATACGCAGAAGCCACTTTCAATGGAGGATGGAGCCCTCGGTGTCTACCAGGTCAATGAAGAGGCCGGGAGAAACAAAGCCATGAGGGGAAGCAATTGCAGAGTTCCCAGAAAACCAGGGCACGAGTGGTACACACCGCCTTTGTTACTCTGGCCTATCAAACACTTCCGGTGTTAAGAGCCATACACTGCAAGGAATGGCTTCAAAAAACATTTCTTTGGTGAAAGTAGTTAGGCAACTATGAAAAGGTAAAAAATGAGTCCCACAGACATTTTTCCATATCACTATCAATAGAAAGCACAATGTCTTGTGCAAAAAGTCATAAAACAATATATGTGGTATGTACAAATACTATAAACTATATGCCTGTGTGGTTAAATGTTAGTGGAAAATCAGATAATTAAAACATTCTTAATATTGATCACCTCTAATGGGGAGGAATGGATCATAAAATGGAGATAGCTTAGATTTTTCTTGATAACTTTCTTTAACAGCCTTTTCCCACAATTATTACTATTATAAAAATCTTTTTTTCCCCCCAAAGACTTTTATTTATTTATGTACTTATTTGACAGAGAGAGTGAGAGCACAAGCAGGGGGAACAGCATGGGGAGAGGGAGAAACAGGTGCCCCACTGAGCAGGGAACTCCATGCAGAACTCAATCCCAGGACCCTGAGATCATAACCTGAGCTGAAGGCAGACGCTTAACTGACTGAGCCACCCAGGTGCCCCATAAAAATCTTTTTTTAAAATAAATCACTGATGAAATTACACAAATATTCCTTTTGTGGTAAACTTAAATGGTTCACAAACATTTACGGCTGATTGTACTTACCAATCTCAACTGACTCACCCAGTTGAACACCTCCCTTATGAAGAATGGTCTTGCTATGGTCTGTATCTTGCTACAAGGGGTCTGGTCCATCACATAAACTCAAGAATAGATTATTCTATTTGACAAGGGAACCTGCCAAAACTTCTGTGTCTCAAGCTTCTATACTAATATTTGTTTTCTCTAATAGATTAATTCTTACTAATTAACCACCTACTATTGAGGCTTCTTTTCCATGATACACCAAAATGAATTCTGATAGAATTATTATAAAATGGGCATCTCCAAGGGAGGGAAGGCTAGAATGAATGATGTGGTATTAGACAGAGTTGGAAACATCCACATGACCTCATGTTTAGCTTAATGTAGATACAGAAAGAAAGCTAGGTTTATAAAATGGATTCGTGTGCATGGCTATATTTTCTAGCTCTGTCTGCTGAGAGAACCTAGCACCATAACACCCTAGTAGCAACTAGTACACTGGCCACTGAGATCTTAATTTCTCATACCATTCTCCAATAAAATAAACCAGAGCTCGTTGGAGAAATGACTGATTCCAGGACTGAGCAGGGAACATGTAAGATAAACATGGATCATTCTGTAGTGTCACAAACGGACACACACGAAAGACACTGAAAGAGCTGACACTGGTCAAAGCTGGAACCCTCTGAGCAACAGAACGTTAGTATTTTATATAGTATTATGTTGCATTTTAAACTAAATATCCCCAAGTCCATACTGATATAAACAAATTATTTAACAAATAAATAGAGAAGAGACATCCCATCAGGAAAATTTCCAACAATTTATATAAATACTCTTCACTCAGGGAGATGGAGCTTAATACCCAGAGTCTCAGCTGTCATCTATACTAAGTGACTTGCTTCCAAAGAGTAAGTGTGGAAAGGAGGAAAATGTAACTTTATGATGGAGATTGGCAAACCCTGCCTTAGCCACAGTCATCATCAGTGACAAGTCATGATGATAACATGTAACCTTCAAATAATATAGTAAGAATGGCATATTACCACTGTGGTTTTCCTCCTCTAAAACCATAATCCCAGTAAAACCATGAGGAAATACCAGACAAACTCCAACGGAGGGACATTCTACAAAATAACAGCGGAGTACTCCTCAAAACTGGGAAGATCATCCAAAACAAGGCAAGTCTGTGATACTTAGAGCCAAGAGGAGCTTTATGTGACATGCCAACTAAATGTAATATGGTGTCCTGACTGGCAGAGGGAACAGCAACCACAGACACCTGGAGACAAGAGGAAGAGTGGTGTGTTTGAGGAATGGGGCTGGCTACTATGAGCAAGCAAAACAATGGTGCTTGATCGAGGCTGTATTTTGGAATCATCCTGGAGTTAAAAAAAATAAAATAAGGGGCGCCTGGGTGGCTCAGTGGGTTAAAGCCTCTGCCTTCGGCTCAGGTCATGATTCCAGGGTCCTGGGTTGGAGCCCCACATCAGGCTCTCTGCTCAGCAGGGAGCCTGCTTCCACCTCTCTCTCTGCCTGCCTCTCTGCCTGCTTGTGGTCTCTGTCAAATAAATAAATAAATAAATAAATCTTAAAAAATAAAAATAAAATAAAATACCAGCAACCAGAACTCACCAACAGACGACTGACTTAGGTAGCCTGAACTGAAAATGAATTAATTACAGTTACACAGTCACGTGGCTTATCTGTATAACATGAGGATAAGAGCAAGGCACAGAAAAAAATACAAACTACAATTCTTTTACATTATGAAAACCAAAAAAAATCAAACAATAGGCTCATTTCAGGGGTTCACAGATGTTAAATTAAAAAAAGGAAAGGTATCATAAATACAAAACTTGGCATAGTGTCTACCTCTTGGCTGGGGCATTGGAGGGTCTTAAGAAGTGCAAGGATTCTTCCCAAACTGAATGGCAGGGACACATATGAACATTTACTACTCTTTAGATGACATACTACGTACATTTTTTCATATCATGGCATAATTCAAAATTTGAAAACATTGAAGAAGTTAATCAGAATTTTGGTCCACTAGTGGTCCAGTGACCACGGTGGCAGATTATCCTTCTGTCCCCTCCACTGTTGTGAGCCATATTTTAAGAAAGACAACACTAAATCAATCCAGGAGAAGTGGCACTGCAACTTAAAAGGGCCATTTGAGAAAGGTCTTCAGGTATAGGGAGCACTGTATGTGAAAGAAGAACCAGACTTAGTTCTTGTGTTCTGGAACCCCAGTAAATTTAAAACAACAGATTTCTGTTACAGAGAAGCAGACTTATGCTCAACATAATAATCATGGATTGCTGTAATGGGATGAGCAATTTCAAGTTTTGGTTAACATTTTCCACACTGACATTGTTTAAATAGAGGCTAGATGGCTATGTAGGAAATCACCAAAAGATTCATGCTTTAAAATTAGTCTGGATGACTTCAGTAGTTAGACAATTATACTTATGTCCAAGCACAGTGTATAAAGACATGTGCTAAATACAGTATTAAAACATCATCAGTTTCACTCACGATTGCACACAGTGGGCTGCGGTCAGAATCCAAGTAGGGCTGAGGATGGGCTCTCCACACTGGTGACTGCCTAGGAACCTCACGCCCACCTGCCATGGCCAGCAGTGGGGGCAGGCTTCGTCCCCCTCTACAATTCTTCTTGAAAGCCACTGGAGACTAAATGGAGGGATGCCACAGATGTCTACAGCAAAGAAAAGGAAACTAATGACCCATCCAACTGAAATAATGAAGCTCATACTTTCCGTTGCAAAGCCAACGGAAGTAATTCCGAAATATCAGATGAACTTTATAAAGATACAACTCCTAAGACCCCATGTCTGAGGAATCGGATTTTAAATGCTTGCCTAGGTGACTCTGCTAAGCAATGGGTTTTTAGTTATTGGTCCACAGAATAATAGTTATTCATTTAGTAAATATTTTAGTACTTGGTACTGCCAGGCACTGTTCTAGATATTGGTGTTCTAGGTATCGGTGATCTATCAGTGAACAGAACAGACAAAAATCTTGGCCCTCGTGGAACTTATATTCTAGTAAGAAATTTTTGTTAGTTAATAGTGCATGCAAGTTCTTCATTATATGTCTTTGTTTCCTCTCTCTCATGGTATGAAACCATTCACCAAATCTTCAAACATGCCAAATACACTAAGACATCCAAATGCCTTTCTCTTGTCTGTAATATCGCTGGACTTAGCTCAAGCACTCTGTCTCTACAGAGCCTCCTCTGATTTCCCTATAAGACGTTTTCCCCTATTACCGTTGCCTGTACCACTTTCTATTACAACCCACAATTAGACCATATTCAATACATGTATATAGAACAATGAAAGATCATAATTTTTGACCAGACACTTCAGATTACAAGTTAAAATTTGCCAGAGTGTGCTAAAATAAAACAAAACAAAAACTTCGGTTTTCTCCCATTGCCCAAAATTACATCATCATATTAAATATGAAGCCTAGGAAAATATTTTAAATATTAAGTTTGCACAGGTATAGATGAAGACAAAGGATTGTTCTCTGCATCCTTCTTCCAATCAAGAGCTTATTTCTTCTTCCTGCCATTTATGACTCTGTATGCTAACCCAAACAAGATTCTGGAATTTTTATGGATCTAAAATTCATTCTTCTTCACTGGAGTTATATCAATGTAAAATGAGGTTTTCTAAAGAAGAAAGAGTAAACAGATAGAAATCACATGACCATCAACTCACCACACAGAATAGCCTTTGCAGAAGACAGGGGATTGACTCGGGGGTGGGGTGGGGAGGGGGTGATGTTGATCCAATGTGGTTTAAAGAGTATAGAGGAAACATTTCTTCAATTGAAAATATTTAAAGTATTTTTTACCAGTTGACCCTACTTGCTTACCCTGGGGTCAATCATATAACCATTCTAATGTTGATTTCACTAATACTACCTTTCCAATGCTAAATGCCAGATCCCATAGATGTGATTTATTGTATATTTCTTAACAATCCTCTTGTATCTGACTCTTAAGCACTTTTTCCTTCCTTGGCTTCATGGAATCACTTTCTTGATCTTCTCAATACATCTATAACCATCTCTTCTCAATTCTAGAATTTTTTTCAAGATCCCATCCTTCAGCGAAAAATATTCCATAAGGTACTGTTTACAACCCTTTTACTATTCATTTGCTTATATATGCTTTCACATTTCTCTCTTCAATCTAAGTCTATTTTTCTGAATTCTAGAGCTAGGACTGCTAGATCTCTGCATCTGGGTCTCCGACAAGCTCATAAAAATAAACTTGTCTCAAATGGAAACAAGTGATTTCAACAGTGAACACGGTCTTGTTATGCTTCTCGGTATCATTTAGTGGCTCTACCATCCATTTTCCTGTCAAGCTATAGTCCTAAAAATTATGCTGGGATTTTTCTCCTTTGTATATTACCTTTGGCACAATATATCTAACCAGGGAACAGATCTCGAATACATTCTTACAGTGACTTCTTCACTAGTCTCCTTGAATGTAAATTTATCCCTAATCTCTATATCTTCCACATTACTACCAATGTTTGGATTCTGGCTCCACCTCTTGGCAGTTATGCATCTTTGAGAAAAGCTACTCAACCTCTCTGAACCTCTTGTCTATCATCTGTGAAAAGGAGAGCAATATATAAACCTCTTATGCTTGAAAGGAGAAATCAAAGTTATAATGCATGAGAGATGTTTAGTTGATACCTGGTAGAAAGCAAGTCATGGATAAATGTTAGCTAGCTATCCTAGCACTCTGGTACCTAAAATTGAATGCCCTGAATCTCATACAATCGAACTCTTGCCTTTTCTATCACTCCCTCCAAAGTCTGAGTAGTATCGAATAATTTGCAGCTTTTCATACAACGCTCATTCTCTTCCACGACAGGATCTCTGCAGAGGATGTTCCTTTTGTTTAAGTAAAGGCTTTGTTTTCTAGAATGACTAGAAAAACTATTAGTCCTCCAAAGCCCTGAAACATCCCAAAAAAGGAGCTGGTTAGTGTCATTTCTGAATTACATTCTCTCATCTAAATTACCCACTTTCCATATAAGGTGCTTAGAGTCTCTTTTGATCATTTAGTGGATGATGTAGTTTCTTGGCTTCACCTGAGGTTCTTGCGAAAGCCCAGGTTCCAGGACCCCATCATAATCTACTGAATCTAAAACTTCAGGGGTGGGCGCAGGAAACTGCATTTTTATTTTGCCACCAAGGTGATTCAAGTACCCTAATTTCAGGTACACATAACTAAGTGATCTTCTGTATAACTATTTTCACAGGTAAAAAATCACTACTGTGCAAGCGCTTATACTCACCTGAGAGCAAAAAGGTAAATGTAACCTTAAAGCCCTGGAAGGTATTTTCACCATCACTTTTAAAGTGAATCACCAATATGTTATTAGGACTGAATATTGGAGTAAAGTTCAAGATTCCACAAAATTTAGCTGTCAGTTTTAGGGATGTTTGATTAGTTATAATTTTTTTTTAAAAAATCAGAAAGCAGAGGTAAAACATTATCCAATTAATTTTTTCCAGCAATTCTGGTTTTCTTCAATTTTGGTTTGTAGGCACGCCTTTCCATTTCATGTGGGAATTGCACATTTGTTTCCAGATAACTATGTATTGTAATTTTATCTCACAGAAGAACACTCTACAGATAGGGTAAAGATATCTGATTTTTAGTATGCATAGAAACTCCAACTGATTAATGTACACAATGAGAAGAGGTGAGTAAAAATCCAAAACGTGGTATTCCTCTTTCCAAACAGAATATGGCTACACTTCAGGTGAATAAGCACCGCCGGCAATCCGCTTCACCCAGAGCCCACCCTACACAGCTCCCGTTCTGCTAGATGAGGGGACTCTGTCTCTACTCACCTGGCTTGAAGACGCAAACACACATTCCCAACCCACCTGCGTTCCTGGTCTCCCAACCACACCAACACTTAGCTAAGGGACAGAAAGCAGGTATTAAGGAAACGTCTGTCCGTCTGGAAGATCATTTTTTAGATTCAGTAAATCGGTAGGTCAGAAATGAAAGTGTACTTGCAGTTTTAGGTCCAAAAATGAACTTTAAAGACTGAAGTAGTAATTATAGCTTGGTTGCTTCTTTTAGTTACTTTTCTTGGACATAAAAATATCACAAATTGAAGAGATTTACACAGAAAGGAGTTAGAAAATTTACCTTCAATAACTACCAAAAACATACTCACTGTCGCAGTGGGAAAAGTTCACCTTCCAAATATTCTGAAACATTCTCTGCATTTTGCACGTTCCTATTAAAAACCTCACTGGTGAATCCGTTGTTGGCTCGTGGGTTAAAGCTAAGGTTTTCTGACACATGAGTTTCCAGCATAAGAAATCCTCATTCCCATTTGACTCTGTGGCACCCAAGGAAGACAGTAAGTGTTGCAAACACTCTCATGCTTTTCAGATAGAACGTTACCCACCTAACTCGTGCTCCTCTTCAGGGTTACTGTAAGTCACAACCACATCATAAACACAGTTTTGGCTAAATTCAGTGATAAAGTCCTCAAATTCCAATTGTACAAATTAGAAACATAACCAGAGAATTGGTCAAGGAACAGATGCAATAAATTTTAAAAGCTTCCCTCTGTACATGAAAAGGTCTTCAGTTACCCCCTCCTATTCCACTAATAGAATAAGTCATTGCAGTCTCTTTGGAAAGCAATTTGGCAAGGACTCTGAGGTTAAAACGTACAAGCCCTTTGACACAGAAAGTCCACCTCTGGGAATTACATACATCCACATGTGCCCAAAAACACTGACACAGGGATGTACTAGCATTATTGGTATGGACAAAGACTAGAAACCCACCAAGTGATAGTAGGGAACTGGCTTCAGAAATGATGGAGTATCACACAACAGAATTTTATGCAGTTGTTCAGAAGAGCTCTGTGGATTCATCTGGAAAGATCTTTGGGATATTTTTTAAGGAGAAAAAGCACGTTAAGCAATATAAATATATGCATGTCTGTAAGGGCTCAGCATCTCTCTCTGGGGATACTTGGGATACTTAATCAGTGTTCGCCACCAGGAGGCAGGATGGGAGTTAGAGGAGAAGGGAGCATACTTCCTGTTGCATTCTCTCTTCAACCGCTGAAACGTTTCAAACAACATATATAGATCCATATATAGAACCACAGATGTGGCCCATGGAAGTTCCTAGACATAGTGGCCGTTTGCAAGCTCAGATGAAGCAAGTTCTGCCTAACCAACACAGCTAAGCTCTGGATGAACTGTATAGAGCTTCCTTAGTCACTTACTGTCAACATGTGTTTCTCTGGAGCATGAATGAAGCAATGACACCTTACACATGTGAGGATAATTGGCAGAGTGAACTGTCCTTCCTTCCACCAGTACAGCCACACTCCCCCAGCCTTAGCCTGTAGGAAGGTCAGGGAACTTCAAAGTGAAGGGCCAGAGGCATTCCCTCTTCCTTACCTCCACCTCAAATAAAAAAGTCAGGGAATTAGATTTGAGACACCTGCTCCTGAGTTCTTCTATATGGCAGTAAAGGTCAGCTCAAACCTGCTGCCACTCTTTCCTGTCCTAGAAACAAATGTAACTGTGGCCTCATTGGTTTCTGTCAGCAAGGATGGAGGCAAAAGACCTCCACAGACCTTACCTTAAAAGGAAAAGGGATTGAAATAGCATTAAGATGGCAGCAGCTTATATGTGTTTTCCTGATATTATCTGACGGGAAAATTCTCTGTTCTCAGCACACCAGACTATTTAGTGTTTACTTTAATTTTACCCACACTCTCTGTGTCAATGATTTTATATTCCATTCGCTTTCTCAAACTCAATCTCCCATGTCTAAATTCTACTCATCCTTCAGGGCCTGACATGAAGCCCAGTTCTCATAAATTTCCCAAACTCCCAATGAGGTAAGAGCTACATTTTCTGAATCACCACAGCACATTTCCTGTACTCTGTCATTTCCTACTTTATGATACACCTTTAGTTAACTCGTCAGACGGCAATTAGAGCAGAGACTGTTTTTACTCTCTATATGTGTAGGGCTTGATATAATATCTGGAACCTAGTTGATTCTTAACAAATGATTGGTTGAAAGAATGGTTACTAGGTAAATAGCAGGCCTGGAGTGTGAAATCATTTACTCAGCCAGTCTTATAATCTTTAGCACAATACCTAATCTATAACACCCTGTCAGTTTGTGAAGAGGTATTTGTCCTTACCACTGGCCTTTGCTGGAGATCAAGTTCTATTATTGGCTCTAGAGACTCTGTATCAAGATGTTTAACATCTTTCAATTAAAGTTATTAATTACGCTTACAGTTTATAAGATGTATCCCATAAATTACCTGAAATGATCTACTGTCATGAGAGAAAAGAACATTATAAAACAATGTGAAGTTCAGTGTGTATGTTAATACACATAAATTAATACACACTACCTCAAAATGTTAACAGCACTTATCTATAGGTGGCAGGATTATTAATGGTTTACATTTTCTTCCATTCACTCATCTCTCTACCAAATTTGGCAAACATGCTCCCACTTTTGTGATGAAAAACAAAAAAGTAGATATTGCCTTGAAAGAAAGTTTCGGAATGTTGTGAGATCGATGTTATTGAACTTGAGAAGGGAATAGAGAAAGCTCAGCCAGTATGTGGGTCATCAGTTCCTCTCCTACCACACACACACACACACACACACACACACACACACACACTCCTTCCAGAAAGGGACAGTATGGAAGATGTCCTGGGGCAGAAAACTAACTTCAGGTCCCTCTGCCCATCTTTGGTTGCTTAGATACTCTAACATGACAAGTAAAAAATAAATGTAGCATACATACTAATAAGCACTCCATTGCTCGATTGTAAAGATATATAGTCATGGTCACATCCAATTTGATTTTGTATGTCTAAGCTTGTAAATTTTACCATCATAATTTTATTTTCTGGTACTGTTATTCTCCACATACATAAGCTAGATAGGGAAGGCAGAGAAAGTGTAATAAACAGCACAGTCGAGTGGGACAACTAAGATCTAGTATTTGGGCTTTAGCTCATAACTCACCAATAACAAAATTTTAAAGGCTATTAGAAGATAAAAGGCAAAGGAAATCCTTATGTGAGAATAATTTGATTATGCTCAAATTGCCAGCATTTATCCAACAAATAGAGGGGTTAATTAGAAATCACCAGAAACCACCCTTTAACTTTCATTCAGTTATAAAATACTAGAATTTTCACCTATACATTGAGGAACCCAAGATTCATCTCTTTGTTCTAAGTTAGTAGTCTAATTGAAAATTCATAATGTTCAGAAGTTGAATTATGCATCATGAATTATGGATTGACCAAGCAGCATATGTTAAGTCTAACCAGTCACGTCCTCCAAGGTCAGCCTTGGTCACGGTCTCTGTGGTTGCCATGTCATCTCTCTAACTCCCGGTAAGGTCAGCTGTGACCTTTTACTAACATCTTTAGAAACATGTCTAAACATTCTGAAAGTAGTCTTACATGATTTAACACATAATCCTCTATTCTCCTTCGTGAATTCACATTATTAAAGAAAAGAAAGCCCAGCAGACCATAAATCCTTGGTGTCTTCCATGCCTCACATTCATCTGAGTGCAAAGCGATCATGCCTGGAATTGAACACATCAGAACAAACTTCTAAAACCTGACGTTCTTTTTCAACCACTTCAGACCTGTTAACAGTCTCACTGCCCTCTAAGTAATAATGTTCAGGATATCAGCAGTTATCCAACTTTTTAATGTCCAGTTTCTAAAGATCAAATGCAATAATTCTTACTAAATATCTCCTCCCTAACCAGAAACTCCCTGCTTTGCTTTTTCTAGTCCATCATTTTGAACATCAGTGTAAAAAAGAGGCTGCCTAAAATATTATTTTTTTTTTTAAATCACTCTTTAGCACTTCAATTTAGAAAGCAATAAGCGGTCTAGAATATTATAAAGCTCAATTTTTCTTTGGTACTTTAGTTGAGAAAGCAGTCCACATCTATCATCATTCTTGAGATTCATTATACCCCTGTGAAGTGGGCAGGGAGAAAGTACTCCCCTTCCTCAAAATAAGAAAACTGTCATGATCTTAAAAGACTCATCACACCTCACATGTAATAGAAAATACAGTTTGGGCTTTATGGCTTCAAAGGCAAGTACTTTCTCCCATTCCAAATCTCTACCTCAAAGATAGAAAACAGATTTCAAATCACCTGATTTATTGTTAGTGACTGTTGTGTTAAAAAGGATTCTGAGATCTAGTCAAGCTAAGTGAGAGAGGGGGACCAACAGTAAGCATTGATTTACCTATTCAAATATTTATTGAGCATTATTATATACCAGGCACTGTTCTAGGCTCTAAGAAATGCAATGTCTCCCATGGGCCTGGAAGGAGGGAGACCACCTGAGTGTTGTGTATCTGCCATGTCTGAGAATTTAGCTACCACCTAACAGAATAAAGATAGGCTTGGAGAAACTATAACTCCTTGCTCCTTCTTTGCATTATCTGTTTCTAACTTACCATTAATTAACTCCATCTGGAATTAAACCTTCTACCATTCTCCAGGCTGCTTTGCATAATGCAGGAATCACTAAGTATGCAAAATGATTCTTTATCTTATTACATTCTAAAGCACATTCCCCCCCCAACACTTGAGCATTCTAAAATCAGAAGGATCTTACAGTGGAGTCTTACAGTTCTGTTAGTTCTGATGGAAATGGTTCTTCCAGAAAGAAATCAGAGTGATCAGTCACTCTGAAGCACTGTCAACTTCATGCTACTGAATTTTTCTGCTTGAGGTGTTTCAGACTATACTGGTGGTGGACATTATAGACAACAGACCTGCATAAGTATTAGTTTGTGATTTGAACTCTCAGAGAAGATTTTTACTGCTCCCTACATCCAGTGTCAAGGTTTGAGGCATGTAACTTTCCATGTGGGTAGGACTGTGCCTTGTTTAGTCTTACACTGAAGGTATAGTCTTTGGTGTCCTGTCTTTATATGGAAACCTCCTAATCTTGGGTATTTTTTATTTCTTTATTGATACATAAAATAGCAATGAATTTTACAACCAGTTTGTTTTAGATGTGCTGAAATACAGCATAAATTCATGCTAATACTGAGTTGTGAAATTACTGAAATTCTTATTCATCTCTTGTTGAAACTTGATTTGAGTCCTTACATGCTATTACAAATCTTAACTATTTAATCTCAACTATATCCTCTAAACTTGAAGCAACTAAAACCTTATAACATCCAAGAAGAAATTTAGTGTACATTTATTTAACTTTCCTATAGGTAACCTGAAATTTTTTTTGTTGCTTTCCCAGGAGAGTAATTATTCACCTTTTTTTCAAAGTTAAACCTTCCTTATTTGTTGTGTTCTCACGAAACTTCCTTCACATATTTATACATTTCTCTTGACTCCTCTCCCTTACTCTCTCTTCTGTTCGTACGTGCAGTTAATTCTAACCCATTCTTCCCCAGAACAAAACAAGACAACAAAACCAAACCAAACCCTGCTTCTCTTGAAACCTGTCCTACTACTCAAAAGCCACAGTTACATCTTCCTCTTTCCCTTCACTGTTAACTGTCTTTTTCATCAAAAAACAATGGCAGCTCCATCCCTCCAACAGGTCAAAAACCCTCATGTTAATCATAAGGCTCTCCCTCTTACAAACCCAAATTTTCAACTCACTATCAAATCCTGTGGATCCACCACTTTTCACCACCTCTACTGTTACAAACCTGGTCCCAAGCCACCACACTTCCTTGGACTATTGCAGTGACTAGTCTTTCAGCTCTTAGCCTTTCCCATCTAAGGTTTATTCTCAATACAGCAGCCAAAGTGATCCTTTTTAAATGTGTCAGGTCATGTTCCTCATCTGCTCAACATCCTCCAATGGCCATCTTACAGGGAAATCCTACGTCCTTCGTATGTCCTGTAAGTTTGATCATGCCAACCACTTCCCCCCTCTCACTTAGCTCTAGCACTCTGATCCAAATCTTCCCCAAATATACTAAAAATTTTCCTTCCTCACACATGCCGTTCCTTCTGCAAAGAATGTTCCTTCCCAAGATGACCTGTATGACTCCCTCCCTCACCTTATTCAAGTCTTTGTTCAAATATCGTCTTTCTAGTGAGGTTTTCCCTGACCACCTTCTCTAATATTACACTACCATCCCTCTTTCTTTCTGTGTTTTTCTGCATAGCACTTACCACTTTTTACTATTATTTAATTTTGGTGACTATAGTTACTTACTATTACTTAATTAATGACTTGTACTACCCCCATTCTCCACTTTCCAACCTGCCCGCAAAGGAATTATTTGTGTTTCATTCACTGCTATATTTCTAGCACCTGAAACAGTGCCTGACACATCATAAAGCTTTGATAAAAATGCTTAGACTACTTGGTGAAGGAAAGATACCAAGTCGTCAACAATCGCTTAGCCAATTATGAATATAGTTCTTAATCCTATAAATCTACTGAATTAGCCACTAAATTTTGAACGGCCATATCCAGTGGCATTTTATCTGACCTCATTTTTTAAAAGATTTTATTTATGTATTTGACAGAGAGAGAACACGAGCAGGGGGAGCAGCAGAGGGAAAGCAAGAAGTAGGCTCCCCTCTGAGCAGAGAGCCCCACGTGGGACTCAATTCCAGGATCTCGGGATCATGACCTGAACCAAAGGCAGATGCTTAACCGATTGAGCCACCCAGGTGCCCCTATCTGACCTCACTTTGACTTCTGCAATAGCTAACACTAATAACAAACTCCTTTTGCTTTGAAAGTCTTTCTTGCAGAAATCTCTTCAATACTTCATTGTCTAAGCTGAACTGCAGGTTCTCTGTGTTTGAAGGTAAACTGGCTGCCATCTGCAATCTCTTAACCTAATGTATCAGTACTTTCTAGAACTTCACCCACAGCCATCCATGCTCTTTTCAAATATCTACTTATAAACGAAACTCATTACTCCCGAAGAAGGCCATTAAGTCTCGGAGATCTCTCAAGTTGGAAATTACTGTATTTGGCTTGAAATCTGCTTCCTCCTAACATCTGTAGTGGTTCCTCGGATTAAGTTCCTTCTTCATCTCAAGTCTTCTTTGGATCAAAATCACCAAGATACTGTTTCAAATTCCTTTCCATCTTGGCCATTGTCCTTCAGACAATTTCCAGCTTATCAATGCCCCTCTCTAAAGATTGTACCTGAAGACCCCTCCCAACTCTCCCCACCCAGGCTCTAATAAAAGAAGACTCTCACTCTTATTCTAGATGCTATTTTTCTAAAAGTTTAAGAAAAGATGGCAAAGGCTTTATTGGTATTATATTATTAGTAGATTGATGCACAGAAAGTCAACTTACACTTTTAAGACATTTAAATATGGGCCTTAATTAAGCCATATCATTTCCTCTGTATACTTATAACAAGTATTTGCAGTCCAGTCTTTATACATTTATTTATAAATTATAATCATGCCACCATTTTAGCTCCCATTGCCTGTGGCAAAAAGTCCAAACTTCTTCTCACGGAATTTAAGGTGCTCTATAATTAAGTCCTAACCAGCCTTTTTATCTTCATTGTCCACTGCCACACTATTTCTTATTTATGCTGGGATTGCTATCCAGCTGCCCTGTGATACACATTGTCCAAACAACTGTAATTTTCTCCATCTCCCTGACATTACTCACACATAACTTCTTCTGCCTGGCATGATCTGTTGAAATCTAGATACCAGAGCTACAAAAGACTTCATGAGCTACAAAACTGTAACTACCCTTCAATGACTAGTTTCAATTCTACCCCTTCACTAACACATTCCTACCACCACCACCCTCAACCATAGTATAAACACACACACCAGACAAACCACTGCAATGGGACTTAGCCTTTCCTTTCTCCATAACACCACCCGACACATGGGTAGTATGAATTATAAAGCTTATCTGATCGTGTTTTATAGTATAGTTCTTCTTATCCAGCTCTTCCTTCTTTCCAGATTATAAACTCACAGATCTGTGATCTACCTTGGCACACCTTTCGATGTTCATACAAGATTTGAAGTTAACTCACAACACTGGAGGAAATGAAGTACTTGCAAAACTTATTTCTAAAGCTTAACGATTTCTTCAGCCAGAGAGGGAACAGATTATGTAGAAAAAGTTTAAAGACACTGAAGCTTATAGATCATGAGCTATTTTCCATCTTCTAGGCAACACTTAACATTACCATTATTACAGCAATAAGTAGGAATGTTGTATATTTGAATACATCAATTCAGGTAAGCTCCAGTCTTAATACTACTCGTGTTGATGGTTTGTATTAGTGGATATCAGAAATATCCATCAGCAAATACTTCCCAACTAGAAAATATCAGATAAATATATAGACTTTTATGTTAATCAGGTTGAGAAATTGAGATACTAGGTACAAATGCCAAAACATTGCCCCTTAAAGACCTGATTTGGGGGGAAACCCAAGAATCATTCCTACCTTGGATACATACCAATTACGAGAAAAGCTTCTCTCTTTGGAATGGGGGTAACGAATCTTGCCATTTTCTCCAAATAACATGGTTCCTTGAGATCTACAAGCTTTCAAAGTGTAGAAAAAAGTTGATCACTTACCTCAGCTATGAATAGAATTTCAAGACATATGGTACACAGTCAGATTGAAGCTGTGTAATTTATATAATTTATATTTATGGGAACACATGTTTTTAGATGTTATGACCTCAGACTTCACTGAGAAAATTTCTCTAAGTTCTTCAGATTTAACATATCTTTATCCAGTTTTCAAAATCATGAGTCATACTGAGGCTTCAAGTTCATTGTATATGGAACTAATATGGTTTTTTCCTCCATCTCTCACTAGGATAATCTGGGTTATAATAAAATACCTATGTAGAAAAATACTAAAGTAAAAGTACACAAATTTTAGCAATGATGTGGCAAGCCTCTATCATGCACTCAGAAATTTCAGCTTCCGGGGTCACATTCTAATTACTGGAAGCTAGAAAAAATAAGCAACTATGGGATGAGAAGCTTAGAAAGAAGATGTCAAGGGAGTGTTATTTAAATAAATTGTCACAATCTGCTATTCATTTTATTGTGGAATTAACTGTTACTGGCTGATTTCATTGCCCTTTTAAAATATTGTTATCATTAACCTTTGTTCAGGGCTTGTTAATCTTTTTAACCTTCTCTTCCATGTGATGAAAACTGAACAGAATTGCTACCAGGAGGGAATTCCCCTGTGCAGTTATGACAACGAACAGAGCACTTTCACTCTGATGCCCAAATGAGAGCCAGTGGTGAGCCTGCTCTAGTGGTGTTCAGCTGAACCAGTCACAGTGGTGCTTCTCGAATCATCGGCAAGGTAGCTGATTGTGGACGACAGTGAGGGAGCCCTGGTGGGATGGAGAGAACATTAGGTTCTGACACTCTGGGTTCTGGCCTTGAAAAAAGCTGGTTCTCATACTCAGTGGCTTGTTCTTGTTAATCATGTATCCTCACGTCTCTATTCTATGGAGGCTGCCCCTGGGCATTCCTTGAATGGGTGTCGCCACTTTGTATGGCACACCTTCTGGTCCCCCGGGACTGAGCTCCTCAGAGTTCTCCTCGATGCTCAGGCGTTACCTTTGTCACATTGGTCAATTTACTCCTTTGTCTTCCCAAATAGCAGGGAAGTTCCTTGAGGACAGGTTTGGCATCTCTTGACCCACATTTATTTTTCTAATCTAGATTTTAGTGTTGCAAAACAAAAACAACTCTCCAAAGCCTCCCTTATTTTCGCCACTGTTGTCAAGTAAAATTAACAAAGGTGAATGGGAGAAAAAGGAAAGGAGTCATTTATTTTTAGTGTCCTAAACTAGACACAAATGTAGTGATCCGAAGGGGCACGTGCACCTGAATGCTTATAGCAGCAATGTCCACAATAGCCAAACTATGGCTATTATATATATATGTATATATACACACAATGGATTATGCTGCCATCAAAAAAACCAAACTCTTGCCATTTGCAACAACTTGGATGGAACTAGAGGGTATTATGCTGAGGGAAATAAGTCCATCAGAGAAAGAATTATTATATGATCTCACTGATATGAGGAATTTGAGAAACAAGACAGAGGATCATAGGGGAAGAGAGGAAAAATGAAATAATATGAAACCAGAGAGAGATACAAACCATAAGAGACTCTTAATCTCAGAAAACAAACTGAGGGTTACTGAAAGGGGAGGGTGGTGGTGGGAGGAATGGAGTGGCTGGGTTATGGATATTGGGAAGGGTATGTCCTATGGTGAGAAAAAAAAATTTAAAGAGATAAACTAATTTAGAGGAAAAAATATGTCAGCTGGATAAATGAAGAAAGAACCCTTCCTCAATGGTTATTTTTTAAATGTTATGAATACAAAAAAAACCAAAAAACTACATGAACATAAACTTGAAGATCCAGGTTATGTCCAAGTTGAGTTTAAGTTAAATTGAAAGTTATCAGTTCTCATGAATTTAGAGATTTAAGTTCATATATATTGGATTAGGAATTGAAAATCAGACATATTTGTGCTTTTAGAGCCTAGTTCTATTGTACCTGTAACATACCAGAGTAACTACTCTTGATATAAGCATTTGATTTAGAATGGAAGGATGAATTCACAGAAATTACATCTACCTGTGAATATGTTCTGAGTGACAAAATCCATCAACTCAAACACCTTGGAGAAAATGCCCAGCGATGCCCTTTTATGGTTTTTTCTTAAAGAAGTCCAATCTCTAGTCCAACCAGCTCTTCAAGAACTTATCCCAATAAGGACTCAGATTCCACTGTCTCTTCTACAAACAAATGGACCTCCAGAGTCTCCCTTTCATAACACAGAAAAAGAAAAAACTTGAAAATATTCACAAGTTAAAAATATTTTAGTAGGCCCACAAACAATAGCACTCATCTCAAAGAGAGAAGTAGTAGAGACATAGATACCCACTGGTTAATGTCCATCAATGTTTTTTTTTGGTCCACCTTTCTGTCTCTTCACCATTAGTTTCAAGGTACAGTCTTTTTGCCCAGATGTAACTTCTTTCCAATCAGTGTCTGCAATCTTGTCAAGCTACCATGTAACTTCTCTCTTGCCCCTACTTGTTTTGGGAACAACCATGTACATTCCAAACCACTGGAAGGAACAGGGGGAGTTTACAGAACAGTTTTTCACTCTAGTTTGTCACCTGGAATTGCTGGGAAAGACTGGGTCATATCCAAGCCTACAGCACCAGTGAATAGAATCCCCAAGTTCATGCAACAGCTGAAGGCTTTGAGAACAGAACAGAAGCCTAACTTCGTCCCAGGGGATACATGTAAAGGACTGCTGGCTCTTGGACTAGAGGATAAAGAACCCATGATTTTAGGATCCTTTAATAATCCTTCAGGATCATGTGTTGCTCTGAGAACACGTGTCAATTCTGTATCCATTAAACCCTCTTCAAAAGGCACAGGATCGTTTGAGGGCTTAATCCAAAAAAAGACGGTCTCTCAGGGAAGCAGATAGGATAGAGCATCATTAAACTACTTGGGTTCCAATTCAGAAAGTGGCATAATTCTAAATTGCTGTCTCCTCCCTTCCAAACTCTTCCTGGTCCCTGTCCTGTTATAGCCTCCCACCTGCAACCCCTCTTCCCCAGAACAAAAGTCAAAATTTTTCCAAAAGATAATTTTACGGAGCTTCCCATAGCAGTTCCAAGCCGCTTGCTCCTCCAGTTTTGTTTTGTTTTTATGTCTTTCCAAGTAAATTGTTATCTCCATCTAAAACTTAAAATGCCTTTCACCAATTAGTCTCCCTTTCCCTCTCTGTCTTGTGAAGATCAGTCTTCTTGGTAAGTTGCTATGTAAGCCTTGGGAGGTCATTCATATGTTTTATCCAACCATTAAAATAGTTATGCCATCTTTGGTCAAATTTTGTGCAAGCATCGCATTCTGCCTTAAAGGCTTAAAAAAAATCACAATGTTTATCAAAAGGTGGAATCAAAAATAATTCACAGACCTAATTTTGCCAAAGTGCTCTTGTTTCCTTCCATTAGGTTGGAAATGTTGAAACCAACTCCCCTGCATTCTTTCCCTCCCTTTCTCCAAAAAGAAGCGTGGGGATAAGAATGGGCATGGAACAGGAAAGAATGCTCTCAGGCCAGGTCAAGTAAACTTTTTCAGTAGAAACATGGTAGAAAGATGAACAAAAAAAGAATTCTGAAGCAGTAATTCTGCAAAAGCAACTCATGGGGAAAGGCAGAATCCACTATTACCTACATGATACTGAATAACCAGGCTGACTGATATATTTTACTTGGCAGGCATCCTTTTTCCCATCTGGACACCTGGCACACATCATTGTCCTTCCCAGAAGAGGAAAGTTCACATGCTTGAGCACACTATTACACATTCTGTCATCCATGAGGGGAAGTTCTACTTCTCATAGGACATTTGAATATTCTGATGCTGTGGAGACAGTTTGATAAGTTAGATAACCATTGTTCTCACTGAAGTTTCCCCAAGAGGGAAACTTTTTTGTATTTTGTGAAATACTTTACCGTAAAAAAAAAAAAAAGAAAGAAAAAGAAAAAAATCACAACATTAAAGACAAGTAAGTTTAACCATTGTTACTATTTTCTGATTATCCTTTTACTGTATTCTTCTTCATTTGTCATAATTACTGCTGGTTTTCTTTTTCTGACACACTTAACCAAAATGGCAGCAGGAGGAGTTTTGTGTAGAGCCTTAAGCATAGTCATTTTTAGGGAAGACAACCAGAAATTCTCACTGGATCATAACTTGGGGAAAACAAAAGCAAAACAGAATAAATGGATTACTCATGGCCAATAAAACTCCTGCTTCTCATGGACAAAGAAACCTGGAAGAACTACTATTGTTTCCTTTTGATGCCCCTTACTCTCTGAGATCTTGCACCATCCACTGGTCATGCAAAGAATCCCTGCTTCAGATTTCTCATCTCTATGGGGAGGACAGATTGGCTGAACAGCAGTTCCTGGAAAAACAACAATAACAGAAAATTATAAGGCTCATAGATAGACAAGTCTTGAATATATTTGGAAAAGGGATATCCAGTTAATTTCATAGCTTCTATACTCTCTCCCTAAATGTAATATTGACATATATATATATATTTTTTTTTTTAAGATTTTATTTATTTATTTGACAGAGCAATAGAGAGCACGAGTAGGAAGAGCGGCAGACAGAGTGAGAGAGAGAAGCAGGCTTTCCACTGAGCAGGGAGCCCGATGAGGGACTCCATCCTAGGATGCTGGGATCATGACCTGAGCTGAAGGCAGAGGCTCAACTGACTGAGTCATCCAGGTGCCCCTGACATATATTTAAAAAAAAAAACAAAAAACAAAACTCTTTCATATTTATAGAAATTTAGAAAGAATGCAGAAAAAGTAAAACAAGGAAGACCATAATCCAGTGTTATATGTACCACCATGATCTTCCAAAACTATTAACATTTTAGGGTAGACCCTTGTTCTTAAAAGATAGTTTTCCCTCAGAGTAACTGAGTCCTACTTTGTGGTAAGCCCTCTTCTAGACCTCAGTGAATGAGCAGAAAGATAAATCCCTTACACACAAGAGTGTATGTTGGGGAAGCGGGCATGCAAACAATAAATAAAATAACTTATTTGGTGGTTAGGTACTATCACTCTGGGAAAATCAGGGTAGGGTAAAGAAGTTCTGAAATCTGGAGATTAGGGGGGATGGCCTGGGAAATGTTATTTGAAATTAATAGTCATGGCAAGATTCATTGAGCAGATGACATTTGAGTAAAGCCTTGAAAAGCCAAGGGAAGGAACCATGTAGTTATCTGAGCAGAAAGCACTTGAAGAAGAAGAAAGAGAATGGAAAGTCCCCACAGTGGGGTCATGTCATATATGCTTGAGGAACAGTTGGCCAGAATGGCCAGAACACATTAAGCAAAAAAAAGGTTTAGTGGAAAACACACACACAAACACACACTCACACACATACACAACAGATCAGATGTAGAGCCAGGAGAGCAGAGATGTCAACTGGTAAAGACATTGATTTCCATCTGAGTAGAATGAAGAACCACTGAAGGGTTTTGAACAGAGTGATGTAACTCATATTTCAAAAAGTATCTGTCTGATTGTTGGGTTAGTAATAAACATTAGGCATGCAAAAGAGGAAGTTAAAGACAGTTTAAGAGACTACTAAAATTAAGTCAGGCAAGAAAGGACGGTAGCCTGGAATAGGTTGCTAAGAGTAGAGAGGGTGAGACAGAAGCAACAGGACTTTTCTGGGAGAAAGAAGAATCAATGTGAGAGAAAGAGGAATCAAGACCCAGTGCAAAGTGTTTAGTTTGAACACCAGGAAAGATAGAATTTTCATTAATCAAAATGGAAGGCTATGGGTAAAGGAGATTTAGGATGTAGGCGATAATCAAGATGCTGTTTTAACGATATTAAGTTTGAGATGCTATTAGCCATCCAGGTGGATGACCAGTAGGCAGTTAGCTATACAACTACTAGTAATCCCAGCAGCATGTGTAATCTAAAGGAATCTGGACTAGACAGACAATATTTGGGATAGTCTTCACTCAGATGGTATTTAAAGCCTTGTTCCTGGATGAGGACACTAAAGGAGTGAGGACAGATAGAGAAAAGCACGCCAACAATAACAGGTCACAGAGAAGAGGAAGTGTCATCACAGAAAACCAGTAAAGGGTGAAAAAAGAGGTAGAAGGCAAACCAAGGGACTCCTGGAACTCAAATGAAGAAAATGTTTCCAGGATGGTATGAGCAACTCTGTCAAAACTCCTTCAAGTAAGCTGAGGGTTGAGAATTTACCTTTGAATTTAACAACATGGAGGTCAGTGACTAAGACAAGAGCAAACTGGGGGAAGTAAGGGGCGTGAGAGTCTGACTGACTCGGATGTCTAACAGATAGCTCAAACTTAATACATGTAATTATGAGAACTGAGGAGAGGAAATTAACCTCCCTACCATTAACAGAACTTCATAGCTTTTCTATAAAGGGGAACAGAAAAATGGGGCAATAGTTTCTTTTGGTCACAGGTAATGGGAATGCTAGCATTAAACTTGAATGAAGGCTTGCTCATGATTACGGAGCCAAAGATCAAACAGGTAAGTTTCCTTATTCCCTCACTTTATGTGACATATTTCCCTTTTCCCCCCAACCTTTCAAGCATTACCTGGCGGGAAGTCAGGAGTTACATGGGAGACTCCAACCAGACTCTCCCATCCACCATCCCTCCTCCTATGCAGTCTCCTTGCTTGAGCAATTAAAGCTCTAGGTTCTTAAAGATCAATTCGATGACTCAAAGGCAATGGCTTGCTTCATTACCTGGCCAACGCCTCTAGATTTGTGCTCATTGTTTGGGGTCACTGAAAACTTTTCTTTTTTGCATTTTTAAAAAACAGATTTTTAATATTCTTATCCAAAATGTTTAGATTACCTGTGCTGAGTGTCAGCTATCTAGTCCACAATAATGACAAAAAGAACTCTCTGAGAACACTTTCAACCGTCCCAAACTCCCTGGCTAGAGCTGAGTATAAGTAAGCCTAGAATGTAGCCCGGCCAGGACAAAAAGAGTACGTTAAATGCAGATTAAGCATACATAATTTGTGTCTGGACCCATAGCCTGTACAGTGTTTTTTATAGGTTATAAACAAGATTTTAAAAAATAATAAAACCTTTGGGGGGAAAAAAGGTGCCTGGGTGGCTCAGTGGGTAAGCCTCTGCCTTTGGCTCAGGTCATGATCTCAGGATCCTGGGATCAAGCCCTGCTTCAGGCTCTCTGCTCTGCAAGGAGTCTTCTTCCCTCTCTCTCTGCCTGCCTCTCTGCCTACTTGTGATCTCTCTCTTTCTGCCAAATAAATAAAATCCTTAAAAAAATAAAATAAAAAGGAATAAAACTTAGCTATTCTAATATTAGTAGATCTATGCACAGAAATTAAAGTTAACCAGTACAGGATTAATAAAACACCATTTTCTCCTACACTTTTTCATGTGCTAACTCCCCTACATACCAAACTCAACTTTGTGTTCTAGGTAGAGCAGTACAATATCAGAACTCATATATCCATGTCTGTGGTACTCAGGATGGATAATAATTATTGAGACAGGACTCTTCTGTTCGTGTACACCCTTCTGGGAGAGGCTGTGTTGCCCAGCAGTCACAGTCAGACTCTTAATTTGCTTCCTAAAACCGAAGAAAAATGTTTCAATAAATATAGCTGTTTCCCCAGGAATGACTGCCTTGGTTTCACATAATTAAATGAAAAGTGATTAGTGTACCTTTAAGCATTTCTAAGTCTTAAAAGGAGATGCACCTTTATCAATGATTACTACCATCGTAATTGCCTATAAATTATAGGGATCTGCGAAAAGTCGTGATTTTCCATGAGTGTTTGCCTTCTGTGAACCCTTTCCCCCACCATCAAACGTCTTTCTGCATAAAGTATTTAAGAATGGCCTCTTTTCCTCTTATAGTTGTGTACATATGCTCTATCATTTTTAAAAAGATATAAAAATTTTCCTAGAACTCTCATTATTATTAGTACTCTCAACCTAGCTAAGTATCAGTTATTTCCACAATATTTTTTCCCTCCTAATGACTCATATTATTAAAATTTTGGAACATCCATTAAACATTTGATGTCAATACTTCATTAGAACGAGTAATCATCAACTCCACCTCACTACCTACTTTACAAATTATCGAGGCTAATCTGGGATCTTTGGGGACTCTGAGTAAGAGGTACAGGAAATCTTAAGATAATCCTGATACAAGTTTCTGGGGATCAGGAAGGTCCATGAGTGGCTGGACCAGGTGGAAAAATTCAGAAAGGGACTGAGGTTGAACTTCCCGTAGTATTTAGAGCTTCAAATCTCCCAGTCGTATAGCTAGCAATCGAGGTTTGGTAAGAGGATAATGATAATGGAAATCCACAGCTTACTCATTGAGGCCAACCAGGCAGTGTGCTGCGGTAACAACCAGATCCTCCTGGATCAAGCTTCCTTCACAGAAGTGATGCTCACCTGATTTTAGGGAGACCTGCCCAAGAAGAAACACACAAACATAACTCACATAGGTCTCCCATAGGTATCATCTCCCTTAGAAACACTTGAAATAAGCTCTCCTTAATATAACATTAAGTTACCGATATAATTGGTTAGGAAGAAATTTCCTATAAAGTAAACTTTCTGACAGAGAGGTTGAGCATGGTCAAGAGAAAAATTACGTTTTAACAGCCTGGAGTTGTGATATTTGAAACAAGAAAAAAACATAAGATTTCTCATTAAGAAATCAATGCTTTGGTTATACTGACCCACCACGGATATCTGCCGACTGTTGAATTTCTCCAACCAGTAACTCTAGGGAAGAACCCAGTTTCCAAAACAGTTTCTGTACTTTTCATATCAACCGCACGGATCCCACACTTCTGTCCTGTGTGGCAGAGAGAGCGTGTGTGCGTGTGTGTGTGTGTGTGTGTGTGTGTGTGTACACACACCCAGAGCACTTCATGGAAGGATTGACTTGATCAAGATTCCACCTTCAGATTCTCCTGGCCTGGCACGAATGTTCTGATCTCACTCAGCAGCAGGCTACCCCCTTCTTGTCTCAAGACACTCCTGAGACCATCCCACAATTACCCCTTGTTGACTGGAACTGGCTTCAGGACGCGCCCCTGCCCCCGCGACAGTCGGAGCTGCCCTAGGAAGACGTGGGGGGAGGGAGGAGCCAGTCGCCCCACCCCCCATCCATTCCCGGGGTACTCCGGGGCGGGCGGGGGAGGGGAGCATTATAGAATTTAGGGTATATTAAAGATACTGGAGAACAACATATGTTACTCCAGAAAAGAGATATATATTTGACCTTAAATTACTTCTAATTGGCTATTCTTCAGTGGAGAAGGCTCCTTAGCCCAAGTGCCTAAAACCTTGAACTCCAGAATTTAAAGAATCTCCAGAAGAAACTGTTGTGCCCCAGTCTTCGAGTCTGAGAGACCACCAAGGAGCCAAGCACGGATGCAATCACATGAGGGTTTATTTGACGAGCTTAAGCTTGGGCCCAAGTATACCCGACACAGCAGAGTAGGGACTTGGACCCTGAGCCAGATTATAGAGTTTTTAAAAGCAGAGTAGGGGTGGACTCAGCCGTGGGTGAGGACAAAGGGGGTGTTCAGAAGGGCTATCAGGGTAAAGAAGACTGTCAGGATATTGAAGGCCTGGCTACTATCAAGCCAAGGCCTTTTTTCCCTTTAATGAGGCACTAGCATGAAGACAATTGGGAGTTTCCTGGTGGAATGTCACATTCTTGCTATCAAGCGTCCTTGTTAGTGAGATTTGGGTTTAGAAGAAATTTAACTTTATTTACTTTTCCTTCTACCTCAGCCTCCTTCAGTTTTGTTTATGGAGGGGAGGATGACATTAGGTCTTAAGGAACTGAGTTATTTGTCTCTGGAAATTGGGCTAGACTGGAGGTGGGTACAGCCTTGTTTTTCTTGGCCCCCGCAAAACCCTGGCGCAGCCCGTGTTTGAGAATTTCCCCGCCTGGACCAGCCCCTCACCCTTCCTTCAGGGCTGAGGGAGTAAAGAAGCCTCCCTCGCCAGTACTCAGCCCCCGCCCGCAGCCTCCACGGGGGGGATCCGAGCTCGCTGAGGCTTTGCGGCAGGCCAGGGGTGAGAAGAGCGCAGACCCAGCCCCAGGGCTGCCGGCATGGTCCCGAGAGCGGCGACCACACCCCTTCCTCCGCTGCAGACTCCGCGTGGGGACAGCGAGCCCCAGGGCGCAGACCCTCCCTCCCGGAAGTGCCCGCGGCGCTCTTCACTCCTGAGCGGGCGCTGAGGGGCCGCACCTGCCCCACGCGGCTGGGCTCACAGCTGCGGCTGCCCTCCGGCACCCCTACCCTCCCAATCCTCCTGGTCGTCCCCCGGCCGCAGCCGCCCCTCCTCCCACCAGGCCGCGCCTCCACAGGTGTGCAGGGGGATCCGCCGGTGATCCCGGGAGCAAGGGGATCAGTGGCCTGGAACGCTCAGCACAGGGGAATTCTGTCTCAGCCCCGGGAGGGTGGCCTGAGCCAGAGTGAAGAAGCTGGTCACCCATCCAAGACACAGGCAGGCCCCCTTCTGAAAAGAGGAAGACTCATGGAAGCTTATTGAGGAATTAATAGGACTGCCCCACCTTGTAAGAAGCTTGTTGAAGCCCTTGGCATTCAAGAATATGCAGAGTGGCTGTGAAAGATCAGGTTTACAGCTGCCATCCCCTTCCTGGGTGGCTGTGTTACTAGCTTCAGTGGAATGGGCCAAAGCGGTAGGATCCATCATGTAAGATTATTAAAATGAATTCATTGGTAAGATTGATATGTCAGCATAGTTTTTCTAGAAGCATTATTTTGTCGTAAGATAACTTGAGGTTGGGAGAGGAAGAAAGCCAGAATTTATAATGGGTTTGTGTTGTACCAAAAAATTAGGGCAAAGCTCAGTGGACATTCTATATATAACAAAGATAGACACCAATCTCCCAGACCCAGTTGTCTTACTTTTGTGTCAGATAGAAATAAAAGCTCCTTAACTAAGGTGGGAAGTATACAAATTAGGGAGACAGGCAGGTGGTGGACAGATGGACAGGAAAGCAGAAGACAGTCAAGGTGGAGGGAATGCAGGTACAGAAACAAGCAGGTGAGATTCAGCTGGGGGCAATGACCCTAAAACTGCAGAAGGGAACAGGAGAGAGATCAAGGGGCCCCTTCCAGTGAAAAGCTTGAAGAATCCAATTGGCACTGAAAACAGAAACAGTCTCAAATCTTGTATGAACATGAAAGGTGTTTCTCTGATTTTTATGTCCCATCTAACATCAAGAAGCTCTAGAGGGTCACTGTCCAATAATAGTGGACACTAGCCCTACGTGGTTATTTAAATTAATATTAACTACAGTAAAAGCATTAGTTCCTCAGACACACCAGCTCCATTTCAAGGGCTCAATAGCCACCAGTGCCTAGTGGAGAGCATACAGAGGACACGCCATCATCACACATAGTTCTATTGGACTGAACTGTTCTTGAGAATAGCAAGCACGGCTTTATTTATTTAAGTAAGGACATCTTGCAAAAGTTTAAGTAGAGGACTCCTCTAGCTAGGGTGTCTAGGGGACACTGGGAGGGGTCTTGGTAAGGTAAGCAGCCTTTCTGTACCTCCAGCCTTGAGCATTGCAAAGGGAATCCCCAGCTATGGTGGCTGGCTGACCTGGGGTACTCACCACCCCACCTTTAAATTTTGTTTTCACTCTGATGATCTTACCAGGAATACCATAACCTTCCCTTGCCCCAGGGGCAAACTACTCTCCAATAAAAGCTCAGATCCTCCAGAGAGACCCAAATACCTACTTCTTCTTCTTCTATACAAACAAGGTCTTGTGTAAACAAATTTTTCCATCCCTGCTAAACTACTGGCCTGAACTCTAGAACCCTCTCCGAAGTCCCACAAGGCCCAAGATTCAGCACTAAGGGGATTCTTGGTGACCTTGGAAACCGAAGTTTCATTTACTTATTTGTTGCAGGGACAGAACATTATGGAGCAGAGGGAATGTGAAAGGTGGAGGTAGAAAGAACGGTGAAGACAGTTCACTCAAATAACTCAGCTGAGAAGGAACAAAGAGATGTGGTAGCAGTTAGAGATGAAAAGAAATACCGGAAGGGCTTACATTTTTCTTTCCCAAATGATTTTGATGGTGGTTACCTGTATCCATGTTTTAAAATAGAATAGAATTCACATGAGCCGGTAGAAGGAAGAAGTTAAAGATGAAAAAGGGAGGTGAAGGGATGGACTGAAACCTCACAAGAGGCAAAATCCAGAGCCTAGGTCCCTTTTCCATTGTCGTAACAGGGGAGGGAAGAATTGGGTACAGGGAAGTTTATAGTTAGTAGAGTGCAGTGTATTGAGAGAATATGTTTTCTACCTTTTACTTATGCTCTGCAGAGAGGTTGAAGGCATCTATTCAGCAAGATGAGAGGAAGAGATCAGGAGCACATAAGGACTGAAACAGTCACTGCAGGTATGGGAAAGAGAGCAGACAGGAAACACACAAAACTGCGATGCAATGAATGAATAGGAGAAGGAAGATTTCTTTCTTTTAAAGCAGACACTTTTAAAGCTGACACATGTCAGCTAGCGACATGGGTTTCAATGGGTACTAATTGCTGAGCACTTGAGAGATTGAAACAGACATAATTATTTTCATTATATTTTATATAAAATACACATTTACATAAATTTCATTTTGGAAAGACCTAAGCAGAGCATACATAATCAGACTTAAATGGGAGAAATACTTTACGGGAAATATATTTCTAGCTGGCACAAGTAACAAAATGTACATTTATATATAACTGATCAAAGTAGGAAATAAGAAACATGAACAAAGAACACAATGCAAGTCATTTTCTCCCTGATAAAAGGAGGGATCCGCGTGAGTCACCAAGTCAGATGCTTACCACATTATAAAAGCAAGCCATGGCTTCTACAGATTAATTCCTTTGAAGGAAATCTTTAAAAATATTTCCCCCTGACACATAACAAAATGACCAATTTTTATGTGTATAGACTGCAAAATAAGAGTATCTCTGTAATATGAAAGCACTTGGACAGTGCACTCACTTATGGTTGTGTGTTTTGTGGCGGTGATTATCTTAATTTCTCAAATGAAGGGCAACACTAATCAGTTATCTCTTCAGAGGTAAAGGGCTTTCAGTCTGGTTTCAGGAGACACACAGAGCTTGCTAGTTTCACAGAACTAACCAGTCACTCCCTGGGTGACAGACATGGCTGAGAGGCTTGGTGACCTGCCCAGGGTGGGGCGGCTCCTCTGTAGCCGAACAGGCCTACCACCCAGATTTCTTGATTCTGGGACCGGGGCACCCCTCCTTTGGGCCAGCAAGGCAACCCCAAAAGGATGTTATGCACACTGGAAACTTCCAAACATGACATAAATATATACCATTTGCACCACTGAGAATGGGAAGAAACTCTTGGGTTTCTGGACATAGATTAATCTTTCCATCTTGGGGTAAATGGTGATCTAATAATGACTAATGTGATGGATGCTGATTTTATGAGCTACATGCCCTAAAAGGTTTTAGCTGAATGGATCTTTGGTGACAAAAATAACACATTTTTATATGAGCCATTTGATAGGCATGAAAATTATCAATTTTGTTGTCTTATTTTGCTGATATTAAAGAACTCCTTTGATTATAGATACTTTTTCTCTTGAAGTTAATGGCTACCACAACCAAAAAGAAAGAAGGAAGTTCTATTTTTTGAAGAACTGTTCAACATATTTTTCTTTTACAACAAAACATCAAGAAGAATCATAAAAATTTATGTTATATATTTGGCATTGTGAGCTTTTATCTTACTCAACTGCAGCCTAAATGCAAGATTTGACAGGTATTTCTTCTTTTAAAATACCAAGAGGTGTCAGATAGTTGCCTTTTGCTATTATTGGGAGATACCAACATGCAATTTAATCAAAGTAAATGTGATTTGGAAACTAGGTGAAAAATTAAAAACAAACCAACTACCCATAACTACATTTGCTCTGTCATTACGAATACCCTATAGATTTATTAATCTAAGATGCACATCCTTCACACATGAGATCAAATGTTTTATTTTCCCCTCAAAAACAGATTCTAATGAGTACAAGAAGAAATAATTAACAAAAGCTGACGTGTGTAATCAAAACAGAGACATGAGTCTAGGCATACACTCTACGCCATGAACACCGCCAATGAGTTTTACATACTGGGTGCCTTGTCTGGTGTATACACATTCTTCTCCATCTGAGAGTGAAGAATTCTGAAAATGTGAGGTCAAATTACAGTCCAATTGCCACCAGTGGAAACTGCCCCCACCCACCCCACCTGTCAAACTTGAAACAATAGTCTCAAACAATCAACTGTGCCATGGATTATTTTTTAGAATTCTTTGGCTCATTTTAGTCTAGATTTAAAAGTAAAAATGGAGAAACATGGTAAAAGTCATAAAAGTTCTATTAAAGTTGTTAGCCTACTTCTCTAGTCTCGCTGCATTTTTAGCATCTGGACTAGGCAGCCAGCATCTCAGAGACTGCCCAAGGGCCCCAGGTGATCCTGCAGTCCCACCCGGCTTGAGAGCCCCTGTGTGTGAAGGAACAGTTCTTAACTATCAGCTGAATGCGGTTCTTCGATCTGAGGGGCCTGGAATGTTTAGTAGAGACAATAAGAAACCACACATTCATTTTTATTCCTTCAAATTATAGTTTCTGTGGGTCGGTTGGTAAAGAATAGTTTGGATTTTCTCATTTAGTCTTGTTGAGAAGTACAGTACAATCACTACAAACCCCTCCATCAAGTGAGGTATGACCTGTGATGAGTGTCAGTCTTATGCTAGGGGCTGTGACGTACTATAGGAGGTTGTCATTAAAGTGCTGGCTTTTGTCTTTGTTTTGTGATGAACTTCAAAACAAACAGACCCAAAAGAATATATACATCTCAGGATTCCCTAAAATAAAATTTCTTTTCCTCCAAGGTATTTGAATCTTTGGTTTACTTAACGTTACATCACTAAACTGTGTTTTACGAATACTGTTAACAGCTGGAAAACATCTGGATCACTTAAAAAATCCTGAAGAATTCTTAAGGTTGAAATAAACTTGTAAAGCCATTTTCATGGCTCCTATATCAAAGGACTGCCACTTAATGGGAATCTTAAAGGCCAGGAGGACTGGTTCTAGGTAGGATAGAAGGACAGGTTAGATTGGCAGTACACGGGGGATATATGTACACAAGGGACTCAAAATGTAGCTGAGAAAAAAAAGCGAGTGTTGCTCAGAGGAACACAGTCACAAATGAAACTCTCATCACCGGATCAAGTGTTCAGCCAGACTAAAGCATCTCCTGTCTTGTCCTCAGCCAACTTCCCTCCCACCGAGGACACGTTACATATTTAAGGATCCAGTGCAAGATGGAATTGCAGGACCCCTCTTTCAAAATTATTAAGAATTTCAAGCAGGGCCTTCAACCAAGCACAGGGGCCTTCTGAGAGCAGGACCCCCAGGGACCACATGAACCTCAGGCCCATGAAGCCAGCTCTGCCATTCCATCTCAGAAAGGGGACAGCAACTCTCCTGCCAAGCACACTTTTAGTAAGGGACTCTGGATGTATGTCCACAACTAGCCACGGCACTCTGATTTTATTGATAGGAATGAATTCCACATAGTATTTCATGTTACAAGAACCAAATAAAAATAGTTATAAAATACACTTAATATCTTTGAAAAATAACATGTTATTTATTTTCTTTTAGGCACCATTTAACTATGAAAACTATTTCATTGGCTACATCTCAGTGGCATTATTAAATCCAGATAAAAATATCTGACCCAACAAACGGTGCTTACTTTTCACATTCAAGGAGATGCCAGTGCGTGTGCACAGAATGAGCCAGAGTGACAGTGTGAGGTGGGGGGCAGAATGAAGGGAGGCTAAGGGGCATGGGGAGAAGGGAGCGAGGGAGAGAGAGACAAATAGACAGACAGACATGGGTAGAGAGAAAAGCACCCAAAAGAAGGTAGAACAAGTCTCCTGAAGGCCATGTGACCCCTTCCCTCAGAAACTTTTAGGCTATAAACGCCATTTCAACCATTCTCACTAATGTACTCTCATACCTTTAGCGGCATTTCAAGTAAGGCATTAATTGCTTTTCAAAATCTGGGACTTAGTCTTTTCTGTTAACTTCTTAGGTGTGAGTCTTGGTTACAGATTATTTTAAAAAGTTGTGATTTAAGTCTCAGATACTGTTTTTTAGCTAGGGCTTCATTTTTTTTTCCCCCCCAATTTGGGGGTGGATTGATAATTTAAAATGAACACTGTGGTACATTTCCTGGCCTTAGGACTATAAAAGTGTAATTTTGAGGAGAATGAAAATATTTTAAGAAAATCTTGGACAAATTTATGACATATAAGGTTAAAAGACTACTAGAAACAGAAGATCACAGTGGCAATATATAGACATTGTTGGATTATTGATGCATACAAACACATGTATGTTAATTCAAATTCTGGAATCCTTTGCATTTAAAATATGCCTTGCATCATCCCTTTACAGCGAAGTTCTTTTAACTAGACTTACCTTGACAAAACATAACACACAGGGGCAGTGTTGAAAAGAAGAAGGCTTTTTACCCTATCCTGGCCTGAGCAAGTGAAATCCACACACCTTTGGGCTATGACATCTGTAGGCCACCTGGCTTAGCCTGCAAACAGCACTCTCCAGAGTGGTTCCTCCTCCTCCTCCTCTTCTTCTTTTTTTTAAATTTATGATGATGACCAAATTAGAATCAGGTGTTCCAACTTCTTCACTTTCAAAATATATTGCCACCCAAACAATGAACTCCACTTCCTAATTTCTTTAGCTTTGGCAAGCGAATCATCAATACAAATTTTTTGAGGGGCTGTTAAAACTTTACATTGTAATTCAGATTTGTGATTTCTGTATGATCAGTTCTGAAAGCTGCTATTAAAACCACTATGTACAGAGAAAAAAATTTGCGTGTATATATATATATATATTAAATATTTTATAAGTTACAAAATAAATAACACTAAAAACAAATGTCAAATTGTTAAGTTCCACTTTGCTGGCCTCTGTCTTTTAAATATAAATATGTATTTTTATAATTATGAATTTAGACTTTTTTCTCCCCTAGATTTTTTGAGCATTCGCCAAGAACTCTCCAATATTATAAATACAGAACCAAGAACTCTGGATTTCCATCACTCATGTTCTAACGCACAGAATGCTCATTAAATTTCAGTAGACAAATCAATAGAGCTTCTCTTCCATCCTCTTCATAGCCTATGAAGATTTTTGTGATATATTGTATAGCATTTTCAGTGATTAAATATAGTTTTCAAAAAAATAATAAATCTCTGGATGACTGAATGTTAAGATAATAAAGTAGAGCATTTCTCTTAGTTAATATCTTTAATATTTCTCATGTAGAATATACTATTTTTTTCTCCACCAAAATAACAATGTATGTGGAGTCAGAAACATTTATGATTCTAAAAGCACTTCTGAAATCTTAGAGCAGAATCACTACTCTAGTAATACTTGTAATAAAATTAAAATAATCTTAAACATTTCCATAAAGAAATTAGAGGAACCAAGATCCTTGATTTTCCCCCAGGGATGAGAATACCCATACACAATCCCAGAAGCCTCCTTTTTGTTGAATCGGGCAATGGGAAAAGCTTGCATCAGAGTGAATTTAATTCACTCTTCAACTGGGCTCTAGCAATATCCTCAGGGGGATATTAGACAAAGCTCACTTAACCACACCCTTTCCCCCAAATATTCCAGAAGATTCTACAAAAACTATTAGATACTCATTTCTAGTTCTGGAGAACTAAATGAGCTACCTCTTGGTGGAATTACCCAGATGGTTTATCCCAGAGATTGTCTCCTCTATGACATATCTCATCTCACAAGGAAGAGCTGCTCTGCCGTCAGAGCATTTAAGCCTCTGTATTTCTGGGACATAAAAGTCTACACTGAGATGGAATTAGATTCTTAGGTTGGAAAAGCAGAGAAACAGATGAAGGGAAATCTGGAATTAAAGCCAACAAAAATCTGCAAAACGTGTAGTAGTTGTTTTACTTCCTCTCAGATGGAGCCCTTGCTTACTGTCTTCTTCCGTGGAAATGCAAGTCCCTCAGCGGTTACCAGCGGTTACCAGCGGGCATCCCAAAACGTGCCTCCCCAAATTCAGAGCGAGCGGAAAGCTTCTCTGTTGTGCCCCTGCTGAGGTGAAGGCCTCCAACACTTCTTCCTCTTCCAGAAGCACCAGCACTGTCCCTCAAGACTGGGCCAAACACGGCTACGTCTGATCCTTTTCTCGAACTTCTTGTAATCGTTTCTCTAGGCGATCCAACTTGGCAAGATTTTCCTGCAGCAGTTTGCTGTCTGGAACCAGCTGTAAGGCTCTCTTGTAATAAGCTCTTGCGGACACATAGTTTCCCTGTGGGGAAAAAGAGAGATGACAATTATAGTCTGACCCATCAGAACGCTCTTGGAGAATGGGGAGACTAAGAGACAGACCTTCTGGCCAAGTTTAACAGGAATGTCCTCAGAAGGAAACTCTGTCTGCATGGGTAATTTTATCCTTATCTTTTGGTGCTTTTGGAGAATCCATTTGTTTTAAGTACCAGGCCAGCTGGAGAATGTGAAGGATAAGAGTTACACTGTAAGGTGAAATGGCAGAAAAACAGATTTTCGATTCTACTAATGTATGGTATGAGGCTATCATTTCAAAGGGCTCTCGTGGGGTTGGTACTATTCCTTAGTAATCAAATGGAGCCATGGCTAGAGATGGGGGGTGAGGGGGAAGGAGGGAGGGAGGAAAGGGAGGGATGTTTGTGGGAAAATTCAAAAGTAGTGATGATTAAATAGTTTGGAATCTGCTAGACCTATTTAGTGGTGGAAGTTATTTTAATATCCAACTAACACAGAAGCAAGATTTACCTAATATGGGCTTTAATGTAAACATAAGTTTTTATAAAGTGAAAAGAACTGATAAGAACATGGAGTCAAATTTACCTAAGGTATGTGACGATATGAACCTGCTGGATCCTCTTAAAGCAGGAAAGAAGCCATAGCACCCCTGACCTGCTAAAGATACCGGTCATCACCCTCTGTTGGCCCCCATCTGCTTTGTTCCATGGCTTTCTAACTGGAAATGACGTGTGCCTGTTCCAGATGGTTCCAGACAAATTAGTCATAATTATTGTTTTCCAGGCCCTTTTCTGCTACTAAATTTTACTTTCCTTATTTGGTTCACCCTCTTTCACATCTGTGTCCTGCCACGTCTCAGAACTCTGAGTGTTAAGAGTTATCTTCATTTCCCCGCATTTCAATTTGCTCTATTTTATTCTCCATTACAGCTCCATGCGGATAAAAACCAGTTACTCTCTGAATTCCCAACACAATTTAAAATAGCATCTCTAAGTGAGAGTTCTATGTAGCAACCAGCAACTAATATTTACTGAACGCTTAACTATCCTCCAAAAGAGCTAATGTGTGTTAAGAGCTCAGACAGGCTGACACATAGTGAGTCCTCAGTCCAATGCTACCATTGTTGTCATTATTAAACAACCATCCAGGGTTGAGTAAACACCATCCCTTTATTACAGTACTTTCTCGTCATATTGGTAAAAAGGAGAGTGGAAATGACAGAAAAGGAAATTGTAACTTTGGGAATCCAGGTTCTGACACATGCACAAATCAGAAAACATTTCTGATTAGCCCTGATTCTCTTAAGAGGCTAAACAGAATTCTGAAGAGGTGAGACCCTGGATTTGCTTTATTCAATTGTTATTATTTTTCATCAACTCCAGCATTTATCTTCCAAGTATCTTGTGATGTTTACTAGGCTTAGCACACATGTGCAGACAACTGAGTGCTCTCAAAATATGTTTATATTACAGCCGACTTTGAAATTTTTCTGCTGAGAGTCTTCTCTGAATGTAGGCCTCAGCCCAATGCCTTGGCATTTCCTTCTCTGATTACCAGCTTTCTTTGTCCTTTCACGTAAAATCTACTGCTAGAGTTATCTTCTCTCCCTCAAATTGCTCTTTACTTGATTAAACTGGAAGCCTTGTTTTTTTTTAAAGTTATATCCCTTGATTCAGTGTCCCCAGTTCTGAGATGCTAAGATAGGGAATCTGAATTACCTAATTTCTAGAAATGTGCTATCTAACTCCACATGGCTATTTAAGCTTCCATCAATTACGGTAAATTAAGAATTCAGTTGCTCGGTTGTACTAACCACATTTCAAGGGCTCAACAAGCACATGGGCTAGTGGCTGCTGCCTTTGACAGTACAGCTATAGAACACTTCTGACACCATGGAGAGTTCCGTATGATGCACATGAAAATGCACATACAGCAGTACTGAAAATAGTACTTTGTAGTCTATGTGGTGATGTGGTCCAGTTGATAGAACTCTTTGATTATAAAGAATGTATTTTAGCCTTTTTGGTCCATCCATTTCATCCTTTATGAAGCTTCATTATAATTATCTTTTATTATCAAGCAGTATAAGAAAGAGACAACTCCCTTCTCATCTCTTCATGCCATGACCTGGCAAAGCCTTATTCTAACTTGCAACCTTACCACAGCCCTTGGTACCCTAAGTTTCACCTGGGCTCAGGGAAGGAGAGAAGCCTGGAAAGAGCTAATACCACCTGATGGACACACTACCTGGCAGTGCAAAGAGAAAGATAATGACCACTCTCTCTTCAGGACCTCATAATAATCTTGCATCCTAATGGTACCATCTAAATGACCATATCCAAATCATGTGCCCGGTCTATATACTTATTCTGGATTGTATCATAATGAATTTACTGATATTAGATGATTTTTCAATTACAAACATAGCAATTTTATACTGTTCAGCCTAATTCATGATGTTTGCAAAGACGAAAAACCACATAAAATAATTTTTAGTTAGTGTGTTCACTACATTTCAAAATAATATACTCAATAGATCCTTCTTCAATCTCCAGATACCTTTTCAGGGGAAGTACCTCTAAATTTAAAGCAACGGACTCACTTGTTAATCTGAGAATTCAATGAACATACTATTCTACTTGTATTTCCAGACTTTTTGGAAAAGTCTTGAGTGTACTTACTGTACTTTTTAAAAAAAGATTTGTTTGTGTGTGTGTGTGTGTGTGTGTGTGAGAGAGAGAGAGAGAGAGAGAGAGAATGAGCAGGAGGAGCGGAGGAGAAGGAAAGAGAATCCCAAGCAGACTCCATGCTGAGCTCTGAGCCCAACATGGGGCTGGATCTCATAACCCAGAGTTGAAACAAGTCAGCTGCTTAACCAACTTTACCACCCAGGTGTTCCTACTTATTATACTTTTTAAACTAACAACTGAACCCACTGCTTTAAATGCAGGCCCATGTCATCTAAAAACATATTGAACATATTATTTTAAAATATAACTATTTAATATATTATTTAAATATTTAAAATTACGTTACTTTTCTTTCTCTCTATCTCTCTCTCTTCCTTCCTCCCTCCCTCTTTCTTGTATTTTTTAAAAAATATTTTTAATTTTATCTATTTATTTGACTGAGAGAGAGAGAGAGAGATCGGAAGGGAGAGGTAGAAGCAGACTTCCCGCATAAGCGGGGAGCCCGATGCTGGGCTCGATCCCAGGACACTGGGATCACGACCTGAGCCGAAGGCAGACGCTCAACTGACTGAGCCACCCAGGTGTCCCCTTTCTTTCTGGTATTTTTTTCCAAAATTTATTCCATGTGATTTATGATCAAGCTTAAGTAAGTTCATATTGCTAGACACCCTGGGAGATGATTAAGATCAGAGCTCAGGATATTCTGCTCTGATAAATGTCCTGTTTATTCCTCTATTAGAGCACAACTCTCAGTCACATTATCCCCTTCCAGCTATGTAATCACGAGTTACCTTTCTGTTTTGTTGTGTTTCTGAGAGTGACCAGTTTCCACGTAATAGTAAATCCTATTGGGCTTTTATTTAAATGCTAATCACTATATTACTGTTTTATTAATATAAAGACTGATAGAAGCCTGAAAATAGGTTAGCTAAATAAGAGCGATCCTTTAAAAACATGTCAGACCATGGCATCTCTCTGCTCAGAGTCCTCTAAGGACCCCAACTCATTCAGCATGGCATAAAAGCCAAAAACCCTGCATTCCCCTTCAAGGCTCTGCATGATCCTGCCCTGTGACTTAACTCTGACTCCAGATTCTACCATTTCATCTTACTTGCCTCCTCCCTGTTCTTCAAACACAGCAGGTACTCTCATACCTCAGGACCTTTGCATATGTTCTTTCCCTGTTTTGCCACATGGCTTTTCCCCTTCAGGTCTCTACTCAAAATCACTTTTTTTAAAAAAAGATTTTATTTATTTGACAGAGAGAGATCACAAGTAGAGAGAGAGAGAGGAAGGAGCAGGCTCCCTGCCTAGTAGAGAGCCCGATGCGGGACTAGATCCCAGGACCCTGAGATCATGACCTGAGCTGAAGGCAGAGGCTTAACACACTGAACCACCCAGGCAGCCCTCAAAATCACTTTTTAAAGTGAGGCCTTCCCTATTTGCGACAATGTGGATGGAACTAGAGGGTATTATCCTTAGCGAAATAAGTCAATCGGAGAAAGACAACTATCATATGATCTCCCTGATATGATGAAGTGGAGATGCAACGTTGGGGGCTTGGTGGGGGTAGGAAAAGAATAAATGAAACAAGATGGGATCAGGAGGGAGACAAACCATAAGAGACTCTTAATCTCACAAAACAAACTGAGGGTTGCTGGGCGGAGGGGTGTAGGGAGAGCGTGGTGGGGTTATGGACATTGGGGAGGGTATGGGCTATGGTGAGTGCTGTGACGTGTGTAAACCTAGCAATTCAGACCTGTACCCCTGGGGCTAATAATACATTATATGTTTATAAAAAAATAAATAATTTAAAAAAAATAAATAAAAAATAAAGTGAGACCTTCCCTAACCACCTTAATTTTAAATTTCAGCCCTTACTTCACGGTACTTCCTATCCCCGTTCTCTTTTTTCTCCATAGCACTATGATATATTTTACATATAGATGTATGTATGGATGTGTTTATTTATTGCCTGTCTCTTTTACTAAATGTTAGCTCCATGAAGACAGAAAGTTCTGTCTTACTTAGTGTTCTATTCCCAGTGCCTGAAGAAAGAGTACCTGGCCCATCACATGTACATCACATGTCAAATGAATGGATGAATGAATGAATGATAGCGAGTCTTTGAGTTCATTACTTATAGGCAGCAGCCTTCCCAAGAGTCATTTTTGATGATTCACTCAAAGATAGCTTTTCCTTTTGGAAAAACAAAAAACAAACCCACAAATAAACAACCTTGCATTTCAGTAAATGATTAGGGAGTAAAAGATACATTAGGTACAGGAAATAATAAAGTAATATTTAAAGTAACACTGTACTCTTGACCATGAGTTAAGCTGTAGGACAATGAGGTCCAGGAAGCCCCAACAAGGGGCAGATTTTATTTGCTGTATGATGATACTTCTCTTAGGTACACATGGTTTTCTTTACGTTCAATAAAATCATGGAATATAATTTGTATAGACTTAGTTTTCAAATGACTTCATGATATTCAGTATCTGGATAAAAAAACAAAGTGAACATAATCTGTGCTGATTTCCCTTTTAAACATATAAGGCTTTTGGTCTTTAAATAATTCAAAGAGGGAATTAACAATATTTTCTCAATCTTTTGAGAGAAGACAGAAAGAGAAAATGGAAAGAAAAACCCAGATCCCTTGGAAATGAATTATTCTCCTACCTTGATGTGTTGGATTCCACCCATGTTCATCCAGGCCTGTGCTTGATCTGGATTTAGCTCCACGGCAGCTTTATAGCTCTAAATATACAAGAAACATTTTCAGGTTGAGAAAGGAGAACCCACGTTTAATGCTACAGGACTGTGGAAATCACTTTCTTCCTATGTGAGAATGTAAATGGTTAACACAATGAAACCAGACACAACTAGCTCACAGGTGTTCCCGTTTATTTCAATTATGTTTCAAAACTGATGACTGGGAAGTGGAGGAAACCGAAATGTGTAATTTGCTCACAGAGACTGAGGATGCCTGCAGGGAATCCAGGTGATTTTATTATAGTGCATCATTTCTCACTGGCCTTGACCCGCAAGAAAACGCTTTTGGATTTTTTCGCTATAAATGGAGTTTGTAAGAATATACTTTTTCAATGATCACAGAATCTTTTAGAATCTTTTCCTATGTAGCTCAGCCCTTTCACAGTAACACTGGCCTGGTTATTCAGCCTATACCGAAATTCTTGCGGTGACAGGATGCTCATTCCTTCCTTGAGGACATCTATCTTCCTAGGGGATAGGTTCAATCATTAAAAAGCCTTCCTTTATCTTCTGCCACAGGTCTTCATATGTCTCAAGAGAATTACTTCTTTCTCAAATACCTCTTTTGGTCTGGAAACGTGTATCCCATTAAATGTAGCATCTGTGAGGCATACTGGTAATATTTTTTTTAAAGATTTTATTTATTTATTTGACAGAGAGAGAGATCACAAGTAGGCAGAGAGGCAGGCAGAGGAAGAGAGGGAGAAGCAAGCTCTCTGCTGGGCAGAGAGCCCGATGCGGGGCTCGATCCCAGGACCCTGAGATCATGACCTAAGCCGAAGGCAGAGGCTTAACCCACGTTGCCGCCCAGGTGCCCCAATACTGGTAATATTTTGCATGTTGTTTTATATCACCACTGGGTCTTAATTTAAGAGTGGTCACCTTAAATAAAGCTAATGGCTATGAGTGTTGCTTTCAATTACAAAGCTAAGTATCTGTGTGTCTATTTTAATGCTCTGCTATTTTCACTGATGAACAGCTTCATAAAGTAAACAGAATCTGGTCCATCCCTCCTGTTTTAAGAGAAACAAGCAAATAACAAGAAACTACACTTCTAAAGAGCTGGTAAAATAAACCTGAAGAATGTGTCTCTTAGGTTAATTTCTATCAACAGAGATGAGAGTGTAGGGTAGAAATTAAGAACCTGCATTCAAATCCCAGCTCCATCTCTTACCCTCTGTGACCTTGAACAAGTTACATAACCTCTGAGTCTCAGTTTATTCAACTATAAAATGGAGACAATGACCATAGCTTTCTTATATGACTATTGAGAAGATCAAATTACTTAGTATGTGTAAATCATAAATAAAAATGCTACTCATAGCCCTATTCCTATCTGTCATAGATCTAGCCACTTTACTTATTAATTGATTGGTTGATTGATTTTAAGTAGACTTCACACCCAATGTGGAGCCCAATGTGGGGCTTGAACTCACAACCCTGAGATCAATAATTGAGCTGAGATCAAGAGTTGGACGCTTAACTGACTGAGCCACCCAAGCACCCAAATCTAGTCCCTTTAAAATGATTATCTGATTTATAGTTAAAGCAACTGGAAAATACGTTTGTTTTTAATACAATGTATATGATACAGATACCAGATAACTTCATAATTAAATTATATATTCATTAAATTGTCATTTTAAAATGCTTACATGTTACGGTATTTAAAATGTTCACAGGCTAAGGGGGTCTGGGCAGCTCAGTTAATTAGGTGTCTGACCCCTGATTTCAGCTCAGGTCATGATCTCAGGGTCTTGCAATTGAGCCTCTGTGCTCAGGGGGTTGTCTGCTTCTCCTCTCCCTCTCTCTCTGCCCCTCCCCCTGCTTGAGCACTCTCTCTCTCTAAAATACATAAATAAAGCTTTTTAAAAAATGTTCACAGGGCACAGAAAAATACGCAATTTCCCCTTCAAATATGCCACTGTTTTAAGAGTTTATGTTCAAGTTAGTTTTCCCAAATATCTTTACCTGTTTTTGAATATTTTGAAAGTCACTCACTGTTTTCAGAAACAATAATATCATTTAAAATTTTACTTTTCTCATGTTATATTTAGTATAATTTTATGACTTCATTAATTCCACCTTGTGGCTTTACCAGAAATGCTTGATATATCTATAACATTTTTATTTATTTATTTATTATTATTTTTGATTTCAAACTACATACAAATTTTATTTGAGAGCTGTAGATATTGAATGCCGCTAAGGCACAAGGCATTATGTTTTAGAACATGGAAGGAAGCAGTCCCTTTATACAAGAAGTCCCATCTAACTGGGGAGCAGGCACTGTGCACAGAGGATTGGGGTGGGGGTCAGGGAAGGAGGAGAGAATAGGGAGAGTAAAAAGATGCCTAACAATACAATGTAATATATGATACTTTCAAATGACTTGTAGAGATGGTGTATGTAAAAGTTCACAGGAAGCGAGGACACTGGGAGAAAGCAAGACCCAGATGGGCTTCCGGAGGGAGGAAGACTATGTGTTAGTGGATGAGAGGGAATCTTGTGAGGAATTGGGGGGATGTGTGGAAATGCCAAAGCTATTTAGATACTCTTCTAGATGGACTAGAGGGTTACTGCCGGCCAAGAGAGAGAGTGAGAGAAGCAGAGTGAGAAACTAACTGAGGGAATAATGTGGCATTGCTTCAAACATCAAGTTAAAGGTGATAATTCAGAAAATAATGCAGAGGTACTGCAGATCTCTGAATAGTTAAAGAATAGTCAATTATACAAACTAAACGTGTAACATCATGGCCATTAATCAAAAAATTCACTCCATAAACATGCCAGTCATCTTAAATTTTACTATATATGCTTCAGTAAAAATTGAGTACTAATTTTAATCTCTTAATTTAATAACATAATTTGATTACGTGTTTATACCTCAAAAGCTTTATCCAGAAGATTCTGCTCTCTTAGTTGGTTTCCTTTTGTGAAAAAAAGTTCAGATATAACTTTTGGGTCCTTTGGTTTCAGCTGGAGAGCCTTGTCGATAGCATCGAGTGCCTGCCAACAGGAAGACAGAATGTAGATGAGATGAAGAAAAACTAACTTAAATGATAATATTTATACTTTTTGTCCTTAAGTATTAGCTGGTGCGGTAAATGACAATCAAAACACATTCTTCATTCTCTCTGATGTTCTCACTGAGAAATAATGTGGCTCTGACAAATAATTTTCCTATACTCCAGGGTTTCCATTAATACTGTGACAATGACATGTCCCTGACCAGTCCACAGGGAAGTCGGTGATAAAGATGAAAGAAAACAAGACCTGAGGTGATTTGCCCTGCCTTTGTCCATCTGGACCACTCCAAACACAGCCTCCTCTTAGGTCCCTGGTACCCACTCTGCCCCCAGCACCCACTGCCCCACTCCCTGTAGCTAGGGATCCTTCAAAGCACAAATTCCACCCTGTTGCTCTTCTCCTTAAAAGCCCAAGGCTTCTCCAAGGATAAAAAATAAAACCTTTGCCCTGGTCCCGAGCCCTGTGGGGTGTTGTCTTCAACAAACTCTGTGGCCATTATCTTATACAGTGCTCTGCTCCCTTTATGCCCATCCCTCAGACTTGCCATTTGCTGCTGCCACAGGGCCTTTGCATATACTTTAACTGGCCTGCAATGCTTTTCACTGCCCCCCTTCATCTAGTAACTTCTATTTATCATTCAGCATTAACCTTCATATCACTCCACAGGGAACCTAACCTTTCAGATCACGTAGGTCCCTAATAACATGCTTGTTAGGACCATGACACTCTTCATGACATTACTGAGCATAGCTTTAATTCTACATTTATTTTTGACTGCTTGTTTAATCTTGGTTTCCTCTTCTTCTATAAACTCCATTGGGACAAAGGTGATTTTTTTTGTTTTTCTTATACTACTTTATTCCTGGTACCTACCACAGAGGCTGGCATATAGCAGGCATTCCATAAGTACTTACTGAATCGCTCCATAAATTCAAGTCACATAACTTTTCAAATGGAGATAAACAATAATAGTTGAAATACAAGGTCACTGACCTGTATAAAGACTGCTATAAGGATTCTATAAATAACATATTTGAAGGAAGATAGAAAATGATGAAACATACAAATGTTAGTCTATATCTAGTTAGGTGAAAACAAATTGAGATGCTATCACATAAAATCTTTAGACCAAGGATGAACCAAGAAAGTATTGTTTCAAGGGGACATATTAGAATTAGGGGGTAACTGTGAAAAGCATCCGTAAGATAGGATATGTCAATGGATGACATTCAAGATTGCTCAGCCTCATAAATGTGCAGACTGGAGAATCATTCAGGCACACCTCATTTTCTACCTGTGAATCCAAACAATTCCAGTGTGCTCCCTACCTTGTCGTGGAGCTCCTGCTTGCTGTAGATTGCTGACAACAGGCGGTAGCATTCAAGGCATCCGGTCTCTTCTGACACAATGTGGTTGGTCATCTTCTCAGCTTCTTTTGTCTGACCCATCACAGCCAAAACCTGAGCCTGCAAAACCACATTGAACTGGCTTAGGAGACACTGGTATCACCTCATCAAACAAAGCATTTCTGAAAACAGGCATTCCAGAGACACTCCAGAAAAAAAATGCTTAGCATCTATTTGCAACTCAGAGAGAGAGCTGAATTCCCACAGTGTACAGGTGTAAAATTTTATTTGTTTATTTATTATTTAAGGCATATGCATGCACTGTGTGTGAATAGCAGGGACACCAAAGACATCAACGAAATGACTTGACTTTTAAAAAAATTCGACTATCTCAAAAGAAATGATTTCATATGGTTTCAACAGGATGTCATGTTTACAAAAAGATAAGATTGATTTTTGCAGATCTAAAGAAGAGTGGCAAAAATGCACATTTCCAAAAATTGAAATTAAAAATATTGCTGATTATTAATTTCTTCAATTTGAGAACCATATTCTAGCTATGTTAGAGAATGCCCTTGTTCTTAGGACTGTATGCTGAAGTATTTAGAAATACAGGGCGGGGCGCCTGGGTGGCTCAGTTGGTTAAGCGTGTGCCTTCGGCTCAGGTCATGACCTCAGGGTACTGGGATTGGAGACCTGCATCTCCCTCTCCCTGTCAAATAAATAAAATCTTAAAAAAAAAAAAGAAGGGCATGAGATCTGTAACTTTTGTATGGTTCACAAAAAAAAATTAAACGTATTAACACTAAGCATCTGCACACATAAATATGCACATATGTACATATGTGGATGCATAAACACATACATACATGATAAACAAATTCATCAAAACACTAAAAATGGATAGAGCTGGGTGAAAGGGGATACATGAGCTATTCAGTAAACCAAAAACTTAAAAAAACTTTTTTGGTGTCTACGTCTTTGGTGAATGGCTCCCACACTGGCTATATGGGTATTCAGAAAATGGATCTATGGTAGTGCTCTAGTTCCAATTCTGGGGCTTCTGACCCAGCTCCCTGCATGGCACACTGCATGTCCGGCTCATCTCTTTAGCCTACGCACTCACCAGGGCCAGGCGGAGCTCCCTTTGAGAAGGTTCTAGTGCCGCGGCTTCCCGGTAAATCTGCAGAGCCTCGTCATACCGGCCCGTGTTATAATACAGCGCTCCCAAAGGTGATAATAGCTCTGCTTTGCGTGCCACCTGTAGGGCCCTGAGTTTTTAGAAAGGTGAACTGAAATTCTCATAGGTACATTCTGAAAGCGCGAAACGCAGGTTTAAGGAGGATGGTCCATGGTTTGAGACTCTCCAACGTGGTCTCTGTTTTTATAATCAAGAAGACTGTTTTTAAAACAGTCTTGCCACCCTCTAACTATAATAATGTCTTTAGTGACTTCTCCATATGGAGACTGAGCTCCAAGGATCTTTCCCACTGATGGTGATAGGCTGGTTCCATGCATGCACGGTCTGCCCCCCATATCCATTTTCGAAACTGCTATTTGTGGCGGGGGCTGCAGTCCGCAGCCTCAGAAAACAATTCCAGCCTTGGTTCTAACCCAGGTTCTAACCTGCTGTTCTAACCAGTAGGACTTTAAGCCATCCCTTAAGATACCAATTAGTATTTGGCATTAGTCTCTTTGGAGAGGAGAATCTGGATTGCCCGAATTGGCAAAATCGGTTACTATTCTAAGAGCATGTCTGTTCCGATGACATAAAAATTGGAAGGGTGGCTACTAAGGTCTTTGGGCAACTTACAAAGTGAAGAAAAGGAACTTTACCGTTTGTACCATTCTTCAGCGGCATTGTTGTCTCCCAAGGACCTGTAGAGCCTCCCCAGATTCACCATGGCCACGTGATGACTTGGGCTGAGTGTGATGGCCTGTTGGTAATAGGCCACTGCCTTCTCTGGAGAGCCTGTAGCCAGGGGTGGTTGGTGAGAGCACAGCAAGACTTAATTATACAACATATGAGGCTCTTCAATTTCTCTTCTGATGTATATCATTCTTCTTCATATTACTGAGTCATACCATCAATTATTCAGTTTGTAAATGAGCTTGCATTTTGGCTTCGTCTCCTTGCCACTGTGTAGCTTTGGACCATTTTACTATTCATTCCCAGTTCCAAGGAAATTAATAATAAAAAAAGGCAATAAAACCTAAAATCTGCTTTTTTCTTAATGTCTAGCATTTTAGCCCAAGTGTTTTTTGGCCTTTGCCCTAGCTAATATGATGTTTTGAGATTATCAGTGACTGTTGTTTATACAAGATACTGTTACTTCTCATTATATGAAAAAATAGATAGGCTATTATAGGAAAAAAAACTGTCCTGAAACTATTTCTAAGCATTTAGAAATTACTCTACCACAATATAGTAATCAGGGCACTGCTTTATCTTTTTTAAAATCAGACATTTTTGTTAAATGGTATTTATGTAATGGGACTTTAAAAAATAGTAATAATGCCACCTTGCATTTGTTTTAAAGATTTTTAATTAATTTGAAAGAGATTACAAGTAGGCAGAGAGGCAGGCAGAGAGAGAGGGGGAAGCAGACTCCCTGCTGAGCAGAGAGCCTGATGTGGGGCTCGATCCCAGGACCCTGGGATCATGACCTGAGCCGAAGGCAGAGGCTTTAACCCACTGAGCCACCCAGGCGCCCCATCTTTACAGGTATTTTTGACACAATTTAGCTGACTCTTTAAAAAGAAGATTAATTAATTAATTAATTAATTTGAGAGAGAGAGAGAGCGAGCGAGCGAGCACGTGCGCGCATGAGCATGCGAGCTGAGGGAAGAGCAGAGGGAGAGGGAGAAGCAGACTCTGCACTGAGCATGGAGTCCAGTGTGGGGCTTGATCTCAGAATCCTGAGATCATGACCTGAGTTGAAATCAAGAGTTGGCTACTTAACCTCCTGGGCCACCCAGGTGCCCCTATTTAGATGCCTTTTGCTACCCTTTAGCTGTGTCTTGGTACTTAAGAGGTATTACAAAATATATCAAGGTATTGCTTTAAAGCTATAGACACTAAAGTGTAAAGGGCACTTAAGAGACCTGACAAAAATCCCAGGGCAACTGAGGATGAAGACCAGAACTAGAATCAAGCCTCTGGTGAGATTCCCCAAAGAAGCTTCCTCGTGAAATTACATCTAAGTGACTGAACTGTAGAACGGTCTGAAGTTCTAGATGAAATGGAATGTTTATGACCTGCAGACACGTTCTCAAGTGCACCTTCTTTGAATGGATGTCCGCACCATAAAGATTTTATGTCTGTGTAGATCTATGTACAGGTCACTGGTAATAGGGAGAATTTCCACCAGTACAAAATACATGACTATGAAGGAAGTGGCAAGAAGATATACAGGGTAGCCAGTGGGATTTTTAGGGGAGTAGCATTGTTTGTTGTTGAGGTAGAAGGAAGAGGGAAGACCAGATCAACAGGGGGTCTCTTCCAGTTTTTATATCTTCAGGACACCTAATGTATTAGTGTGTTGCTAAGAAACCAGCAGGTGGCACTACAAAACAATTTTACGTGTAAATATAAGGGTCATTTCCTAGGAGTTTTGGAATGTAAATTTACGTTCTATTAAACAGAAAAGTTTCAGATATACTAGAAAATAAAAACCCCTTTGAGCATTCATACTGACAAGATAATTAAACTAATTTTATCACAAGGCAGATAGCCTAATAGTCAATGAGAATAGAACAGTGTTTTTGTATTAAATTCAACTACCTTTTGATTCCTTATAAGTATTCATAGCATGCCAACAGTAGATGGGACACAAATCATAAAGAAAACAGAATCCCTATCCAGTTAAGTTTTGCATTAAATAAGATGGAGTAAGTATATTTTATATAGCACCTGTCATATAAGAGCAGTCTATCAATAATAATAATATAGTTTCTGTAATCTACATCAAGTAAAGAATGATGGAACAATTCTGGAGCCTTTTTAAAATCAGACATAAAGAAGTATTTTCCATCTGCTGGTAAGTAGATTCAGAGGCAAGCCGTGTATCATTGCTGAGGACTGTTTCATCATCACAGATTAATGGACTTGTCTAAATGATACTCAAAAGCCTGCTACTCATTAAATCAGCAAGTATTCTAATATGTGGGGAGTTTTTCTGAGTGCTATACAAACTGGGTGGATTTTACTGAGATGAACTTGAAGACTTAGAGAAATGATAGCCCACAGTACAATGTAATGGTCAACGGTGTGAGTTTCCTGCCAAGCCCAGTGATGTTACTTAAGAGACATCATTTGGGTGGTTGCCATTTTGCTTGATAGATAGTATTATCTCATCTCAATGGAACAGGTTCTCTTTAATTTCACTCACCAGTATCAACTAAGAAAACCCCATAGTTGTTGTGTAAGTCTGAGCTGTCTGGACAGCTCTTTATTCCAGCCAGGTATATCTCCTCAGCCTCCTTAAATCTCTCCTTTAAAAGAGAACAAAGGAGAATAAATGAGAAAGTTCAAAACAACAACAACAACAACAATAAACTGAATAATAGAACAGGAAAAGTAAGAAACCAATTTACTGAGCATCTATTATGTAACAGGCACCAAGATCAAACAGTACATATTTTGAATTAAAGTCAGTACCAATGGCACAAATTCCTACAGTTCATATCCATTCCTATTTAGTTCCTTTAGGGCAAACAAGCAGATGTTTACTAAGAAGGGACATGTAGAAGGATTTGCCCTGCAATTGGAAAAAGCCTCAAATAGTTGTTTGACTGGGATGCTCTCCACCCCAGTAACTCTGTGTGAAAATGAGTGACACATCCACAGAGGAATATCTTGAGAGGTGACAATCTGACTGGGAGCCAAGGAGGCCTGGGACATCCATCTAACAGCTGCACTTGGCAGAGCTAACACTCTCTTTACATACTCTGCATGGTTTATTTGGGGAGGTTTTTGAGGAAAGAAGGAGACTGATGCTGATTACAGGAGGAACTGGCCTTGACCTTTCTTTAATCAAAATAGTTCTAGAGTCCACCCAACTGTGTGCTGCTTCTTTTAGTCAACCTGTGTTTTCATTTCAGAGCCATATCCTCCAATAGGAATAGACGTCTCTCCAAAGGTAGACCTCTAACTCTTATTACTGTGGCAAGGCCCAGATCAACTGCCACATCTTCCTAATTGTCCTGCTCTTCTTCTAAAGATTTGCTTTAGCACACTAGTAATTCTGAACTAGCTATTAGGTACATTTTTCACAGGGTTACACATTCTTTCACAATATAGAAGGTAAAACCTACTTAATGAATCAAAGCTACCCAGGTCCTAACAATTACTCATGAGTAAACAATTTCACAGTTTCCTGGTACTGCTGGGAAGGTCAGGTAAAAGGAAATAATCAGGTGTAAAGCACATAGCAACTTTTCCTTGAATATGCTCTGCGGGTAGGCATTTTCCATAATTTTATCACATTTACTACTATTAAGTATTCAACCAGACACACACCAAGGGAATGTACAGCATCAATTTTCTCAAATGTGACCCCTTTGGCTTGTGAATAAAAATGCACTGAGCCTTGTGTTATAAGCCAAAGAGCCTCCATTTGATTTGACCCAGAAAAGTAAAGACACTTGACTCTCTGTGGAAGGACCACTGTCATTTCTTTGAAACTTTATTTACTTATTTGTTTATTTGTGAGAGAGAGAGAGAGAGAGAGCGCACATGTGCACAAGCGTGCAAACATGAGTTGCTGGGGGGGGGTGGGAGAGAATCTTCAAGCAGACTCTGCATTCCAGAGCCTGACGACGCAGGGCTTGATCCTACATCTCCAAGATTATGACCTGAGCTGAAATCAAGAGTTGGACACTTAATGAATTAAGCCGCTCAGGTGCCCCTAAGGCCATCTCTTTGAATCCACACATTTAAGTACCATTTAGGAAACAAGGTGTGGTTTGAATTTGGCAAATTTCACCTATTTGAATTACAAAGCCACAGTCCAGCGAAAATGCAGATCCATGTTTCTAAAAAGTATATGTATTTTCGATTGCCAAACAGAGTCTAATTTAGAAAAATTAAAGAATAAAAATCTCAAATCTCAAAATAATCTTTCAATCTATTAAAGGGAAGAAAAACTTTATGAAGCTATCATTCACTGTAGGACCAACAAATTTGTGTATGTGTGTTTAGAGATAGGCAGGACACAAATTATTAAGACTCTAATCATATTAATAGCTACCAAGTACCACTGCATACTTCTCATTTACTCATTCACTCAGGACATGTTTACTGCAAGGCCTACAGAGAGTGTGGCACAGCGATGAAGCAGTGGGCTGCCAGTGCATGACTACGCGCATTGGAATGCCAGTCCCACCATTTACTATCTATGTGACCTCACTTTTCTACGTGCCCAGTTGTAAAATAGGATAACAGTAGTACCTATCGCATAGGGTTGTTATATGAAATGGATCAAAATATGTGAAGCACGTAGAACAATGCTTAGCACACAGCCCTTTGTCACTTTAGCCATATCCTTGTTATGATCATTAGTTAGTGTTAGCATTATTACTGTATCACTAGGAGACAGATCCCAAAACAGGGAGGTGAAGAGAACAAAATACCTCTATCAGGGGCTCAAAAACAAGTGAACTAATAAATACAACCCAATGACAGCGGTGTTTTAAAAAGGGAAGTACAGCTTCTCTTGAGCTCAGGAGTCCTAGAGTGGCTCCTGTGGCCCCATGAGGAGTCGTGGCCCTGTCCGAGTAGCCAGGAGTCTCAAGTTCCTTTCCTACAAGAGCTCTTCAGTTAGCTTTAAATGAGAAATAATTAACTAACCCAGGTGTTTCTTCTTTTAACTTTTCTTAATCATCTTCTGAAACAGAAGTCAATAAACACCTCATATCCTAGAGGCAACCAGAAAAAGAATACCCTGGCTAATCCAAAGCTGGGTTGTCAGCTCCTAGAGATCTCAAGTTTCCTGTGTTACCATTCCACAAGTGTTACTGTTCGATTTTAATGTCACCTTTGTCTTAAAAGGATCAAATTCTCTATGCTATATGGTACTTTTAAAACGCACTAACATAGTCATGGTAAAATCAAAACTTAAAAAACAAAACAAAACAAAAAAAAAACCCATCCAACTGTTAAAAATACAATGGATGAGATTTTCAGCCAAGGAAATAAAAGAATATTAGAGCTGGAAAGAATGATACTTTAGACTTATAAATAAATAGAAATATACTAAAGAGACACTAATTTGCCACCATTTTTAACTAATGAAGAAACTTGGGCACAAAGTGGCTAAGAGATGTGGCCCATATCTTACAGCTACATGGGAAGAGGTAACAGAATTTAGGTTTTTGGTGGACAGGGAACTGAATAAGCCCTGCATAAAAGCAGTATTTCTGGCAATAATGGTGTCTCTGGCATCAAAAGAAACAATTATACTTTTGGATATCCATCTGTCCTGTCCACAGATATTTTGTGAGCACCATATATGTGCCAAGTACGCAGGGGAGACAGAAGAGTGAACAAGACTGACACAATCCTGACATGAAAGTCGAGTGGGACGCAGAGAGGAAGACGACATCACAATGTACTGTGACAGTGTCATGGGGGGAGAACCACAAGGGCAGCTAGGAGTGACACTCAGACCTGGGGTGAGATAGCTCCTCGACACCTGTCATGATCCAAATGCCTGAGAATGCTGGATGCATTACATCCAGCAGCTGTAGAACATAAAGATGTTTTGAAAAAAATCTGTGGCTACTTCAGATCTAAGAAACACCACTTTATAAGTAATGTGGGAGAACTGTGAGAGAACTGAAAGGTACTTTTCCTGAAAAGAATAATACCAGTGTCTTCACATTCTGACTTGGCGAAGTCAAATATAACAGTCAACAAGAGTTTTCAAGGGCAATTCCTCCTTCACCTGATTTCATTTTACTTTCCCCCCACCTTCTTGTTGCTCTCAGAGAGCCAAAGAGATCATCTTTTTCATCTAAAACTTCTCTTACTGGGGGTTTATGAGCTGGGTTTCCACTAGAAATGCAATTTTCAAGGTCCAAAGAAGTAATGGGATTTAAAAGAGCGTGTGTGTCAAGAGCAAGTGATGGCATCCGTGTGCCCTTGGTCATCCAAGGGCAGTCTCAAGACTTGGGCTCTATGAAAAATGTCTTCAATATCTGTCTTTTCCTTTTGCTGGACTGTAAATTACAAGGAATGATTAGCTCTACTTATTAAAAAATGAGCAGGGACCACCACCAAAGAAGAAAAATACCTTCTAGGTGTTTATTTAAAATAAATTCCACCTTCTCTGGAAAGGAAATGCATTTATCTTAACAAGTAGTAGTCCTGAATCCCTGAAGCTCTATTTCAAGCACTCACTCTCTATTTACCTCATCTGGCTAGATGTCCTGACCTAAGCTCATCATTCCTGGTCTCTACTGACTTGTGAGATCCAGAGGAAATGAATATAAGTTATTTATAGGACAACTTTAATTAAAAATGGTTGTGACCAGAGAATGGCTCTGACAAATAATACTGTCTGCCGTACACCAGAGTCCCCAATAACCCCTGTCTCAGCATGAAATCACTTTTGAGTGCGATGGTTAGAATGGGCAGCCTGCAACCATGGGCTCCTCTCCAAGACTCAAGCATTTTCAGTAGGGTGGAAAGAAAATGGGCCTTGGGGGAGAGATAAAACACAGTCGACATCTCCACTTTTTACATGCTGTAATTACCCAACATGACATGCTTTTTATTTTTACCTCAGGGAAGGGAAAGTGAAGAGCAGATCTTTGGAAAAAAGCAACTCAACTGTAATTTACTCTTGTGGGCTAACTGATATGTCTGGAAAACTTCTTGTAGTTCAAGTTGCAGCAACCAGGAGGACAAATGGACACGGGCTAAATGCAGCCATCCTCAGACTTCATGGTTTTGAGATCCTTTTGTATTCTAAAAATTACTGAGGACTCCCAAAGAGCTTTGTTTATGTGGGCTATATCTATCACTATTCACCACGATGAAAATAAAGCTGAGAAATATAAAAAATATTTATAGTTCACTTAAAACATAATAAACTGAACCATAATACATTTATATAAAAAATAAAAGAAACTTTTCCACAGCAAAAAAACACAAATTAAAAAAAAAAAAACACCAAACTAGTGAGAATACTGGCATTATTCCATATTTTTATAAATCTCTTTAATGCCTGGCTTAATAATAGAAGACAGATGGATCCTCATATGTACTTTAATGCTAGTCTATTTTTTTAAGATTTAATTTATTTATTTCAGAGTGGGGAGGCACAGAGGGAAACAATCCCCAAGCAGACTCCCTGCTGAGCATGGAGCCTGACTCAGGGTTTGATCTCAAGACCCATGAGATCACGGTCTGAGTTAAAACCAAGAGTTGGACACCCAACTGACTGAGCCACCTAGGTGTTCCTGTGCTAATCTACGTTTATGATTTTAGTTGAAGTATATGAAGAAACATAGACATTTAATTGGAAAGTGGGAGAACTTTTTTTTTTTTAAGTTTTATTTACTTATCTGACAGACAGAGATCAAAAGTAGGCAGAGAGGCAGGCACAGAGGGTGGGGGGCAAAGGGGGGAGCAGGCTCCCTGCTGAGCGGAGAGCCTGATGTGGGGCTTGATCCCAGGACCCTGAGATCGTGACCCGAGCCAAATGCAGAGGCTTTAACCCACTGAGCCACCCAGGCGCCCCAGTGGGAGAACATTTTAATGTCTTTTCGTAATTGTAAATACATCATGGAGCCTCTAAAAAAAAATACTGTATGCTCATGAGAGAAGGAGAGTTTAAAAAGGCAAATTACTTGTTAGTAGTATTATGAAAACTGCATCGACCTTCTTGGATCTCAGGGGTCCCCAGTCAACACTTTGTGAACAGCTGGTTTAATGAATGGCCCATAACAGGTACTTAATATATAGAAGGTATAAGATGTGATATTCCAAAGTGGTGAAGGACCTACAGAGATTGGGATGGAAAGTTCTCCTAGTACCCTGACACCGTGGTCATGCACCTGAATTGTTTTCTAGAAGTATTTTCATTCTGATCAATGATATGAGCATACATAGCTCTAAGGTATTTCCCATTAGCCCCATGTCTTTATTTGCAATGATGAACCTGGGAAGTTTAGGAGCAATGGATGTTTAAACTCATGCCAATGATTTCTCTAAGAAACTTTAAAATATGGCAGTTCAAAATACAGAGCAGGGGCGCCTGGGTGGCTCAGTTGGTTAAGCAACTGCATTTGGCTCAGGTCATGATCCCAGGGTCCTGGGATCAAGCTCTGCATCAGGTTCCCTGCTCAGTGGGGAGCCTGCTTTTCCCTCTCACTCTGTTACTCTGCCTACTTGCACTCTCTCTCTCACTCTCTATGTCAAATAAATAAATAAAATCTTAAAAAAAAAAAAAAAAAACAAAACAGAGAGTAGAGATGCCTGCTTTCTCACTCTCTCCTTTGCTTTTATTTTCTTTACAAAACAGTTCTTCCACCTATCAGTCCTCAGCAGGGACATTCATAAGAAACAAGCTGCCAATATTTGATGTCTAATTCTCTTTCTTATCCAACTAAAATGAACCAAGTAACTTGGCATTTCTTCTCACCAAGGAAATGGTAGGTCTTTCTTAATCTTGAATATTTTTTTTATCACCCAGCAGATTGTGATCAACACTACTCTGTGATAATTTATGCAAAGAATAATCACTTTAAAGAGGAAATGCCAAGAATCATTAAAGAAAAGCTAAAAGTGCGATGAGAGTAAGCAATTACAGGTGTATAACACTGTCAGGAGACCACAAAAAAAGGGGGGGAGCCACATTTGCAGAGAACTGCAGTTCTCCCTTCCCTGATCTCTAAAATCTTCTCACACCATTTGTCCTCATTCTCTGCACTTTCAGGCATACGATTTTCTATTAGAGGAAAAGATCCCACTCTTCTTCACCCCAGAGCCTTCATGTGGTCTATTCCCTCTAGGCAGAAAGCTTTTCCCATTCTTTTTTTTATCTTGTTGATATCTAAAAGTTCTTCAGGTAGCTGATTAAATGCTGCTCTTTGGCCACTGCCCCTGCCCCCCACGTGCCCCTTCCCACATTCTCATGGGTACTTCCTCGTTACACATTTGTCACAACTGTGTTAGATATTGGGGAGGGGGCTATAGTTCTTTGCTCAGGGGTAGCTTTCCCTTCCAGACTCTAAGTTCCATGAGGATAAGGCCTGTACTTTATTAGTTCAACAATCTCTAGTGTTTAGTGGTACCTAGATGTTCAAAAAATCTGTGCTGAATAATCAAATCAATAATTCTTAAAGTAGGGTCTGGTTCAAGTTGGCCTGGCCACAATGCAACAGTATATATGGCTGAACTGACCCAAAAGATGGCAGAAGGAGAAAAGCTGATTCTAGACCATCCACTCTTGGTCTATTCTCCTAATTTATATTTTATTATTCCAATTTTCTTTTCATTCTTGTATCCGGTGAAGTCTTATCTCAAAATACATTAAATAAAAATATCTTAAGTGTTATGAAATTAACTGAGTTTTTCAATAGGCTATAAACCTGGGGCTAGCAATAATTTACAATGGGTCAGAGTCATAAGCAGTGTTAATTTTTTCCCCCTTTACTGTTAGTGTAATGCAACCTATATCATCTCTCATGAGAGTAGGCTGTTTAAAAATGATGGCTGGCTTATAAAAGTTTACAATCCTATCTGTGAAGTTGGAGTACAGCCAGTTCTGAGTGGTATGGAGAACTAGAAGAGAACAGTAAGCCCAAGACCACCTTGACTTTAAATCTAAGAGTTTATTTTCTGTTCTCAGTTTTCTTGACTTCTTTGCTGCAGCAGACAGACACAGGCATCAATTTTTTTGCAGGTTCTTTTATGTATCTCACTTCTATGACAACTCACCCTTTGTGGTTTCCTCTATCACTTCTCCTTTCCCACTCCTTCCACACCCAACCTCATTGACTATGGCCCATTATTGCAGTCCAGTCATAGGACGTCAGGGTCATACAGCCAAAAAGCGGTGCCAAGGAGTCAAGAAAGCAGGCTCCAGTCCTGGTCCTCACACTAGTTATCTCAATGACCTTGAGCAGCACCTAATTCAGTACACACCATATTTTTCTCTGTAAAATGAGAAGGTTAAAAAATTCTTCAAGTTTTTTTTGTTTTTTCTTCACACGCTATTCTTCATTTTCCCCTCAGAGAAATAACCTACTCATAATGTGGTTTCATTTATTGAAGTCCTAAATCCACCTTCCCAGCCCTAATCTCCTTCGCTGCCATCTGTCCACACATTATTTCCACTTAAATGTTCCACTAACATTCAACATTTAAAGGCTGTACACTGCTGGGAACAGAGGATATGGGTACCACTCTTTAGAAAAGCAATTCAGTAACATACCTCAAGAGCAATTTAGTAAGGTATCTCAGTGAAATATGATGATACTCTTTTGATATGGGAACTCTACTTCTAGGAATCTATCATTAGAAATGATTCAAAATATTGTTTTAAAAAAGCCGTAAGAAAGGAAAAATTCACTGTCCTCCCAACACACACGCGTGCATGCACACATGAAACCAAGTGACCAAAATTTGGGGTATTATTATGTAAATCACAATGTATAATTTTGATAACTAGTAAGTAGCCATTAAAATGGTAATATCAAGGGCGTCTAGCACCATGAAAACAGGTATAGTATGTTTAATTTAATAGCAAATGAAAAAGAATAGGATACAAATTACATGTGAATTGAAGTATGAAAACAAAATAAGTATATTGAAAGACCTGCAGGATATTAAAAATATAATATTCGTTATTCCCAGATATTACATTATTAATAAAAGGTATATTTTATCTTCTCTGATTTTTCATACATTTCATTTACATTTTCATATTACTTGTGTAATTGAAAAGGAATGTGGAAGTGAATCTCATTTCCATCCTTTCTAAAATCTCCCTCCTCCTTGGCTTCCCCATGGTACTCAGTGGCTATGTGTCTTCTCACTGTTAGGTGCTTGACCCTGGAATTTTTAATTTTCTATTTTCTTTTCCTTTCAGCCTTCACATACAAACAGTTCCTAAATACAAAGGGATTCTTTTTCCACAATAACATCTGTCCATGCCCACACTTTGTTCCAGAAAGAAGGCTCTCCACTACTCATGCCAGAATGCATTTAAAAGCCTTCTCAAAATACTCCACATGATTTTCTCCCTCCCAGGTTTTAAAACATTTTCCTTCGACACTTACCTTTGCTTCTTATTATCTATCAATTTCAAATCGGGGCTCCACTGTGGGCCTTAAAAGTCTCACATATAATGCCTTTTCAGCTTAACTCATTTTTCAAATTTTCCCTCTCCACATTCTCTACTGTGCCCAGAAAGAATTACTTTTTACTTTTGGATTCCAACAGAATGATGAACAAAATATTAGTCCTAGGCAAATCCTACAAGAGATTACTACACTCCAGGTTCTACTGGCAGTGGGGATGGGAGATGGGGTCAACAGACAGCAGTATGCTTACTGTAAGAGCAAGGGATGGCAAATGAAACCTGTTGGGGGTTGGGTCCCCCCTCTTAGATTATATTTATTTATTTGTCTAAGAGAGAGCACAAGCAGAGGGGAGGCACAGAGGCAGAACAAGGCTCCCTGCTGAGCAGGGAGCCCAATGCGGGACTCAATCCCAAGACCCCAGGATCATGACCTGAGCCTAAGGTAGCCGCTTAACCTACTGAGCCACCCAGGCCCCTCATTGTTGTTTTCTAATAGAATCACATCCTCCAATCAGGGGAAGGATTTCAGCGGTTTCTGAAAAAGTGCCTCACAACATCCTCATAGATAAGATGAGGTGAGCTAGATGATAACATGATTGGTTAAATGAACCAACAATTAAATAACCGTACCTAAAGAGTCTCAGGTAAAAGAGAGGTCAACCTGGCAAGAAGATCCTATAGACACAATGCAGGTCTCTGCAACATTTTTTAATCAAAAACATAAACAAGTAACTAGAAGCTATTTTTATTTAATTTACCAAGTGAAATATCTGGGAAGGGCAGTTAATATAAAGATGGCAGAAAAAGGACAAAAAGTCCTAAAACACCTGAAATCTCAGACTGATCACAAAGAAGATGAAATTAAATACAGATAAAGATGAGTCCCTTCAGTCAGATTATAAAAACATGCCTTCAGCATGGGTGAGGCTTGCATTAACAAAGACTGCATTAACAAAGATTCACAGGTTATAGGGACTTGAGTTGACTGTCTCCAATGTGAGCCAGAGTGCCATGCGGTTGCCAAACAACCAGCAGAACTCATTTCAGGGCGACATTTAGCAGACATCCAGGATGTCAAGCCAGGGAAGTATTTCTATTCCACCCTGAACTTGCTGAACTATGCCTTAATACGGGGGGCCATCCTGTCATAGAGAAAGTGGATCATCCAAAGGCTATGTAAAGCAACACGACCAGAAGCCAAGAATCTGGAAATCAGGCTAAGAAAAAAAACAAGGTGAAAGAAAAGAAAGGTTAGCTTAGGAAAGGGGTGATTAGGGAAGTGATAACACAACTGCACCCAACAAGCTCTCCATCAGACAGAGCTCAAAGGGAGCCAATTACAGGATGACCCACTTTAGGGGCCCAGGGGTACAGGACAGTTTTCTGTCATTAGATTGGCCCACAACAACAGGGCAGATGGGCCATGCATGTGTCTGGTGACACTGGAAGACGGCCTGCTCTGTGAAGGGATGGGCTCACGTTGTGTTACAGAGTGGCCAAGGTTTGCAGTCCTTGCTTTCATACACTCTGGGAGTCTGAGATTCTGGAATGCTCTTAAATAAGGTTGTGCCACCAAGAAATGAATCCATTTACTACCAAAGAATGTTAAGCTGGGTGGATTCTCTCTACCAGTTTCTCTGTGCCTTGCTTGTGCCTCTGAAGCACTCTTTTATTCCTGAAGAATTCAAAACATGAAGACAAGCTGTTGAAAGTCAGAGAGGAAAGGCGACCCTGAGTTATGCCCAACAGCTGTTCTGTCTCTTTGATGTTAAAAATCAATTGCCCAAAGGAGCAAAAGAGAAAACTTTTCAATCTTTCAATTACATTCTTAGATCTCATAGCATTTTACATTCGAACCTAGAGCAAGAAAGCCTGGTTAAAAAAGAAAAAGAAAAAGAAAAAGAAAGTGACCCTTATATGGCAGGAAAAATCATGATTGTAGTCATTCTTTGTTCTTCTTGAAAACTTCATAACTTCAACCATGTGACACACAATAACTCTACTCCAATTTACCACTGTGGTTCATGAAAATTAAATTTATCACACAGCTGACTTTAAATAAGGCATCTAACATACCTTAAACATGACAGAGGAAAACATATATATGTTGTCCTTTTTAAACTTCCACTTCCTATAAGATGTGTTAATAGCAAGATACTGCAGAATGGACTATAGTACATTTTGAGATCACAGAACATCTTAATCATCTTTAGAGCAGTAACTTTTCATCAACTTGCTGCTCATTAATTTAGAAAGAAAACACAACTGAAGAAGGCAATTCACTTTCACAATATTAACATGTTAATCCTTTATTTGTACAGAAACAATAGCACTAATTATGGTGGAACCTTACAGCATTCATTGAAATATTCATGAGCACTAAGGGCATGTATACTGATGAGCACTGAGTAATGTACAGAATTATTCAATTGCTCTGTTGTACAACCAAAGCTCATATAACAGTGTATGTTAATTACACTTGGATTAAAAAAATGGTAAAAACCAATTCAATAGCACTTAATTGACATGAAAAAAGATAATTTGACACACTCTTGAAATGTTAGTGCTACAGGTGCAGTAAAGATAATTTAGAATATTTATTAATTTTCAGATTTGGAAACTGAGGCCCAGAGAGGTAAAGTACTCCTCACCCAAGTCTGTGCAGTTGGTTAACTATGGAGAAAGGTCTAGAACCAGGTCTCTTAGCTCCCTGTCAAATGCTCTTAATATCACACTACGGAGTACCTGAATCTCAAAGAAAATCAAATCCAGACATGCTGTCTGAATGCCTGCATCATACAGTGAACTGTCCTAAGCCCTAGAAAAGAAATGGTCATACAAAGATGACGCTGCTTTTATTAAGGAAACTTACGGTCTTGTGAAGAAAATGAACCTGAAAAATTGTTTAAATTATAGTTCCACATCTGAATTCAAGAAATAAAAATATGTGACTATTTTGCACGTTGATGTGTGCTTCCATAAATATTATAGAAGCTCTACTCCCATGAGAAGGGGAGGTGGAGAAATGTTGGGGGAGGAAGTGGGAGGTGAACTGGATCTTGAAAACTGGGGAGGATTTTTAAGGGGAGAAAGATAAGAGGCATTTTAGGAAGATGGAACTGTGTGACTAGATACACATTCTCGTATCTGCAAAGAGCTCCACAAAACATACTACATTATCACTCGTATTAGGTAAGTGATAATGTCACTTAGCGTAAGGGCAGTTTTCATCAAGAAGAGCAATTAAATGCTTATCATCTGTCCTGGTGAACTGGGAAAAAAGACAGGAACTGGGAACAATGAATGCATTATTTTATTTACAGCTGGCCCTTGAACAATGTGGGTTTGAACTGCGTGGGTCCACTTATGCACAGGCTTTTTTCAATAAACACAGGACAGCACTGTAAATATATGTTTTCTGGCTTATGATTTTCTTAATAACATTTTCTTTCTCTAGCTTCCTTGACTGTGAGACTACAGTATATTGCACATGTAATACATAGAATATATGCTAATAACTATTTATGTTATTGGTAAGGCACCCAGTCAACAGTAAGCTGTTAATAGTTCCGTTTTGGGGGAGTCAATATGTGGATTTTTGACTGCACAGGTGGTCAGCACCCCTACTTCCCACATTGTTCAAGAGTGAACTATATAATTGAGTGAACCTCATTATTCCACAAAGAAATTGAGGTAGTTTTAAGAATTGGAAATAAAACTTGAATAAAATAATTTAAGGAAAATGATAAGCCCGGAATAAAAGCAGCACCTACAGAAAAGCAGACTATACAGTCCGGATGGCTGTTAGTCAGAGGTTGGGGGCAAGGGAGATGGAAATAGAGTTGACCCTTTTTAGTGTTTACAAGATTTTTCCTGTGTTAGATTAAAAATAAAGGAAAAAAACGTTCAATTCAGAAGCAGAACCTTTCCCAATACCGAGATGAGAGAAATTCTCCTGAGTCCTCATAAAGAAGACACTGCATGAGGTAGTAAGTGCTGTTCCCAAGCCCATCCCTGATTCTATGGTTATGAAGAGCAATTGCACACGGTGGCCCTCATACTACCACTCAGTGCAGGACAAACACATCACATTTGGGTATGATCAATTACAAAACAGTGTGGCCTATATGCTTAGTCCTCCCATAATATAAGAGGAAAATTCAGAATATGTACTGGATTGGAGGGACTATATATCCTTCAGTTCATATAGATTCATTTATTCACTCAAAATTTATTGATTGCATACAAGGACATGGGAATATAGCCATGAATAGAAGGGATAGTCACTCTCATGAGTTAAATAGTCTAGTGGTGGGAGAAGGATCATAGACAAATATATGTTAGGGGAACCTGGGTGGCTCAGTCATTTAAGCATCTGCCTTTGGCTCAAGTCATGATCCCAGGGTCCTGAATTAAAGTCCCACATCCAGCTCCCTGCTCAGCGGGGAGTCTGCTTCTCCCTCTATGCACCACTCCCCCACCCCCAGCTCATGCTCTCTCTCAAATAAATAAATGAAATCTTAAAAATATATGTGTGTTGGATGATGATAAATACTATTTGGGAAAAATAAGGCAGGACAAAGTGACAGAGAACATGATGGGCAGTGTGAGGTTGGCAGTTAAGAAGGGTAATCATAGACAACCCCTCTGATTGGGCAATGTTTGCACAGAAACCAGTGTGATAGGAGGAAGGATACTCTAAGATGTCTGGGAGAGAAGTACTGCAGGCAAAGGGAACAGTTAGTGCAAAGGCCCCAAGAAAGAAGCATGCTTGGCATGTCTGAGTAATGGCAAGACACCCAGCCAGGCAAAGGCAGGGGAAAAGTCCTATGAAAATGAGCGAAACAGGATGAGCTGAGAAAAAGGAGCAATGGCAGAATCAATCTTTGCTTCAGAAGTCTCCTACTGTGTCTGCTTCAACACAAGCCAAGGGTAATTGAGGAGAGCCAGTGTATACCATACACAGAACATGACCATCCTCCTGTCTGCTTAACCACTGTGCTAAAATAGCACTGAAATCACCCACCACAGGCATGGGCTTTTGTCTAAAGCCCAACTACACTACATGGACAATAGCAGAACATGAAAACTAAGCTTATCCTTTCTGACACTTAAATATCCACAGAAAATTCTAAATTGGCATCCTGGTAAAACCGCCAAAGTTTTTTGAATATAAATTGCACCTCTATGTAACCAACATTCATCACATTTAAGCCAACGGAATGCTACAGGGCATCTTTGGAAGGTGCTGACTTTGATTTTAAAGAAAATCTGGGGGCGCCTGGGTGGCTCAGTGGGTTAAGCCTCTGCTTTTGGCTCAGGTCGTAATCTCAGGGTCCTGGGATCGAGCCCCACATCAGGCTCTCTGCTAGGTGGGGAGCCTGCTTCCCCCTCTCTCTCTCTGCCTGCCTCTCTGCCTACTTGTGATCTCTCTCTCTGTCGAATAAATAAATAAAATCTTTAAAGACAGTCTGGCAATTGTGTGAGAGCAGAATCCACCATCTACTGAAGGCACTTACGTGTGCCAACAGAACAGTATCATCAATTTAGAGAAGATAATTTATGTTTGTTTCCCCTTAGCAGGCGACATGCATCCAGAACACTGAAAAATAGTATCCAATCATTTAGACACAAGTAAAGAGAAGGAGGGGAAGAAAAATATCCCTTTATGCCACCAGAAATGTTTGTCTCTTCGGAGCCTGTTCTATAAGCCTCATGTGATCCTTTAACACATACTGAGACACAAGATCTATTAAGATTATCAATAATTGGTTGCATATTGAGTTTAGAGATCTGAGTCCATCAGCAATTCCCCAGAAAAATTAATAGCAATAAAATAAGCAAATATTGTGCATCATTCATTCATTCATTCATTCATTCATTTTATTTTAAATTTTTAGAGGTTTTTTAAAAAAGATTTTATTTATTTATATGAGAGAGAGAGCATAGAGGGAGTGTGAGAGGGAGAAGCAGACTCCCCACTGGGCAGAGAAACCGATGTGGGGCTCAATCCCAGGATCCTGAAATTATGACCTGAGCCAAAGGCAGATGCTTAACTGATGGAGCCACCCAGGCACCCCTCCTTTTTTTTTTTAAATTATTTATTCATTTGTCAGAAAGAGAGAGAGAGAGAGAGCACACACAAGCAGGAGGGGTGGCCCGCAGAGGTTGAGAAGCAGGTTCCCTGAGAGCCTGACATGGTGCTCGATCCCAGGACACTGGGATCATGACCTGAGTGGAAGGCAGACACTTAACCAACTGAGCTATCTAGGTGTCTCTTGTGTACTGCTCTTGACAGATTCTGTCTCAAAGTGACACAGAATACATCAATGACCTCTAATGGACCATCTGTGTCTAAAGGCTACCTTCACTAGACCAGGAGTATTGGAGTAAGAAAGCTACACTTGTCATTTCTGTCAAGAAGAAAACTGACATAGAGATTGGTTGTCCAATATGAGTTTACAAATTGAACCATTAGTATCAAAATCTAGATAATATTAGTGTATACATTCAACAGGAAAAATTTTTAAAAATATGTGAAGTTCAAAGGACACAGTTACCTGCTCGGCCAACAATGAAGCTAAGCTAGAATACGCATCTGCAAACTCGGGACCATATTTAATGGAGTCCTTCAGCAAGGTGATAGCCTCTTCTTTTTTCTCCTGGGACCTAGAGATTATAGAGAGGGAAAAAAAACAACATCTTTTAATAACACTTTGTTTAAATCCTCTGATTAGATGCTGAGATCTCATTTCTTTTAGCAAAGATAACCTGATTCCCTCTGAATTTCACTGCAAATGAATTAAACTGGATTGTCTCAAGGTGCCAATAGTTTCTGCTTCTGAATTCTCAGTGGAAAGAGATGTAAATGATCCTGCAGTTTATTCACTGATATTTCTACCTTCTCTTTCCTGCTATGCACTTTCTTGAGAGCTTTAGTATTTTACAAGTTTGTTAACCAGAAACCTCAACCCTCAGAGGAGCAATTGTGGAGGCATTCGTGGGAGCCATCTCCCAATGATGTGGAAGGTGCGTTGAGCATCTGGACGACTACCGCAGCAGCTGAGCCATCTTTCAGGGACAAGCCAGCCAAACTGCTCACGTGAACCTGGGCTTTTATATCTAAGAGGCAACGATTTATACATAATATGTCAAGTTAGGAAATACTGTGACTATTGGCTGGCAAAGAATGACTGGCTATTTTATCATCAAAGTTTTATTGAAAATCTGGGCTGGTTCTGTTTTCTTCATTTTAGTCTTCTCCTGAAAGTGATTATTTCTGGTTCAGAGAGGACTCAAGGCCCCAGAATTATTACCAATATTTTGGGTGGCAGTTCTCTTTCCTGCTAGTGCCACAGGGGAGGCACATGGCCATTATCCTGATATATCAGTATTTTTATTTATTTATTTTTAAAGATTTTATTTATTTATTTGACAGACAGAGATCACAAGCAGGCAGAGAGGCAGGCAGAGAGAGAGGAGGAAGCAGGCTCCTCTCTGAGCAAGAGAGCCTGATGCAGGGCTCGATTTCAGGACCCTGGGATCATGACCTGAGCTGAAGGCAGAGGGTTTAAACCACTGAGCCACCCAAGTGCCCCCTGATATATCAGTATTTTTAAAGCCAAAAACACACACACTGGCAGTGATCAACTTTGCTACTAATACAATTTCACAAACACTGACCACTTGCCAAGTGCTAGGCACTGTAACTGGTAAAAGAAGTGGAATGAAAAAACAGAAAAACAAGAATCCCTGAACTGTAGAGAGCACAGCCTAAGGGTCCCTCCCATCTTTACTGGGTACCAATATAGAATTGTGTGCTTCTGTTTTCACTATTTAGGGTCAATGATCATTTACTTGGCAATGTACCTTATGCTCTGGTAAATTTTCACAAAACAGGTATTAATTTTCACAACAATCCATGCAGCAGGTGTTCATTGCCCTATCATATTAATTTTTCTAATAAGAAAACTTGGATTCAGAAAAGCTGAGTGACACATCCAGTTGATATAACCAGTCTTCTGCATGGAGAGCCAGTGCTCGTCCATCACACCCTATGTGCTTCTTCTAACCACTTAGAAACCCACCTCTTAATGACCTTGCTGCTCAACATATGATTCATGCACCAGTATCATCCACCTCACCAGGAGCTCATTAGAAATGCAGAGCATCCAGCCCCATCTGGACCTCCTGAATTGAACCCTACATTCTAAAAAGATTCTCCAGTAATTTGTTTGCACACTGAGATTTCAGCAGAGTTGCTCCAGAAATTAGCCAAGGCAGCTCAGTGTAGCTCCTGCTGCAAAACCCCCATGGTTTTAGTCTCTGTACGATGAAGATCTGGAGAGGGAAAACCAATATTGACTCCATGAGTCTGAGTTCCAAGTGCTAGAAGCAGCATGCTACAAGGCAAGTTTACCTGGAAAAGAGTCTTCTATCATAGACCTTGAAAACACAAAAGTCATGTTTCCAGCACAAGCCTTGCATTTAATTTAGCCAACATCTATCATCGGTCTATTACATGTTAGCTATTTCCTAAGGGAGGTGGCTGTCCATGCTATCCTATTCTCACTGGGGGTGAGCGAACTCCTACTGGACTCCTGGCACAGTCCTGCCCTTGAGAACAAGGCGTAACACCTGTGTGCTTCACTGGATTATTCTGGGGATATGGCTCGAAAGTTGCAGGGTTATAAGTAATGTGCACCACAGCTCTCTTAGTGATTTTTTTTTTTAATGGATTCATTCATTTAGTCAACAAACATTTAAACAGTGTTTGTGAGACTCTATGGAAGTCCACTAGGTTTATGTACTCCTGGGTTTCTAATCTAAAATATATCCTGAAGCACTTCTTCCATAGGCACATGTAAATGCAAGCTTCTTTTTTAATCCTGGTCATTTGACTATTGACTTCATGGTTAGCAGAACTCTTCCTCCAAGGATTTCATAAATTTTTAAAAAGATTTATTTATTTATTTTAGAGGGGAGGGATTGAAGCAGGGGGCAAGAGAGTCTCCTGATATGGGGGGGCTCAACCTCATGACCCTGAGACCACAACCTGAGCCAAAACCAAGAGTTGGATGCTTACCCAACGGCACCCCCTAAATGCCCCTCAAAAACTTCATTAATTTGGAAATCCTCCCAAAATCCAGAAGAAGATTCAAACTTAGGAAATTAAGGCTGAAGATTAAGCCCCACGGAATATAATTGGGCTAGGATATTCTTCAGAATCAGCAGGAAAAAAACCTACAACAATTTGATAATAAAAATTCAGTGATTTTCATTTTTCATGGCTCACATCAGTTAGAACAACAGCTTAAACCTTTTATATATGAACTTGGTGAGATTAATTACCACTTAATGCAGCCTAGGAATCTAAACACTTGAGGCTGTCCATTAACATTCATAGGACACAGCGGAAAAGTTAGCAACAAAGTTCCTCACAGGAAACTTAATTCTTTATGAAAAACTCTATTAATCTCTTGAAGGATGGACACATTTTCAGAAAAATAGCTCACCATGTAATTTGGGTTAGTACAGGAGGATTGCAAGATGCAAAGATAAGACTTTTCCTCTTGTCTCTGCACTTCTGGGTGATTCTGCTTTTCCCTGGGAGCCTTCAAGAATCATTAGACACCAAGAGGTGTCAGGCACATGCCACTTTTAACACATACTTAAATTTTTTTTTTTTAACAAAACCCTGAGAAACTCATAAGCAGTAATTTTGCTGTTTTTGTTTCTGAAAGGGAGAGAAATAGTGGGGAGAGACGGTTCCTCTGTAGTGTCTCTTTTGCTCAGTCTTTGGTGGGAGCTTATGAAATAGGTGTGGTTTTGACATAGTAACTTAGAGCAGATAACTCATCTCCACAGGACCTTCTCTGGTCATATAGCACCATAATTACCACATGAGAACGGAACTTCATTTCCATCTGATTCTGGTTTCAGAGGCATCCCTTTTCCTATCCACATTACAGCTCATGTTTCTCTACTATCTCATACTAATTAAAACATGGCAGCAATACTCCTGCAATTCTCTCAACTAGACTATGCCTTACTTAGTTTTGCTTGCTCACACCTTCGTTCCCGACCTGTTTCTAGTTCCCTCTTTCTTCTCCTTCTACTACATGCAGACAACTGACAGATACATTTTTTCTACAGCACTGCCTTCAACACATTCCTTTATATAAAAATCTTCATTGAGGCCCTGCTGCATACAGACAGTTTAAAACCTTCCAAAATGTGGTTCTGAGCAACATTCCAAACATAACCAGGTACCCACTGGTCCAGCCAGACTACATTGGCATTTATCCTACAGAATCTGAGAGATCACCAACTCCACTGCTTTTCTACCCTTCATCAGCGGGGAAGAGGGTGAGATTCCGATGGTGTCGGTGATTTGTCCTGGTCCACTCAAGAAGGCCAGCCTCCCAGAGGGACAGTTGCTCTTTGTTTTTCAGCTCAACATTCCAAAGAGTATCTGGGCTGCACTCACTTTTCTTCTCCAAGGCCCTGGCACAGCACAGAGGGGCCCCTGTCCCTGCCTCGTGGAGGGGGGTGTGTCTGTCCACCCATGAGTGGGCCATGCAAGCAAGTTGTCAATAGTTCCCATTTCCCAGTAGTTGTTTGATGAACATTTACTCTCTGCTAAGGATACAGTAAGTGAATCTTTTGCAGTCTTTATTTTAATTCTCAAGTATAATGAATTAGGCATAATTACTTCCATTTTTAAGATTCTGAAAACAATACCAGCAACCAACACCTGAATAAAATAAACAGCTTTGGAGAGCTAAGTGACATGTGCCCAGCACAGAGCTACTATGACACCAGGATTTCATCTACAACTTCGAATCTGTCCTGTTCCACCGGCTGGCCACACTCAGCATGTCTGCGTTCACTCTCTAAAATGTTAGGTGCTCTGAGGCAATTACTAGGTTTTAAGCTCCTTCATAGACAAGACCTATGTCTTATTAATCTTACTTCTTTTATCCCAGTGACCTGTACATAGTAGAAATTCAGTAATTGTTAAATTAACTTAAAAAAAACATGGTTTTACTATTCTCTTATTCTTAATCTTTGTAAATCTTAAATAAGCATTTCAGTATCCCAATGAATTAGAGGTGGATAATGTTATCATCCACTTTATATCTCCATTTTACAGTTCTTTCAATATTACAGAAGTAATTCTAAGGAAGACAGAAGCATCCCAAGCTTTAGAATCATAAGAAAATGACAAATATAGTTTTTATTTATTGAGCATTTCCTCCTTACTAGGTATGACTTAAGCAGCTTCTCTACCTTAACTCTGTTTAGTGGTTAAAAGCACAAATTCAAAACCCAGAAGGACGGGCTTTGAATTCTACTTCTACCATTTACTGTTGTATTTCTTTAGGCAAATTATCAGACCTCCCTGTGTCTCAGGTACAGGGTAAGTACTGTGCATGCTTTGCCTTTAATTAGCTTATTTAATGTTCCTAAAATCACTCATTACAACCTATCTCCCTTTTTAAAAATTAATTTTTTAAAACAAGAAGAATGTAATCTCCTCTTACTTTATTACAAAAGTAATATACTTTCAGGGTATGTGGGTGGCTTAGTCGGTTAAGCGTCTGACTCAATTTTGGCTCAGGTCATGAAGTTAAGGTTGTGGGATTGAGTCCCAAGTCAGGCTCTGCAATCAGCATGGAGTCTGCTTGGGATTCTTTGTCTCTCTTTCTCCCTCGGCCGTCCCCTGCTCATGCTCTTTCTCAAATACATAAACAAAATCTTTTTTAAAAAAAGTAATACACTTCCATATTTCAAACTATTCACAAAAAATTAAAGCTAGGGGCACCTGGGTGGCTCAGTGTGTTGAGCCTCTGCCTTTGGCTCGGGTCATGGTCTCAGGGTCCTGGGACCGAGCCCTGCATTGGGCTCTCTGCTCAGCAGGAAGCCTGCTTCCCACCCCCACCACTGTCTGCCTCTCTGCCTACTTGTGATCTCTGTCAAATAGATTAAAAAAAAAAAACTTTTATAAAAAAGAAATTAAAGCTAGACATCAGAGTGATCTTTTTCTCTGATACCACAATAATCTTTTTAAAAGATTTTATTTATTTGACAAAGAGAGAGAGCACACACGAATGGGGGTAGGGGCAGAGGGAGAGGAGGAAGCAGAGTCCCCACTGAGCAGGGAGCCTGATGTGGAACTCAATCCCAGAACTCTGGGATCATGACCTGTGCCAAAGGCAGACACTTAACTGACTGAGACATGCAGGTCCCCCAGATTTTTAATACAATTTAAATCATCATTAAATACACAAATGAATACTTTGCACTAAATGTAAAATCACACCCCTAACAAACAAGTCATTACCCCCTGGAAACCTCATTCTAAGGCAACCACCCAGCTGACAAGGCCAAAATGAATAAAGGAGAGGGTCTGCATTTTTAGGGGTGATTGCTAAAGGTGAATATTTGGGCAAGAAAGAATCGGGAGCCATTTTGAGCCTCTCCTTTAGTAAAGCCAGGAAAGATTCTTAGAAAAGAAAGGTTTAGGCACTTAACTCCATGTGAAAAGATATTAAAAAAAAAAAAAAAAAAAAGAGGCAGAAAATTTCAAATAGACATTATAAAATTTCTTAATAATGGGAATTACTATGCTCTGACAGTACAGATCACCCCTGGGCCAGCATTAGACAGCATTAAAACTTCCTAATACACTCATTTTGGGTCTATCAGAAGCAATTTGGGGAAATTTTCAGCGTAAGCCCCATCTATAGAGGACTACTCTGTTAGTCCATTTAGACTAAATTGACAGGTCAATTCAAAACGAGAAAAATAAGAAAGTAACATTTGCGTCTGAACTGACCAAGCATGTGATTGCTCTAACTCCACAGGTTCTCTGAATACAGAAAAAGTTTGCAATAAGTAACCCATATAACTAGTGAATAAATTGATAAAAATCAAACCTCAGCACATCTCCCATGGACAGACACCTCCGGTTAGAAGCTACAGAAAGGAACATTCTGAATCCCTTTGGAACTCATGTCACACTAAGAACCATCAGAGCTTCTGCTGGGAGTTCAACCAGCACTGGTGGAACCATTAGGGAATCCCTGGGTAGGTGACATGAGCAGGTAAGGGTAAAACTGTCCCAGCGTGACAATATTTATCGCCTCTTGGCACCCTGTTTTTCTTTACTCACCAAATAAGGAAACATCAAGTGACTGGAGCAGCTGAGGACCAATGATCCTTCCTGGCCTAAAATACTTAGGTCTTCACTTTCCTCCAAGATTAATTGCCCTCAAATTTTAGTGCTTAAGAATCACTGGGTATTGGATAAAATGCAGAATCCCAGGCATCCTAAGATACAGCAGGTCTGGGGTAGGGCCCAGAAATCATTATTCTCAATAAGCCCCTCAGGTGATTCCCTCGGGGTGGTCCTGAGCGTATGCTTCAGGAAGCTCTGCCCTGGTTCTGTGTGGGATTTGCCTGTTCAACTGATCCTGGGTATAAGGCTAAATGGAAGAGGATGATGAAAGCCAGAAAATGAAAGAAGACTCTCTGGGACAATCAGAGCCAAAAGAACAACCACAGTGGCCAGTTGACTTGGCCGGATGATGGGCAGGCTGAAGGGGGAAGGAGGAGTGTGGTGGGGTGGAGAGGACTCTGAGAAAGACTGCCGTTGGAAGAGGCAGTATTCTTTCTTTGCCTCCACTCTGCATTCAGAGCCTGTGTCATCCATGCAGGCATCATAACATAAATAAAAATCTCCTAATATTCTGCAAGCAAAACTCTACTCTCTCAAGTTTCCCCCAGGAACTTCCAAAAGGCTAAAAGACTTGAGAAGGGCTTCCTGGGACCAATAACATCTTCATCATTGACTTCATGAGAGAAACATTAAGTAGAAATTAGATCTTGCTCATAATGTGCAAATTTTGCCATTAAACCTTTGTAGCTTCCCAGGGAATTTTCCCTTTGGTTATACAGTAGTGGGGCTGTTTTTCTTGTGTGGTAAGTAAAAACGCTTGCATCATCTCACTTTCCTGGCTCAGCCTCAACGGCAGATATTTAGCGAAAGCAAATAAGGCTTCACCATATTTTCTTTTAGTAATTAAGGACCCTTTAAGTTTGGCAATTCAGAAAACTTTTTGGATTCCTGTCTAAAATCTCACGACACATTCATTTAAATGAAAAGCAGATGCTTGCTTTGAAAAAGTATTGACATTTTGGGAGAATTTAGGAAATGCCAGCAACAGAAATAAATGGGTTTGGCAACCCACTTGGCAACAGTAAAATTTCCCGTAAACCACAGTGTGAACTTGGGAGTGCTGGGGAGCTCCCCTAGCTACAATTCCATGGTTGGGAGTGTTTTGTTGTTGTTGGGTCCCAAAATGATGTGTCTCACAAAGGAAAAAGATTATGATTTTTGGGGGGAGGTGAGAGGTAGAGGGGGGACCTACAGAGTTGACCAGGTATTCTGAAAAACGGAATTGTGAAAGTCAAATTTTAAGTATCTGACAGATGAGCTTTTCAGAACACACATGTTTTCAATGGTTCTACTATCTCTCCTATATACAAAAAGAAGAGAACTGGGTCAGGCTTTGTGTAGCCTCTTTTATGTTCATTCAAGTTAACTGAGCACATCTCTGGGCAATGCTGTGGAAATACAGCATTGGGTTTACAGGTGTCCATGCTAGTTGTGCTTATTATTTTTTTTTTTTTCCTTACAGAAGTCATACAGGAAGTGTCTGGAGGGCAGGTTCATATTATGGGGTGATGAAGAATGCATTTTTTTTTCAATTCAGGACTATAATCACTATAGTTAGCACTGAGAGAGTAGATGACCTAGACCTCACACGCTCCCCCAATACAGATGCGCCTGCATCAGAGTGAGGTCACTGCAACCCCAACGGGAGGCAGCTGGGGTGCTCACCCTGGGCAGTGCGGGTGGTCATGCTCTCGTTGCCTTTAACACCCCTCTCCCCAGCTGAAAACTGAGGAGCAGAATGGGAGGAAGTTCTGACGCTGGCTAGTTACAGAGCTGCCGAGATAGAGACGCGGCTCACATAAGACCTCACACAGGAGCTGGCCCAGAAAATGGGCTGGCTGAGGAAATGTTTGTCCTGAGTCCCTCCGGTTTCACTTATTTATTTATTTATTTGAGAGAGAGCCAGAGCGAAGAGTGAGAGAGAGAGCACAGAGGGAGATGGAGAAGCAGACTCCCATCTGAGCAGGGAGCATGATGCTAGGCTCAATCTCAGGACCTCGAGATCATGCCCTGAGCAGAAAGCAGACACTTAACCCAGTGAGCCGCCCAGGCGCCACTGTTTCATTCCTTTAGAAGGCTCTTGATGTCTTCTTCAACTCAGTGAGATCAATGTCCAAAAGGCCGGCAGCAGGATGCTTGCCCCCCATGGCCTCGCTCCTGCACATCGGAAGCCAGCTCTGTGCCACCAGTGCAGGGAGGTGAGTGGGGAGCAAAGGGGAATAGTCCTGAGCCAGCATCACGTCAAAGCTCACAGGAACAGTTATGCTAAGCCCTTCCGTGATGTGAAGGAAAGCACAGAAACAGTGCTCCCAGTTTGGCACCTGGAGGAGAAGGCAGTGAGAAGAGCCTTGTTCAGCCAGCATTCATTCACCCCATAGATAAAGGGTCACTATGATGATGCAATGGGATGGGCACAGGCCTGGTTTTAGGTTCGGGCTGATTGCTGTCTGAATCCCAGCTCTGCCCTCCTTAGCCATATGACTTGGATTGGCTGTTCTTGCTCCGTGTGCCTCAGTGGCCAAATCTGTGGAATGTGTACATTAATCTCTACCCTTCAGACGTCTGTACAGGTGCAATAAATGCATGAAGGCAGGGCACTTAGAGGAGTGTCTGGTGCATGGGATGATGCAGTCAATGTTAGCTCTGCTTGCTCCTTCTCTACTTTTCAGTCAGATTCCCACGTGGAATTTCCACCAGAGCCGACTAATTTTGCAGCAAAAACAGAATGCTGTCTCAGTGCAACTATTACATCTGAAGAGAGAAGGGACTTTTAAGATCCTTTCGGATCTTCCACTTCAGTTAAGGGATGAGAACCTTGCGAGTCACAGTTAAAACCACAGACTCTTACAGTTAGATTTACCTGATCGTCTCATCCCATCCCTTATTTCAAAAAGGAGGAGACGGAGTCCCAAGGGGGTTGAATATTGCCTGAAAGCTGTTCAACTGTGGGGCTAGAAAATGCATTATCTACTTCTGACTCATTATTAATTTTATACCAAGAAGCTGAGCTTCAAATTGAAGTGGGAAATTATGTCCCTGGGCTAATAATTAATCATAGCTAAAACTTATTTCATCTTTACTGGGGGCTAGGTCCTATGTTAAGTACTTATAGGCATTCTCACGTGTAGTACTCATGAAAACAAGTTACTAGTATTATTTCTACTTTTTAAGTGTGTAATAGGAGGCACTGTAAAATAAAATTGTTTTCCCAAGGTCACGTACTACAACATGGTAGAATTGAGATCCAAACTCATGAAGTTCTTCTACAGCTCCTGGTCCTGAGGAAAGACACAGAGACAGTGTGACAGCAAGAAGTACCAGAAAGTGCTGGCTACGGAGGTCCCACTCCATAAAGCTTAGTGCTCACAACCCTCCCCTCCCTGCCTGGTTCCCTGTCTGTGATAGGAGGGGGATGGTGCCTGTCCTCTGACTACTCAGAGTGGGCAGGCGTAGGAGGCATGAGCAAGGGCTTTGTAATTTGTCATGCAGGTGTCAGCTATTAGCATGTTAGTCACTCTTTGTTGGAGAGGTGGCAGAAAGGTTGAGGGCTGAGAGCCCAGAAATGCTGCCCGGCAGACAGGTGGTACAATGTGAAAACACCAGGCTGGGTCCTCGGGGAAGGGGATGTGGGAGGAAGACTTCAAGGCAAGCTTCACGTCCCCACAGGGCTTCCCAGCACACTTCCTGCAGACTACAGGCAAGCGTGGGCCAGAGGCAAAGTGGAGAACATGCATATTCCTCTTTCTGCCCTTCATGTTTCTCCTCCTGGTGTAGGCAGAGCTAAAAATAGATCTGAAAGCCTGACAATCTTTAACAACTTAGATTCCAAATTTAGCCTCTGTGTCAGGGCAACACTGATCTACTGGACTTAAGATAAAAAGTTGAGATGCTTGGTCCCCTGAAGAAGGCTAATGCATCCAAGAAGAAACTCCCTATGGTGGCCCTCATCACTCTCTCTTTAAGTTTTTATTTTAATTCTGGTTCGTGAACAATGAGTGCCATATTAGTTTCAGGAGTACAATGTAGTGATTCAACACTTCCTTGTTCATTTCTCTTATTCTCATAATTGACTTGTACTTTCTTTAAGCTCTGTTTCCAGTTAAGAGTTGTTCTATGTTAGAGCCCAGCACAGGATCTTAAGGAGACTGGATTGCAAATGGAGCCAGGGAACCTTATGGAGTTTAAGGTCGGGGGCTAGGGGTAGGAAGGGGATAATTTTCAGGACAGGGGAGACGAATGAACATTCTTGTATTTGACAAAGCAGTCGGGCCTGTTTAATTGCCTTCTGTCAGAAATATTTATGCAGGGAGAGAAAAAACATTCCAATTCCTTCAAGAGAATAAACAAAACCAGGGGTCCTTTCAAGCTTGCTCTCCCTCACAGTGCTTCCCATGCAGGCTGTCTTCTGGCCTCTCCAGAGTTTACTGCAGCCATCACAGCTAAAAAAGGGACTGAGAAAAGGGACCGGTCCCTGAAAACCATACTATTGATTTAAAACAATGCACTCATGCTCAATTCAATAGCAATCACAGCATGAATAAACAGAGTTTTGGTAGGGGAGAGATACTTCACAAAAATATTTTAACAATTAGCAATCTGTGTATATACACGGAACTCTCAAATCTTCAGCAAAGAGGTAAACAGTCTCATCCTCTCACAGAGAATCCAGTTTGGTAGAAACACTGAACAGAAGATAAAAATGCAAGCGAAGAGCGCCTGAGTGGCTCTGTCAGTTAAGTATCTGACTCTTGATTTTGGCGCAAGTCATGATCCCAGGGTCGTGAGATTGAGCCCTGCATTCGGCTCTGCATCGCGGAGGCTGCTTAAGATTCTTTCTCCCTTTCCCTGTGCCCCTACCCAACTCCTCTCTTAAAAAAAAAAAAATAAATAAAATAAAAAAAAATAAAAGACGCAAATGAAATCATATTTTAGATGAACTAGAAGAGTTCTTATTTTAAACCCTTTGTAATATTCTCTCCAATGAAGCTTGCAGGCCTGTGTTTTGCATAGGTGGTCTGGCAAGTTCTCAATGTGGCTATGAGTCAGGGTGTACACAGCATGGGAGAGTGGGGGAAAAGACAGAGGAAAGTCCTAAATGCTAAGATGTTTGGACTCTATGTATGTATGGAATGGACAATCAGTGAAATTCTCAGGTGTCCCTCAATTTATAGGAGGGGGGAAAGAAGAATAGATGTTGGAAATAAAAGAAAACATGACATGTTCTAAGACAGCCAACAAAATAAAGAGCTTCAAAAGCAGGAGGAGGTCAAGAATGGTGTATTCTTCGCTTCAAAGACATCAGCGGAATGAGAGAGCCAAATGAACAGGTGAGGGGGAAGGAGAAGCACCATATGCTAACCATTCTTGGCGATTTGATGGGAGACACTTGAGAAGGAGTTAGGAGAACAACTTGAGGGAATGGCTGAAATGAGAAAGATGATCTGGGGGAATCTAGTGTATACAGTAATTTGTGGAATGGGAAAAACCTGAAGACCTAAGAGGGACCCCACAACAATGGATGGGGGAAGGGGACAGAAACAGAATCAAGAACACATATGGATTTTATATTAATGCCTCCTCATGGCTAAAATATAAAAGACCGACAATATCAAATGTTAGGGTGTGAAGCACATGGATCTCTTATCATTGTTGATGGGAGGGAAAGTGGTACAATTACTCTGAAGGACAGTTTGGCTGTTTCTCAAAAACACTGAAGATACATTTACCCACAATTCTACTCCTAGATATTTACCTAAGAAAAATAAACATACAAAGTTTGGGACATGAATAGCCACAACACTAATATTCATAATAAACCTGTAAAGAAACCAAGTATTCACCCACAGGAAAATGGATAAACAAATTACAGCATATTTACATGACAGAATACTACTCAGCAATAAAAGAACAATAAAATAAAAGAATAAATAAAATAAATAAAAGAATAAAAGTGACATGTAATCACAGGAGTGAGACTCAAAGCAGTATGCTGAGCAAAAATATCCAGATGACAAAAAAGTGCATAGTAAATGATCACCTTTAAATGAAGTTCTAACACAGGCTAAACTAATTTATGGTGGAAAGAATCAGAACAATGATTGCCTCAAGGCAATGGGAAATTACGGAAAGAGGCATGAGGGGTCTTTCTGGCATGATGGAAATGTCCCATGTTATTTTGGGGATAATTACAAGAGTATATAGGATTGTCAAAACCCACATTTGTGCACTTTTTCCACTTTATTCCATTATGACTCAATTTCAAAAAACCAACAAACAATGCATAAACACGATGTAAGTTCTGGCGGTGTTAAGGAGGCAAGAAATTCTTCCGTGGAAGAGCAAAAGAAGGAAGAAGGGAAGCTGCAAAAATTGACCTTGATTGACTTGGATACTTTTAGTAAAAGTAGGAGTGATGTTATCTTCTGGGTGTGTGTATGGACACTAAGGAAGGTAAGAAGGAAAAAGAACAAAATATTTGGGAGCTACAGCATTCTAAGACCATAAAGGATGACTCTCGACCAGCTTTAACCCTGATCCTGTTTTGTTTCACAATGCTCTCTTCAGAGTTTGGTTAGCGTCCCCCTCAACTCAGATTTCTGGTTTTTATCCCCAACACCTGACAGAATGGATGAAGGTCTAGAGCATCCATTCCTAACAGAGGTGAAAATTGCTTCTTGGTGTGGAGGTGTGCAGTGAAAATGAGATTAGATTACATATAAGAAATAAAACTAGACATGACAACGCTTTGTGGGCTCCCAAAGCTCAACGCTATTTAACAAGACTATTTATTGGGGCGGGGTGTTTAGGAAAAAGTGCTTAAAAAGGCTCCTAGGGGGTAAGTGGGGGGCTGATAATGAAAAGAGTTGAGAAGTACTGGTCTAGGGAAAGCAAAATGTAGGCAATGGGGTGCCTTGAGGTGGGGGCCTGGTCAGGCAAGTAAATGATGGTCAAGGTGTGCAAGAGTCTAAGCTGACATCACATGCATTAGTGAAAGGGGTAAGTTAGAGACAGGATTATAAATTATGAATATAAAATTAGAGAGCACAGAGATTGTAACAGTGGTGAAGAGCAGCGTGGGCAGGAAAGAGGGATTCAGAGGGGAATCACACTGGTTATGGAAAGCATGCCAATACTAAGGTCTTAGAAGAAGACAACTAAGCATGGAGAGGAGCTAGGAAGTGACAGGTCATCATCAAAACCCCATCAAAGGGTCAGTAGGAAGGACAGACGGGAAAGGGAAGGGTGGGCAGAGGTAAGAGGTTAAGGTCAAAGAGGAACATCAGAATTCAGGTGGTAGAGAAGAAAAAGGTAGAGAGAAAAAAAAGGTCTGCATAAAAAGCCTATGGCCTGGCCATGTTGGTGGGTACCTGAAGCAGAGCAGAACTGGAGAGACCTGCGGGGTCCCAGGATGAAGCTGGCAGAGCAACTGGGTGACTGATTCAAGTTGGGGAGGGGCTGTAATAGGATTGAGACTACAGATAAATAAGGTTGGAGGAATTCTGAATTCCAACAGGTCACCAAGGGGGTGGGGGCAAGGAGTGAGATTTCCCTCCAAGAGAAAAGTGCAGAACTTGCCCACCCAAAGCTGACATCCTCATGTGATGGAAAGGAGCTCAACAAGCTATTCTTTACCCAGAGGGCTGGCATTTGGGATTCTCTGAGGTTTCAGCTGAAAAGCAGAGAAGAGGAGAACTATATCTTGAATGTATCACCTCCGTTTTAGAAACTAAGAGGTAAGATAGCTAGTGCCAGAGCCACATCCCAAACATTTATTTCAAAGATAATGGTCACCCTTCTTTCCATGTCCTTTTCTTTTTTAGGATTTAATTTTCTAAAGGATCAGACTAAAGAATGTATTTTGTTTATGAAATTCAACTTCTATATAGTTCAATTATTGGACATCCCACTTCATTTTCTCCTGTATTTTCATTATAATATTTATTGTAACACCCATATAAGGTCCATATCCTATCATGTGAATAGAAGGGAATTTTGGCAATGAAGGAGGCATGATGTAATTCTGTAAGAGGTTTATTATTTCAGTAGCAAACACTAGCAACCATTTTACCCAAGCAGTCACAAAAATATTTTCCCGTGACCTGAATTTACATATTCGATTATATTTCCTTGAGCCGTCAGGGACTTCTGCTCTTTGCATCCATAAAAAGTTTATGCCAATCTTGCCTATTTTCTTTTACATTTTAGGTTCCAAGCAAAGCTGACAATAATTAATATAAATTAATTCCATGCTGGCCTGGAAAGCTGTTCCTTATCAATCTGTCACATGATAAATATGCCGCACAGAATCATAATAGATTAGTGTCAAAGTCCAGTGAAATGGTCACAGAAGAGGCCAAATATATTTGGATAACATTCACTGAAGTCTATTGCTATGAACAGGTCCAAAGTTGTATGTCATATAATTCTAAGAATTCAAATGAAATTTGTCTTCAGTGCTATGAGATATCTGGGATGTTCTGACAGAATCACATTTTATTTAGAGCTTCCAGTCTGGACAAAGTCTTACATTTCTCTCAAAGTCAGGGTCATTAATAAAGGTCTGTGCTGTGCAATACAGCAGCCACTAACCACATGTGGCTACTGAACACTTGAAATAGGACTAGTTTGAGAGAAGCTGTAAATATAAAACATACACTGGATTTTAAGGAAGGATTACTTATTAAAAAAAGTGCACACTAGCTCAGTAGTAATTTTACATTGTTTTAAAATTAGTTTTTAATATTAATCACATGCTAAAATGCTAATATTTTAGATAAACTGAGGTTTAATAAAATCCACTATTAAAATTCCACCATTTTTATGTCCCGAGTCAGGGCTACCTGAAAATTTTAAGTCACAGATCCTGGCTCTCAGGACATTTCTGTGGGGTGGTGCTGCTCCAGACTGTATCCCAGTTTTGAGGTAAGCCACAAGGAGGCAGTCGAGTGTGGTCAGACAGGTCTAGGTTCAATTCCCTGGCCTCTTTCTTGGCTAAGGGATCTTGACACATTACTTCCCCAAGCCTTTGTCCCATCATTTATAAAATAGGAATAATGATAGCACCCTGCTCTCAAGGATGATCAAATCTAACACTTGTGTCTAAAAAGATGCTCAGGTTCTTAACTTCTAGACTACAAAAAAGGGGCACAATTTTAAAAACTAGCTGCCTAATGAGAAACAGGGTAAAAATCTTAAACAGTAAAATGGATCAGATTAAGCACAATTTAAAATATCCTTTTTTGGGCGGGGGGGGGGGTCTTTGACCCATTGGTACTTAAGAGCAGACATATATTAAGGAAATGGGAAATGAAACTCAGACTTAACTAAATGTGGATTAGCTCTATTTTCTGGGTCACCTCTCTCCGCTACCGAGGGTCATAATGTAAACAAGCATTATTGTTTCCTTAAAAACAAAACCAAACAAAACAAACCCCAAATGGGCCTTTCTCCCAAAAGGCATTAAAGAGCTAAATATTAAGTAATTTTTGGGTTGGAGAGCTATTTGGGCAGGTAAAGGAAATGAATAGAACAGGAGTCTGAGGGAGGGGTTCAGTCCTGGGTCTGCCAGAGCCTAGGCCAACGGCACATGAGGTCTCTGAGCCTTGGTTCTGTAAAGTGGGGATGTGGATGATCAGACCCTTCAAGATAGATTAAAGATTAAATTAAGTAATGCATATGAAAACAGTTATCTGTAAACTGTAAAGTATTGTGTAAATGTTAGCTATTATCAGGATTTTATTCCCTGGATTGTAAGAATAATCTCCACGAATATGGCCACTCCGCTCTCTGATGTGAATCAAAAAAGCAAAAGGCAAAGCACAGTGGCTTTGTACAAGGCATTCCTACTTTTCAGGACCCCCCTTTCCTCTTCTTCCCTGTCTACTTTAAAGAGTTACTAGGAGGGCCTCATTAACAACAACAACAACAACAACAACAACAGGCACTCAGAAAAGTAGAGTCTTCTGCAAATGTAAAGCATTCTTGCTGGTCTGGATAATCATCAAGAGTTGATTATGACAAAACCTCTGACAAAGAGACAAAAGATCCTATGTTCAGTATTCAGGAGTCCCTCCTATGGTGAAAAACAGCCATTACCATGGTCCAAAAAATAATTCCTCATCGTTGTAACTCACATGTACTTACTCATGATGATAGTTAATGGCAATAATATGTGATTGAAAAAGGAAGGTTAGAGTGTGTCTTTCTTGTTTAGGTCTTGGCAAGATGAGATTTTAGGACCGTTGACTGCCTTTGTTAAGTCGAGCTGGATTCAGCACAATACGATCATCATCACTGCAGGACATCATCCCTAACAAGAACTGCCATTAAAGCTCGTCTTTGGGGATGTGGTCTTTAAAATCAGCACTGTGTCATCTAGGTATCCCCAAAACACTGACAGGACTTTATCCAGCCATGAAATTATTTGGGCTGTAAGGTAGGACATAGAGGCGGCACTTGGGTGGCTCAGTTGTTGGGAGTCTGCCTTAGGCTCAGGACCTGATCCTGGGGTCCTGGGATTAAGCTCCGGAGCAGGTTTCCTGTTCGGCGGGAGGCCTGCTTCTCCCTCTCCCACTCTCCCTCCTTGTGTTCCCTCTCTCACTGTGTCTCTCTCTGTCAAATAAACAAATAAAATCTTAAAAAAAAATAAAATAAAAAGGTAGGACATAAACAGATGCCAACAAATGACTTTAAGAAATGAGTCCTTGGAACATCACATAAAGAAGTAGTAAGAGCTCATAAAAATAGTTGAGTAAAATAAAAGCACCCTATTAACCTGCAACTATTACCTGCAATAACTAGAACTCATTTTCCCCACATCGCTTGATTGGTTATTATTTTTAATAGGAGATGACTAGTACTGAAATGGCTTTTCTGTCACAGTGTGTCCCACTTCATTCTTAGTTGTTTTTCAGCATTCTCAATGTGTATCAAGTTGTAAAAAAAATTATCTAATTTGAAAAAATACATTTATTTGGTTTTTGCTGATTTATACTATTCCTTTCATTTGAATTGTACTTTCCCTGCATTTACTTATTTTTGTATAGTATTCCTTGATTTTGTACTCCGGTACCTGGACAAAGCCATTCCTGAACAGAAAACTACAGGATGGCACCTATCATGTCATACCATATTAGATTGTTCTATGATTAACCCAATCCAGCGCTTCTGTCCAAACGGGATTACATAAAAACACACGTTAACACACATATTAGAAAAAAGAACCAGAATCTATCTGTATACGTCAAATTCAAGGAGTAAACAGGAAGGTGTGGAAGTTGTATCATATGGAGTTACTGAGGCAAGGAAGACAATCCCCTTAGGGAGAGGAAAAGAGAACAAAGCAAACCATTCACTTTAAAAGTACCAGAATAGAGCTCTAGAACTTCAGAGACTCAGAAACCAATTCAATAAGTGTGGAGACTTTTTTTTTTTTTTTAAGATTTACTTATTTATTTTAGGGGGGGGAGAGAGAGAGATAGACAACGAGGGAGAAGGGGCAGAGGGAGAGAGAGAGGAGAAATCGCAAGCAGACTCCATGCTGAGCGCAAAGCCTGACCGCAGGGCCCAATCTCACCACCCTGAGATCATGACCTGAGCTGAAACGATGAGTCAGATGCTCAACCAACTGAGCCACCCAGGCGCTCCCAGTAAGTGTGGAGAATGTCAGCATCCCAACAAGCAGAGATAAATATATCACTACACTCTCATTCCAAACACCTTTCACCCGATTTCCAGTTCTGATGTTCTCAACCTGTTTTCTTAAGGTGAGAAGTTAAATTTCAAAACTGCCACCATTTCATTACTGTCAAAACTACACCATCACCAAGATGCCTAGACTTTGTATTAATGAAAATACAAGATGCAAAAGCACCCCCATTTTAGTCTTCAGTGATACTAACTGCACTATCAACCTTTCACAGGGCAGTGGGTGAAAAGCCATTACTAAGTGGAGGCAGGCCTGGTTCTGCTCCTGACCGCTAGTTCACACTGAACACGAGTGGTGCTTCTGTCACCTGGCCGCAGCTTTAGAGCACACTGCTTTTCCTAGACGAGTGCTTTGCCCAAAGTACATTTATGGAAGACTTGGGAAATGCCTTACCGCCGCCCCCCCCAAACTGACTTTGGGCAATATCGTATTCCATATTGCCTTTTTGATGATTCACAGGGCATTCAGCATATTAACAGTTCTTGCAAGAGGGGGAGTCCTCTTGGTCTAACTCAGCGCTTCCTAAGTTTAGCTAACCATGTAACCCTTCCCTATTTCCACCCCTCTAAGACAACCTATGGACATCTCCCAGAGTGTCTCCCTGGAAGTGTTAGCTCTTTTGGACTGAGGAGGGATAGAATTATTTCAGATGAACATGACCTCTTCTCAAAGCTTGAAACCCCTAATTATTCCACTCTGGGAAGAGGGGACAGGAGCGCAACCAAATGAGTGTTAAGAAGGAAAGGATTTAATGAAAATACGAGCCGCCAGATGACAAGTACATGTTCTACTTACTTAAGGAGATTCCCGAGATTGAAAAGAGCCCGGTTGTGCTGCGGATTTAGCTGGAGAGCCCTCTGATAGTACATCTTTGCCTCTGCTGTGTCTCTCGTCAGTGTTCCAAGGTTGTTCAGGGCACTTGCGTGGCGAGGATACAACCTGAAAAATTAGAAATATTCAGCCATCATTGTTCGAAACTTCTAAGCTGGGCATGATGCGCTTGTTCTCCCTCTTCCCCCACCTCAGGAATGCGACAACCAAAATGAATACTGGATTCTTCCATTATTTTAATGGTTTGTCCATGTGAAATCTTAATGGTCAACTATGTGTGCAGCTGTAGGCATATAAATATGGAAGCAGATATCTGACCCTTTGTGGTCGAAGTAAATAACTCCTAAATGGTACAAAAATAAACAGTATGCAAATCTATCAGGGTTAAATATTAATTTTAACCCTTTGGAGCCTATAATTACTTTTAATTTGCTTTGACAGAAAATTCTCATTGCCTCATTGCTTCTGAGTTTCTGGGCTGGTGGGACCACTGAGCAGCTGCTTGTACAGTGCCCACTATGTACACAAGATGCGGGGCAGCTCCTTGGATGAGGGAATCTTCATGAACATATTTGGGCTGGAAAATCCATAAGACCACCATTATTGAGAAAGAATAATACACAATGTCTTCCCATACAAATAAACTTTATCCCCAAAATGGCTTTCCATCTTGGTTCTCTTTTTCCATTTTATCTCCTTTCCCTCCTCCTAGTGTAATTTGGTACCCACTGGCCACATCCAGTTCTCAGAAAGAAAATCCTGATAAACACTTTTTTAAAAAAATTAAATAATGCACAATGAAGTGAAAATCGCATTTCCAATGCTCAAAAGCAAATGTAAAAGAGGATCAGGGATACATCAGAAAACCAAATTTATGCTGATTAAGGAAGGAAGAGAATCAATTTACTTCCTTAACTCAAAACCATCAAGAAGCCAAATCTGCACAGCTACACAGTTTAGTTGTTTCTGCTATATTTAGAGCAGAATATTTAGCAGACTAAGAGGTTTACTCCATCCCTGTCACCCAGAGTGCTCTGAATAAGCCCATGGAACTGGTTCTTCACGTAGAAAAGTGAAGATAATGCCCAAGAAATAAAAATAGGATGTGTACTTGTCAAGTCTCTTGACAACCAAATGACATGCGTGCCTCCTCCCACTCTGTTCCACACCTTCTAGGATCAATTATATTTGCGGACAGAAGGGGGTCCTACTAAAAGACTGACAAGTCTTATGGTTTTTTTTTTTTTTAATCTTTACTTAATCCAAAGTTTCCTAAGTTTATTCGACCGTGTAATCCTCCCTTCCCTACTCCCTTTCAGAGCAGCAATGAACGCCACGAACATCCCTCAGAACTAGTATTTTCAGGAAGACATGCCGGGTGACACTCCTCACGACTGACAAGGGATAGAATCTATTCAGAGGCATGTTATGTCCTTCCAAAACTTGAAAGCCCTAATTACTCTCAATGGCTGTAGAGACTCTTGTGGAGAGAGAGATTACGACAGGAAGCTGGGAAAAGGGAAACACAACACACTGGGACAACACATGGCACTGCTGTTTGCTTCTCTCAGGTCCCCTTCACTCAGGCAAAGACAACCTGCGGTCCCTGGTGGTAGCCCCATCACCCCCAGCCTCACAGTTGTGAGGGAAGCAAGTCATTAGCTCTCTGAGATGTCACTAAGGGATGTCAAGAGTTATGATGAGAGACAAAAATGCTGTTGGACCCACTCATGCACTCCTTAGCTACAAGTCTCCTAGAAGTTTGCATCTAAGAATGATTTTGGAAGCGGTTACAGAAAACATATCACAGTCAGGACTCAAATTTTCTAAAGAAAGTTTTTTTTTTTTTTTTTGCAGGGGGAGATGTTGAGCAAAGCTCTCTGACCTCCCAAAGATTTAAGCGATGTCCAATGAACATAGTGAGAGCAATTCTTGATTTCCTGTTGACCAGCTATAATAGGAAGCTTCCTCAGGACATCTGCCTTCTTAAAACTTGATCTTTTCCTTACTTCTCTAGGCTTGGGAGCCCTTGAAATCAATGTCTGAAGTGAAAGCACTACCTATGGGAATGGGAAAGGGAAGTCTAAATTCAATAAGATCTTCCACCACGGACTCATCTACCTCTTGCGGCGCCCATCCACACTGTCAGGCAACTGCCCTCAGCACTGCCTCTCCGCCCACCTTGTCAAACTTGATACTCACTCATGATCCCACTGTCACTTAAATAAACAGTCATGGGCTTTCACATTTCACGGAGTCCAAAAATGTTTCTCTCTCTCTCTGTTTTTTCCAATCAGAAACTGAATATAAGTCCACACCAAGCTCTTAATCCCAGAAATAAGCAGTGAGAAAGGAAGCAATGAGAAACAGACATAGCACTATGAGGAAAAGGGCCCTGAGAATGACTTGTGCTCCAAAAACTTGTCTGCCAGCCACAGTCAGAGAAGAGGCTCTATATGTTCGCAGAATCCCGACCCAGGAAGGAAGGGGACTGCTGGCCTCTGGCGTGGTTTACTGAATCTACTGCTACTCAGGGCCCTCCACCCGAAAACTGTGTGGCATGGTGTATTCCCAGTAAGAGTAAGGGTCTGCTGGCAATAACCTCTCTCCCTGGGGATCCAATTCAGTTTAGCTACTCACAAGCAGGCACTGCATTATTTATAAAACAAAGCTGAATTTCATCAACAGGATTCTTCAATAACTAGGTCAGGAAAAAACATACTACATTTTATTTTCAGTTTTAGATAGATGTAGATGTTCTCTTAAAACACATATTCTTCTCTTGTTTACTAAAGACCTAGGCAAGGACAAGTGCATTTACTTTTTAAATGAACTTGTGTTTGAATTAGTTTGGGTCCAAGTCAATACTGAGGTCTCCAGAAGGGGATTTTTCTATGGGAAAAATGAACAATTTAAGAGATGTTTATGTTGCTACTTCCCTTGTCAGAATAAATTAAGCCCTTCTTGACTTTGACTTCTATAGGTATATTTTACAAAAGTTCTGTTAGTGATTATTCCTTTCCCTGTCTAAAAAAGTCTCAACAAAAGCCTCTCTCAACTAGAATGGAGTGGTGATTTTCAGACCTGTTTTTTCTTAAAATGAGTGTGAAGAGCCATGTGATTTTCTTTCTCCCACTCTTACTCAACATTTGTGTTGTTTATGGGGGCTCTCTTGCTATTTCTTTATTATCATTATTATTTTGGTGCCTTAAATTTTTAAAATTTACTATACAAAAATATGTTGTATTGTCAAGCAGCTCCAGGGTATAAGGAAGCTCATTTTTTCTCTTTAAAAATGAAATTTTGGGGTGTCTGGATGGCTCAGTCATTTAAGTATAGATTACTGATTTCTGCTCAGGTGATCTCAGGGTCATGAGATCGAGCCCTGCACTGGGCTCCCCACTGGGTGTGGAGCCTGCTTAAGATTCTCTCTCTCCCTCCCCCCACCCCAAAATAGAATAAAATAAAAATGAAATCTAAATACAGAGATACAGTTCTATGGACTGAAGATAATTTTTTCAAGTATTAGATAATTTGTATTCTTGATAAGTACATGTCCATTTGAGCATTTAAGGGGTTCTTAATTTTTATCTAGTAACATTTCCTTATGCAGAATTGATAAAGTATGTAGTTAAGGATATTATTGTTATTCCCCTCCATTCCATTACCTTAGCTCTGAGAATCAACATCAACAACATATTAATAGATCATCACTGGGGGCAGGAACAAAAGAAAATGGGTCCAAAGGATATATTAAGGATACTTCACACTTTTTCTTCCATTATCTCATTTAACACTCTTAATACTTTCTTAAAAGATTTTATTTATTTGTCAGAGAGAGAGAGAGAGAGAGTGCACAAGCAGAGCAGCCAGAGGGAGCAGCAGGCTCCCTGCCGAGAAAGGAGACTGATGTGGGACTCTATCCCAGGGCCCTGGGGTCATGACCTGAACTGAAGACAGACATCTAACTGACTGAGCCACCCAGGCACCTTAACCCTCCTAATTCTCTAAATAGAATTATTGTACTGTGTTATAGCTAAGGAAAGAAATTGAGTAGATAATAATTATTTAAAAAAAACAAAATCTCAGAAGGAGTGGTTCCTGTAAAGACAGTTAAGATGGTTGGCTCCTGTAAATCTATTTATTTTCCCAAAAAAATCACGAGTCATTCCACCTTCAGCAAATAAATAAACTGCTACAAATTAGAGCTTCTATTTAGAATAATTTCTCTCTTTTTACTTTGGCCAATCCATTTGACTATGATCTTACAAGAACCAGCTCGGGGACAAGTAGAATGAACTCCATCCTCAGGACACTTGGCTACTAAGATTCTTATGCACTGGAAAAATGTTACCTGCCATACAAAATAACCATGGTATCTCTGAAAACCACAGTATTCGGAAAAGCTTTTTAGAACCAGCAACACTCCATAAGTGTATCGGATGTATGTATGCTCTACTGTTCTTAAACTTTAACCTCAAGATCAACCTGAAGACTCAGAGACATAAGATGGATATGACTAAAGTGCGGTTTTATATTTTTTTTCAGTCATTTACTTTGAACTGTGTACAGTTTGTTCAAAAGTTAAGGATACTCTTAATTTTTCAACATTTGAGTCCCTTATAAGGCATTTCCTTGTGCAAGTAATACTGTATCATGAGCTCCAGTTTGTAATTTCCCTTCAGAATATACAAACCCTGATTTATTTGTCTGATTTTCATTCCACAGATTAATTTATTTGAGGTTAACTATGCTAAGGTCAGATGTTTATTTTCTATTTCCTGTTGAGGAAAAAAAAAAATCCCAAAGAAAAAACATGGCTGGGAAAAAAATTCAACCATTCACTGGACTAAAAAAAAAACAACAACACCCAAAGTGAACTTTATTTCAGGAGTCAGCAGCATATTTTCAACCAGATTAGTCTCTGGCATTTTTCAAGTGCCTGGTTTCTTCCTGTTATATAAGATTTGAGCCATTGTGTCACTAAAATGTACCGGGTGACACTGATTGGTCTGCTTTACTTGTTTGAAATTGCCATTAACAACCAGCAAATGAGTCTTGCCACTTTTCTTTTTGCATTATACTCCTTCCCACCCATTTCAGATAGCTTTGGGAAAAACTTTACATGCCATTTAGGGAAATGGGATGTGCTCTCCAAAGAGGGCCAACTCAATTATCTGACCTCCCACAATGCCTGACCTCTCCCAGGGATCCAGAAGGACTCCACCCAATTGATTTTCCAAGAGAATTTAGAGTAAAACCTCTGATGCCCGCAGGAAATGAGTCATTTTAAGCAGCTGAATTTTCCTGATTCCTGACAATTTAACACTAAAGTTTGGGAAATGTATTGAATTGAATACTTCTCTGCTCTCTGTAATAAAAAATGGTGAATATAATTAAACCCTTCTCAGAGGCCTGAGGTAACTTTCTAGCTATGTGATTCTGAATTTATGTCTGCCCTTTAGTTGCTTTCTCTGTAACAATAGGGTCAATAACATATTGACCTTCTGTGTGAACAAATGAGATGATGGGTATAAACATACCCGTCATCATACTTGTTCTACTACAAACTGTTTTGGGGTGAGCTGAAGGACCTCTGGGTGTTATTTTTTGGCTCCTCTACAGCCCTAATGAACCCATACCAGGCTGAAGCTGCCAGGTCTCCTTCTCTCATATGGATTTCTCATCCTCCCCACCCCACCCCAAAAAAAATCATTCTCTTCACTGCTGTCAATGGCCTTCAACTTACTCCCATCAGTCAAAATAACATCCATTATTTCTTCATCACTAACCCAGTGAACACTCAAGTCGTCTTGTATCCATCTGTCTCTCCTCTGCCATGGGTTCTCTGATGTGAGGGACATGTGACTCTCTCCAGTTTAAGAATATAGGAATGTTTTCTGTGAAACCCTCATTCCAAAGCCTGTCAGTCCTTCAACATCTAAAGCAAACAATCCCCACAGGTACCAAAGCAATTTCCTCCAAGCCTTTCCGATATGCTCAACACCAAATGGAATTCCAGACACGTGCAATTTTAAAATGTATAATCAAGGCTGTAAGAAGATTCAAAGTCCTATGTGACAGATCAAGGTGTGCACAGAACCTTTACTGTAATAACACTTTGTAGCACGAATAGTACTTGGGTTGTTGCATTGACTTAGAAAAAGACATCAGAGGACGGGAAAAGTATGTCCATATTCTCAGTCATGATCCTGAACATCCACCTCAGGAGTTTGTGGTCACCACCAGCAGGAAATAGGGGTGTTTAACATCCTGTGATGGGAAGGGCAATACTGCATAATGAAGAGTTGGTCCATCTAAATTGTTGACAGCTCTCCCACTGAGAAACACTGCTTATAACGGAGTTGTCCTTGGACTCTAAAGGGGTCTTGATATTTTGTGCATTATATTCATTCGGTCTTTCTTGCAACAAACATTTTAACTTTTACTGAGCACCTACAATGTGCCAGGCCCTCTGCGAAGGGCCCAGACAATAAAGAGAAAGGAGTCCTTGCTCTCAAGGAGGTCCTGTGGCAGATGACTTTAATGCACCGTGATCAGAGCACACACGGCAGAGACAAAGCAGAAAATGGGGGTATGGGGGTATGGGAGGCGTGGAGGGGTGGGGATGTGTAGTACGAGAAGCAGGAGCCCATGGCAGGATCCACGCATGGTGTTCACCAAGGTGTTTCCAGGAGAGATGATGCTTTACCTGCAGGGCAGTAATAGTTGAGGGTTAGGGGAAGGGGAGGAGGGGAAGCAGGAAGAGGAAGAAAGGTGTTTCAAAGAGAGAAAGCAAAACCAAACAGAACAAAGGAAACAAAACATTTTACTCTGGCTTAAGCACAAACTAGAAAGGAGGGCAATAAAGGCCAAGGAGCAGGTTTTGAAGAAGGTGGTAAGGTGAGTTTCAGGTGCAGAGGGAAATCTGTGGGAACATCCAGTAATCAGCTAGCTCTGATATGGCAAAGTTGCGTGGTGAAATTATAGCTTGGAGAATTAATCAGCATACAGATGCTAACTAAAGCCTTTGGAACTAAAGAAATCCCCTGGGAGGAAAGCAAAGCTTGAGAAAAGAAGAACGCCTAGAGGAGGTGCCTGAGAATTCCTCCATCAAGGGTTTGGAGGAGAGTCTAGAGAAACAGAAGGAAAACCAAGTCAGCATGGAAGCCAATAAAGAATTCACCCTAAGGAGGAGGGAGCGCTCAACAAAATTAATGCTGTTGAAAGCCAAGGAATTTAATTCCCAAGCAGTGTCCTCCTCTGGAATTCCCTTCATGGAGGTAGCAGGGGCTCTTGGGGAAAAGAGTTTTGGTGGTAGTACGGGAACCACTCATGGCTGAGGGGGTAATGAGATGGAACAAAGGAGAAGACACTGAGACCACCAGGAAATTTCAACACTTAAAAGATAGGAACCAACAGACTCAATGGCAGGAAAGGGGAAACAAGAGATGCAGAGGCTGGTTTGCACGTTTGTTTCAAGATGGCAGAAACTTGAGACTATTTATTTAAAGTATTTTATTTTCTTTTCATATTTTAACTTCTATTTTTAAAGAAAGAGATAGAGGGGCGCCTGGGTGGCTTAGTGAGTTGAACATCCACCTCTTGATTTCAGCTCAGGTCATGATCTCAGGTGGTAAGATTGAGCCCTGTGCTGGGCTCTGCTTTCAGCAGGGAGTCTGCTTGAGATTCTTTCTCTCTCCCTTCCTCTTCCCCTACTTGTGAGCATGGTCTCTCCCCACCTCTCTCTCTAAAAAATAAATAAATCTTTGGAAAGAGAGAGAAAGAGAATGAGCATGTGAGTGGGGAGGGTGGAGGCAGAGGAAGAGGGAGAATCTTTTCCTTTTTTAAGATTTTACTTACTTACTTGACAGAGGGAGAAAGATCACAAGTAGGCAGAGAGGCAGGCAGAGAAAGAGGGGGAAGCAGGCTCCCTGCTGAGCAGAGAGCCTGATGTGGGGCTCAATCCCAGGACCCTGAGATCATGACGTGAGCCAAAGGCAAAGGCTTAACCCACTGAGACACCAGGCGCTCCGAGGGAGAGAGAATCGTAAGCAGACATCCTGCTGGGCATGGAGACCAACACGGGGCTCGATCTCACCAACGGAGATCATGACCTGAGCCAATATCAAGAGGTAAGCACTCAACTGAGCCACCCAGGTGCCCTGAGAATATTTAAATATTAATCGAAAAGCGCACAGAGAAGTGAATAAAGTGAAGGGTTTAAAGGAAGAGTTTTAACAAACTCTGCGGAGGAGCAGAAGAGCAAGATGGGTTTAGGGGCAGATTAAATTTATGCTCTGTAGAAGCGACTAAGGATCGGCTTTTGATAGTCTTCAGTTTTTCACTATACCTCAGTTGCCATTTTTTAAAATTTCAGGTAATTCACATTCCTTAAAAACACACATTCCTTAAAAACAGACTGTAGAAAGATGTTTACGTGTAGTGTTCGGCCATCTAACACATGTTGACAAAGGGCCATGTTCCTGGCATGGCTCTCCAGGCTGGGGACAAGGACACAAATCTCTATTCTGGTGGGGTTCCCTTCTAGAGATGAGAAGCAGATTAGTAGGTGATAAATGCAGTGGAGAAAATGAAGCAAATAGGAATAGACTATGTTGGTGGTGACTGCACTCTTAGGTGGGGTGGCCAGGGAAGGCCTTGTCGACAAGATGACCCAAGTGGAGAGCCCCAAAGGAAGGGAAGAAAGCAGCTTTTAGAGAGGGAGGGGGTGTTTTGGGAAGAGGGAACCACAAATTCAGAGTCCCTGGAACCCCACATGGCTGGAGTCAAGCCGGCAAGAAAAGTAGCAGGAGGTGAGGTCTGAGAAAGACAGTGCGGGGCCTGGAGGCCGCTGCAGAGCCTCTGAGGGACAGGAATCTAAGTGAGACACGGTGGGGGATGGAGGTGGAGAGAAGTGGTCAGATTTGGGACATGGAAAACAATTAATGAGTTTATCACTGCCAGGGATTAGGACCTGCTTTAAGCTTTTTATAGGAGTTATCTTATAATATTCCAACCCTACAAAGTATGGTGTTACTTCATCTGTAACATTCAGAAAATCTAAATGATATTGTTAAAACAGTCATCATCTGCTTATATAAGAAACTGTAAATTAAGCCAGGGCCTCGGATGCGGTCTCTCAGCACCCAGACACCACTCACATCTGAGACACTTGTTTCCCCAGTGGCTGACACCTCACAGCCTCTGGGCAATGAGCTCAGCCTCAGGGAACTCCCTCACCCAAGGCAGTGATGGATTTGTAAGGGGACGTAAAGGTTCCATCTATTGCCTCCACTCATTGCCATCCTGAGGGGCCCTTGCAGCAGAGCTTCCTCAGCGGTCATCCAAGGCCCTGGAACCGCACTGACTGTCCCAACTCTCCCTCTGCCCATCCTGCTCGCCTGGCTTCCTTCCCTAGTGTTCCAGAGAGTGCTTCTCAGTGGACTTCCTGCTTACAGATCCCTGCCTTGGATTCCGTTTCCTGGGGAAGCAAGGCAAACTCTTTAAGTGAAAGAGTGGTAGAAGGCAGGAGGAAAAAAAACAACAACAACAACAACAAAAGAAAACCAGACAGCAAAATATTCTTCAATAGAAATTATAAAACTTTCATTTGGAAATTTAGTCCACAAGTATGGTCATGAAATTCTAGTTTTCTAAATAAAATAGTTTTAACTTCTTGGATTTAATGAATAAAACTGCCAGACTTAATTAACACAAAATAAATAGAGGGAGGCTCTAATTTCATCAACAAAAAGAAATAAAAATAATTTCAAATGTCTATTTGTGATATTGGGAAGTGTATTTAGACTTTTATAAATGAAAATACCACACGGGCAGAAGAGCCCATCTCCACTTGTTAAACCTGGTTAACAAATGGTTCTGGAATTTTAATTCTTTCCAGAAATACATGGCAGCTGGTATCCAAGGTCATTTTTACTTGAAAGAGTTATTTTAAATGTCCACTTAAAATAGGCTGTGTAATGAGGACTTTTAAAATAACCATTAAATCCTGATTTCAAAAAAATGTTCAAACTCCACCAGCTTTATAGACAACATTTTTCAAAGGAATTGTAGTAATTTTATTGATCTACTCAGGACATTAGTGAACAGGGCGTTAATTATACATGGTTAGATTCTTTAGACTCTAATGATATGATGTTTCCTCAATTCCTTTATTACTTCCTTTTTTTCCACAAAGACTTACCCAGTTAATAGAGTGTCCTTCCAGAGTTCCAGTTATCCACACAGGAAGGAATGCAAAGAATGCTATCAATGGTTACTTTTATCATGACAAGTCTCTATTTTACCCATTAAAAAATTCCAATCAGAAAGATTTTAGTTCTATCCTTTCCCATGTGGTAGGCAATTAAACAGCTAGCAGAGATTTCTTTGGGACAGGAGCATTAAAAGGCACATTTCTTCCCCTTTAATTATGCCAATAAAAGAGTATGGTCAAGGACTTCTACCCTTTCTGAACAGGTTTCTTTCCCTTCAGATTTTCTGTTTAGAACCTCAACAGCAGATACACTGGGAGTGGATAAGGCCACTCTAAGGGTCTCATGGCTGCCCAAGCACACTTGAGTGCTATCAGGGAAGGGAAATGAATTTCCTGCTTGATAGGAGTATGGGAGGGTGAAAATCTTAGATGATTTACTGGGTATTTCATGTTGAAACCATACCTGTGAAAAGAAAACAGCAGTCTGGGTGACTGAAGATCACAGCCCTTGTATTAGGACAGAATCTTGCACAGGGCTGATATCCAATCAACCAGGACACAATAGTAGATCTGGGTATGGGGTCCTTATTATAGTGGGTTGGGAGGAAGAAGGTATCTAAGTGAACAAATGCTCTGTGGAACATGAGATAATTTGCTGCTGACAATAGGGAGACCTTCCTGACTCCCCCTGGACAAAGTGAACTGTATTCATTCCCAGGTACAGGGTTCTTGATGACCAGCCCATTTTAACCAACCAGTAACTGAGTCATGCAGGGGATTTAAATATTAGATGAGAAACAATGTCCATGACTTGAGCACCTCTTGTGAAATCTCTTTTAAAACAGTCTCTTCACTAAGTTGTCAGATTTCCAGATGTTCTCTATTCTCTGTAAAACATATTAGTGGATACCCACAACTTAATAAACTTTCTCTATAAGCCTGGGCCTTTTTGATCCTGTAAATTGAGTTGTATGTCTAAAAGACAGTTGTGTTTGTTAACAAATTTGTTGCAGTTGTGGTTTTTATTGCAATTGTACCATGTAATGAAATATCTTGCAAACTGATAAAATATAAATGTGAAAAACAGTGTTGTAATTTCTATGAATACTATGTAAACACTCTGGAAATACTCAAAGAAGGGAATTTGCTCAAGAAATTGCTGTTGATTAGATGTGGAGTATCTATAAAAAAAGCTATAGGAGAAAAATAAAAAATCTCACAGTCATTACAGTTTTTATTCCATTTGAAAGTATCAAAACCTGATCATCAGAGAAATGACTTATGGATGTGATTTTTGCAGATTATAATCATTGGACTCTTGCCCAAAGAAAAAAGCTTGGTTTGACATTTGAAGATTGGTGAGTGGATGTACATGGGAAATTTTAGGGTATAATAAATCATTAAAGAGTGTGCATGATTTGCTTTATGATTCTATCCTTTCAAGTGACTTTTTAAGCTGATCAACAAACCACTGGCCAAGTACACATTCAGTATCTGCTGCATATTATTCAGTCTGAGCTATGATCTCTCTCTCCCTTTGGGCTTACTGGATGAGTTATTTCATGGGCATTTTTGTGCAGGAAGAGCTGAGATATTGGGTCATCTCTGAACTTTCTACTCCACTCATATGAAGTGGAATGGTAGAAACTTTTCCAGGTTCTAAACAATGGCCAGAAAGCTTTGGAGGCATATGGCAGAACCACCAGTGGTGTTCTGATTCTGAACCATAAGGAATCCCAAACTTTATAGAATCTGGAACAGATATAAACATCACAGCTCCCCTCTGAGCAAAGCAAAGGTAACACTTGTGTTCATTAAGGATTTAAAAAAAAAAGAGTTCTGCCATTTTCCTTTGCTGATTTGGGTCTTAATCTGAATCTATAACCTCAACTGCAGCATTTTCCAGGGAAGATTTCCCTTGCACTACAGAAATAGAATAAATGAGCTTCACTGAAAGGTAGGAGAACTTGGTAGTACTTCCATTTTGTGTAAAAAACAGAACAAGGTTGTAGACGAATGGATAAAGAAGATATGGTGCATATATATACAATGGACTCAACCATCAGAAAGGATAAATACTCAACTTTTGCATCAACATGGTTGGAACTGGAGGAGATTATGATAAGTAAAAAAGTCAAGCAGAGAAAATTATCATATGGTTTCCCTTATTTGTGGAACATAAGAAATAGCATGGAGGACAGTAAGAGAAGGAAGGGAAAAATGAAGCGGAGGAAATCGAAGCGGGGGAGGAACCATGAGCGACTGTGGACTCCAGATAACAAACTGAAGGTTTTAGAGAGGAGGTGGGGAAGGGAATGAGTGAGCCTGGTGATGGGTATTAAGGAGGGCACGGACTGCTTGGAGCACTGGGTGTTATATGCAAACAATTAATCTTGGAACACTACATCAAAAACTAATGATGTACTGTATGATGACTAACATAACATAATAATTAAAAAAAATGGAAAAGATCTAAAAGGAAAAACTTTAAATAAATAAATAAATAAAAAGTAAAAAAAATTAGCACATTCTGTACCTTGGCTATTGTAAATAATGCTGAAATAAACATGAGGGATATATACATACATATATGTATATATATAAAAATAGAATAAGGTTGCGGTGCCTGGGTGGCTCAGTTAGTTAAGTGGCCAGCTCTTGATTTTGGCTCACGTAGTGATCTCAGGGTCTTGGGATTGAGTCCCACATTGGGCTCCCTGCTGGGCAGGGAGTCTGCTCCAGCATTCTCTCTCTCCCTGTGCCTCTGCTCCTCCCCCATCCTGCTCTCTCACTCTCTCTCTGAAATAAATAAATAAATCTTTAAAAAAACATACAATAAGGTTTAAAAGAAGCAGAATATTCATGCCATATATAATTACCAATTTAATGGAGCATTATTTCTAGAATTATAAGTCAGCCAAAATGATATTGGTATAGACACAACCCTAATGACTAATTCCATCATTGCCTTTGGGATCTACACAGTCATTACAACAGAAATGGATAATTGTGGGGACTGATTTAAAATAATAACACCATTAGCCCTGCATTTCCCTAATCATTCTCTTTCTGGCTGTGTGCAAATATGGAAAATATCAAATATACTGAAGCTGAAATAGGGATGAGGTAGTTGGGAGGGGGGAGAGTCCCTGTCTCATCAACTTGAGCAAAGAAAGAGCAATATCAAAATAAGGGCAATGCCTGGGTGGCTCAGTCGGTTTAGCATCTGACTCTCGATTTCAGCTCAGGTCATGGTGTGAGATCGAGCCCCATGTTGGGCTTCGCACTGAGCATGGAACCTGCCTAAGATTCTCTCTCACTCTTTCTCTGCCCCTCCCCTTTTGCCACTTATGTGCATGCTCTCTCTCTAAAAAATTTAATTTAATTTAATTTTTAAAAAAGGGCAATTTTCTCGTCACCTAGGATGAATAATCATCAAAATGCTGAATAGTCCTGGTATTTTCCCTTTCTAACACAAGGAGTGACAATTTATTTAAATTAAAAAAGCAAAACAAAACACCCACACCCATTGAAAATTCACCACCGAGGTATCCACACAGAAATGATGCTACTTAAATTAGAAGTATTTTGAGCCTGGTCTGAGAGGATGAAATATTTCACTAATTACTATGCAGGGTATTTATAGCTTTAATTTTTTTTTCCCCACTTCTCAAGGGACATGTTTCTTCCACAAGCACAGTTGCTGAAGCAAATATTTATTTTTATTCTTTCATGGGAAGAAAGCAGTAGTACCCAACCAGCTACTATAATTCTGTAAAATCAGCTACTCAAGAATTTTATATAATTTATATCTTTGCCCCAGGCTGTGCCTTAGGGTCTGCCTTATTTTTTCTGTTTGAACTTGACAGAAAACAGTTTTTTAGAATGCAACAAATTTTAAAGGACACTGATAATACTTCCTTTCAACCATTATTTTTTGGGCAAATTTACTGCTCTCTTCTCTTCAAGAATGCCACCTAAACCCCTGAAACATTAATTAATTATTAGGCCAAAACATACTTTATTTGTACCCTTGAAGGAATATATGCCTCTTTAAAAATTATATCGCTTCATTGAAAAAATAATGCATGTTCACTTGTAGAACATTTGGAGCACAAAATAAAATATACAGAAAAAAATCAAATCTTAATCTCACCAACTAGAGTTAAGTACTGTAAAGAGTTGGGTAAACTGGCTTCCAGGGAAAAAACATAATTCTTCATTAATCCTTAAAAATGATCTTCTATTCCTTAATAAAAGCTTCTTTTCCTCAATAAAAAGTTTCATGACAATTTTCCTCTGGAGCTTGCATTTTTTTTGTATCTTTGGAAAAGTATTTGATAGTGAACTTGATGAGCACAGCTTAAAATTTTTGCCATACTGAGTATTAAATGAGAACATAAAGTCTAAAAGAATTTGACTTATGAACAATATATTTATGTAAGAACATTGTTCAAAAGGATAATTTTAAAAATCTGGCCGGTTACTTTAAGAATGATGATTTCAAACTAAGATTTGAGATAATCCTCGAAGGTGCTTCAGGGAAATGTAGATGTGTTGTATACATACTTGAAGCATGTCTCAAAGCAGAACTGTATTAGAAAATTCAGCCAAATGTGGGCCAGTCTGGAGGGGCATGGAAAACTCTTTCAAAGGCTTCGGTGAGCCTCATTGTACAAAAAAAGAGAAGACTCATGTTTCTTTGTTTTGCCCATATTTGGAGACTCTGAGGCTATATATAGTTCTCATGTGCCCTCATGGTACAGACTAAAGACATTCATCATGTGGGATCTTTTAGATAAGATCATCTTGAAAGTAAGAGTTGCCATTTTGAGTACTTAAGAGCGGTCTGCCACTGGTAATGCAGGCTTGAATTTGTGGTTTCTCTTAAAGTGACAACTTAAAGCTATGTTTTGTACAGTCTCTTCCAAATGAATACAAGTAGAGGAGTATAAGAAGAGTGTCAGGGCTGTTCATACATATATGCACATATATATTTGTGTAAATACACACACACACACACACACCCCTTATTAACATATTCCCAATATGGTAATCAAGTGTCTTGTAGTTTTCTTTCTATTTAATACAATTATCAGGGTATTTCATTTCTATACTCAGATGCCTTCATATAAATTCTTTCTGATGATGAGAAGCCTAAAGCAGGAAGAATTCATTGGAATACACGCTCAGAGAATCTAGGAGTGTATTTTTGACAACCAACTCTTGTTCGCCTCCATGTGTGTGTGACTGTCACTTTATTGAGTAGTGAGTAGCAATGGAAACTTCTGCAGGAACACCAAGAATTAGAAATGAGGCAGAATTACTACATTCACAACAGACTTGAACACTGAGCCAAAATGGAGAGTCCGGAATACTTACCACCCCGAAGGGGATATCCACTGTCCACCCCCACAGTGCACACTGGGTGGGCGAGTGAATGAACAAGGGCCTGAGAAGCAGAGCGGTAGACAATTGTGTGGGGCTTACCTGAGGGCTGTTCTGTAGTGGTAGATGGCTTCCCGGTTCCGACCCTGGTCCTTCAGGAAATTGGCATAGTTGTAGTGAACCTTGGCATTGTGAGGCAGAGTCTGAACTCCAGACCTACAATTAACACATTTAAAGAAAAGAAGAAAGAGCAACAAAGAACTGTGTTTAGGAACATCATTGGTTTCTTTCATATTTTACTCAGTTTCATGAACCTGCATTTGGAATGTCTGTTACAACCATCTAAATCGGGTTTTTCAGAATTCATGAAATATATGACTTACTAAACACGCTTCTATGGAAAATAATGAATGCAATGGGTGGTGGGCACAACTAAACTAACATGCTAACTGGATAGGAAGCAGAGACGGTGGCTCAGGGTAATGGATAATTCTCTGCAGAATAAACCTGCATGCTCAGATTCATTCAGTGTTTTCCTTCCTTGCTTCTTTTGCTCACTTACAACCTTCCTTAAAACAAAAATTAAGAGTGTCTGCAAAAATAAATCATGATAAGAGGGATGACTGCAGACTGGCCTCCCTATTAACTTCTATTGGAAATTAACAATTTCCATGTACCCTAAATAAATGCAAGTTGCAGGTAAGGGAGTGAGATTTTGTTCAAAAAGTTGCAGGTAAGGGAGTGAGATTTTGTTCAAAAAGCCACTGTGTTAGTTTGCTTTGGCAGTCATAAGGAAATGCCTGGGGAATCCCTACAAGGGTAACAGTGAAGCTTTGAAGATGATTCCAGGGGCAGGGTGAGGCAGGAGGGGATCTGTTTCTCGTTTGTAACTAGCAACCACACATTTAACCTGCACAAGATTATACAGCTGGTCAGTGTCAGAGGTGGAATTCTAGAGGATTCTAGATTGGTCCTAGAGTCCCTCATTCCCTCAACACGCAGGGAGGTGGTGGCAGGGGAATGATGGAGGCCCACCTGGAAAGAAAACTCCCAGACTGTGCATGGATGAAATGTGGGAGGGGGACAGCTGATGAGAGAGAGCAAGGAGAAAAGCAGGACAACCTAGTTTTGGGGCAACTCTAATGCTCTACATTCCTTCTCCCAGGGAACATACTTTCATTTAGTTTTAATTTAAAGGTAAGATTAATAGAAGGGTTTCATACAAAGTGTCAAAGATCTGTCGGGGAAATACGTAAGGGCTTTGTGATCTTTGTTGAACTTTCCCTAAAATAAGAGGTTCTTTATGACCAGCAAAGACAGTCCCAACTTAAAACCCCCTGGTTGGAGGAACTCTCCAAAGGACAGAACTTACAGAGAGTGCAAGAGGCTAAAGACCAACCAGAAGACATCATCATCTGAAGGCAGCAAACTCCAGACTTACGTAGGCTGCTTCAGTGCCCACAGGGCAGGTGGCTAGGATTTCTTGGGGGCAGAGGTGTGGCTGAACAAGGACTAAAACTGTATCGGGAGCAGTTAAAGCCCAGATTGCCATCCTTACCCTATATACCCAAGTGGCTTTTTTCATCATTCTTTCCCCATGCCAGCAGAAGGCGGGAGTTTCACTCTCTGGAAGAGCTCAGCTAGAGAAACCCTGCACCCAGGAACAACAGGTCAACTGCCAAGGGAAGGGGTGGTACCTCAAAGGTATATTATGTGAAGATCTGTATTCTGAACATTGGGATCTCAGTTTCCCCTCTTATTAAGCTCTCTGAACACTGGCAGCCAGGACTGGAGCCCCAGGAAGGAGACTGGAGGAATTGTCTAAGTAGAAACTGATCCATCCAAGACAAAAGACAGACAAATGCTGACATTCGGGTGCTCCAGTGAAACACTGGTATCCTTCAATCATTCTATGGTGAGACCCTTCAGGTGCAACAGAGAGCCAGGATTTTAATGGAATATTTAAAATGGATATTACGGGGTGCCTGGGTGGCTCAGTTGGTTAAGCAACTGTCTTCAGCTCAGGTCATGATCCTGGAGTCCCGGGACTGAGTCCCGGGATTGAGTCCCGTATCAGGCTCCCAGCTCCACGGGGAGTCTGCTTCTCCCTCTGACCTTCTCCCCTCTCATACTCTCTCTTACTCTCTCTCTCTCTCTCTCTCAAATAAATAAATAAATAAATAAAACGGATATTACGCTAAGTGAATTTAGTCACAGGGGCAGAATCTGGGGCAGAGTGCTAACTGGCTTTAAAAACATTCCAGTTTCTATCCAGGAAAATTTCTTAATTTTTCTAGGCAGAAATAAGTAGTGCATGGCAATGGGCCGATTTTAAAAGTAACTTTGATTTTGGCGTGGACATAACTGGCATATTGGAATTGATCTCTCCCCCTGTGTGATTAGCACGGTGACTCTAATTTATGTATTGCTAGAGGAACAGACAATTAGGTCTGTGGAAACATGGTCCTTGCAAAGATCAGGGCATTGTTCAGTGATGGCCAAAGGAAGTAATGATATTCATAACAGGCAAGCAGATGTGGGTGGAGTAACTGGAATCCGAAGAACACACTGCTTTTTCCATTGTTGTTTTTGACCTTTATGTTCTCTCTGTGATATTTTTCTGCTATGTTTTTCCAGTCTCTCATTTTACAATGAGTAGTTTGTAGAAAAGGGGAAATAAACAACTGGCCAAAGGCAAAAGTTTCCACGTAGCTGTAACTGGCCAGGCTGCTCCTGCTTCCAGAGCCAGTCTCCTTCATTTGCTCTACGGATGCTGATTCCGTAGCCCCAATTGTTTCAGTGGAAACAAGCAGCTTCAGTATTTACTTTACAAAGACACATAGTATTCATTAAGTATGCGGTTGGAGCGCGATCCGTATTCATAATCCCAATGATGATTTCAAAGAAAAATCTCCTTTCAACTCAGGATATTCATTCATATACATCACATTTCTCCCTCGGACCTCTCATTTGTACAACACTTGGAAAAGAACAGAAATGACTGAAACAAACAGAAATAAAAAGCCACTTCTCTTAGGTATATCTCCAAGTTTATAGAACACCAATTTGTTTTATTGGCATCCTGGACAATAGGTCACGAGGACTATCCCCAAATTCCCGATGAGAAAACAAACATTAGAAAAAATAATAATAATGAGCAGTATTCAGCCAGAGGTTAACAGGAAAGGAAAGTAAGAAGGATTTGTGATTCTCTTCAGTGCTGACCCTGCTGTGACCTGAGGTTACACAACACCACACTCCAAAAGTCCAGTACTCATCGGACGGGATGCTCAGTTGGAATCCAGTTCTGGGCTATGCACCCACTTCCCTGGATCATATCCTTGCATCTCTTCAATAACTACAGGATGGGTAGAATTATCGTACCTCCCACACTACAGATGAAAACACTGAGGTTCAGAGAGATGAAGACCTTTCTCTAAAATTACAGACTGAGAAAGTAGTGGAGCACAGATTTCAACCAAGGCCAATACGTGGTCAGGACTATTCCTGAAGCTGATCAACATGTGAAGCTAAGCCAGGAAGGTACCACAGGGCATAGAAACACTACAATTTTATTATCACAATGTTTATCTCATTGGTAAGCAAACTATAGCCTGTGGGCCACAGACGCGCCAATGTGTTTACCTATTATCTTTGGCGTCGTTCCTGAGACAACAGCAGGGTTGAGTCGTTGCAAAAGACACTATATGGCCCACAAAGACTAAAATATTTACCATCCACTCCTCTACAAAAGAATTTGTCAATCCTCAATATATATTCTCTGCCCTGGGAGGCTGGCTGATCTCTCTGGCTTGGTAATTCAGAAAGGAAGAAACAGAAATGTGTTCCCTAAAGAGATGGAGAATAATCTAGGCCAGAAATTCTTAATTGATGGTCCATGGATTGCTTAAATAGTTCATGAATGGGATTCAGAGAGACCCTGAACTAGATGCAAATAAAAGAAAAATGTGGTCTCTGTCTTTTCAGGTATTTCAAAGATCTGGGGCGTGGAGGGGATTTTACCAAAATGTGTTATTACAGTATTATTTACTCTAAACAAAGGCAAAATTCATTACCAGACCCAGCTAAAGCTGCACAGTGACCCTTTTCCTAGGTTAGGGTATCAGAACAGTTCCTTGTTAAAAAGAATTAAAGAAAATACAGCTGGTAGCTATGATTATGAACCAACTCCTCCCTCTTGCTCTCTCCCCCACTCTCTTTTTTATACCTGGCTTAGTTTTAGTTAGAAAACATAAAGTAAAAAATAAGCATAGCAAAGCTTATGTATTCTTTTATATCAAATTCGGGTTCAAAGCCGGGCTCCTCCTCATCACAGCTAGCTCAGCTTGGACCAGTTACTCTCTTCTGTGCTGGCTTCTTATGCTGTTGTGCGTAAGCCCTTGCCTGTGGAACTTCAAGGCTGTGAGGGGCCTTGCATCTGTACCTCCTAAAAATACATCACACAGTGGTATCTTTTTTGTAAAAGGATGTGTCAGCTGGAAAGGCTGGGACTTGAATGAAATTTGGACTTTCTCCAACACAAAGGTCTGTCCTAACATACTCTCTGTAAAACTTCACAGTATTGCCAAGCAAAACCACCCTGTGTAATAAGAGAGGCCTGAGTGAGACCCTACGTCCAAGGAACGGTCAATGAGTTCATTGTTTACAACAGAGAAGTCGAAGGCTAGCCCTCTGCCAGGGGCATCACCTCCTCTAGAACTTTAACACATTTTTTGTACTCAAATCACCCAGTTCTTGGTTTTGATCACTGTGCCGAATTTCGGTTGTTTTCATCTTTCTCTCTCTTCAGCTCAGGTCTAAAAGAGAACAGTTCTTGAAGCGTTGGGCTGTTCTTAGCAGGCTGCTTGTACTTATAGTGTCCTGCTGCCTTGTCCACCACCTGCTACATTACGTTTAAGTGTGTTTATGTGTCTGACCTCCACGAGGACTTTTAGCTCCTCTACAGATAATCTCTCTGCACCCTCCCATGCCTCCACCATCTCTCTCTCATGCCCTAGAACACAGTGCACAGCAACCATCTAAAAACCCAACATATTGTTTATAGTATTGCCTTAGGCATATTTCACATATTCGTTTATTCTTACCCTACAACCAAAATATAAACTTGATTCTTCTTCTTCTTCTAAGTTCTAAAATAAACTAAGGCACAGAATGGCTAAGTAACTTGCCCAAGGTCACACAGCTATGAAATGGTGGTACTTGGAGAGGAGCCAGAAAGTCTAACTCCAGCCCCCACACTCGAACAGTAACTCTATCTTCCTTCCAAGATTCTTGGTAAATGTTCACTTCAACTGATTCGAGCATGACTCAGCACAGATGAATCCATACAAACATCTGGTCTTAGAGAAGAAAAAATATTCTTAAAGTCTCACACTCTTAAAACTTTTCTTGGGACATACATAAATTGTAATGGGCAAAGTTTTCTAAAAACTATCAAAAGCTTTGATTTGCACATTATACAAAATTCCATTTGATCATCAAAAGCCTCCTAGGACACAAAACCTCTTCAAGCACATGTGTGGAATGGTTGTGTTTTAGTAATCAGCTGTCACTTACTACATACTTCCACCTAAAACAACAGAAGCCTCTGGATGCAAGGCCAATGAGCTTTTTGTTTTTCTGTTTTTAAACTGCTGGCATCAGCCTTCAAGGGTTTGAACATGAACTTGTTATCCTTGAAATAAACAGCTGCTTGCCAAAGTTGCTCTGATTAAGCAGTAAACATCATTACAAGACACAACTTCTGTTAGTACCTTGATTCAAGCAAAGGGTTTAACACAGGCAGAACCATTTTAAGGTCCCCCATAAAAGCACTGACTGATGAAAGCAAAAGAAAAAAAAATCAAGCCAACAGAGACTAAGAGGAAGTTGTATTACTGAACTCCCATGCCCCTGTGTGTACAGAATGCCTTCAGCATGGGGAGCAAGAAGGAACAAGTCCATTGTGCTCTGGGAGAACTGCCTTGAAAGTAAAAGGATATGACAGAGACTGAACAGAATCTGGGACCTTAAGGGTGAAGAATATTCATAAAAAATCAATAGGTCTCTACAGTACCCACTGTGGTAATGATGACCATGACAATGATATAGCAATAACAAATAAGCTAAGAAGACATGTATGCCAGGGGTGTCTGGGTGGCTCAGTGGGTTAAGCAGCTGCTTTCCACTCAGGTCATGATTCCAGGGTCCTGGGATGGAGCCCCGCACCAGGCTCCCTACTCAGCGGGGAGTCTGCTTCTCCCTCTCCCCTTGCTCATGGATGCGGACATTCTCTCTCAAATAAATAAATAAAATACTGGGGATAAAAAAAAAAAAAGACATGCATACCAAACTAATTTTCTTCTATTAAGAAAAAAGGGGCACCTAGGTGGCTCAGTCGTGAAGTATCTGCCCTCGGCTCAGGTCATGATCCTAGTGTCCTGGAATCGAGCCCTGTATCGGGCTCCTTGCTCAGCCTGCTTCTCCCTCTCCAGTTCCCCCATGCTAGTGCTCCCTCTCTAGCTGTCTCTTGCTGTCAAATAAATAAATAAAATTCTTAAAACTAATTAATTTATTAATTAAAAATATTTTTTAAAAAGTTAAATTGCCAAGTAGCAAAATCAAATATATTGTTTTAAGATAGAGGAATGCAGTGAATATCTGTCTTATTTGTTCATTCCTTCACTTGTTCTTTCATTCATTCTTGGCAGCCAGAGTCTGGGCCCTGCCTGCAGTACTTGGATTTCTTGTGGGGAATTCGTCTTGTCACACTCTGTTAAGTCTCAGTGGAACCCCAAGGTGCTTGGCCTGCCCTAACTCCCTGGAAATCAGAGGGGCTTCTTTGGCCAATCATTCCTTTCAGGGCCCTGCTGGAGACAAAGGACAGGCATATGACCTAGACAGCTCAAAGCTCCGCCAAAGGACTTAATTTCCCCAGCACTTTGTTGTGAAGATAAAATAAACCTGGTATAAGTTTACCTATTTTTTCCTGGGCAGGTGCTTGAGTGCTCTCAAGACAGACTATCCCTATGCCTGTTTCCTGTCTGCTCCGTGCCAACTTCTTTACTGGCCTTTTAATTCTGTGCACCTTCCTCTAGTCTTCCAATAGATCCTCTTTGTTTTCAAGCGATCCCAACTCTGTCTCCATTGTTTGCCCCCAGAGTGTAAGTGTTGGGTATCAGCTGAGCAGTGACTAAACCGGGGAACTGGGTCATAAGTGAGAACAGAACCTGGAAGAGGGCACAGACTGGGAATCCCTGGAAACCTGGAAAAATACTGTTGGGATCCTGGTGGGGCAGTGCCAGGGAGCCCAGGTGAAGGTCCTCACCAGGGATATGGCATTAATTAGCAAGGTGGCCTGAGCTCCAGAAAACACAGCACAATGAGCAAAAGTCCCAAAGAATGTTTATACTTTACAACAAGTTTAGGGCTTCCAGGTGACCTTGTTATATTCAGAAACAGCTTCTGTAGCACATCAAAACCTACCGGGAGATGAAAAAAGTCTTCCATTTCTTTGTTCACAATTAATGCTCAGAATAAAGCAACTGGATCACAGATCACAACTTAATGTCCTTGAAGAGTCTAAAGAAAATGTCCTGCGTTTCTCTTCCTTCCTGCTGTATGCTCACCTTTCTCATTGACTTGTCAGCATCAGGAAATTAGGTTTATCATTTCATTTTGTTTATAGCTGATTTTACAGCCCAGCTCATCATTACGACGGTTTCACAGACCCAGAAACCTTCCCATGAGCCTTATTTTCATAAATTCACTTAGAATGAGCTCACATTAAACTTTATAGAATACCATTTTAAAAACTAAAGCTAAAACCCAAAATAAAATTACATCTTCCTCTTAAAACTTTACTAAAAAAAACCCTGCAGGTTAATGATTATTGCCAGACCCATGTTAACTCATTTGTTTGGAAACAAATACATAAGCAAAGAAATACATGGGAAGAGATTTGCTTTTCTCCATTAAATCGTACCTGAACAGGGACTCTCTTGATAGCCAAATTTCATTCTGCTTCACAGTTTTCCAGGAGAAAAGCAGCAGCAGCAGCGCAGTACACACGGTCAGGGTGGTGGCCCCCCAACGATTCAGTCCTGCGCAGAGCTTCCTCAATCCGTGCACAAAAAGGATGCAGTAGCCCATGCTGGGAAATAGAGCGGGAGAGGCAGGATTACTTTGGGGGTGGCATGGAGTCCCCCCGAGAATTCGATCCCATAGAACTAACTTTCAAATAAAACTTGTCCCGTAACAGAGAAACAAATATAAACTCCTCTGGCTTACACAGTATTTTTAAGTTGGTTCTCTAATCACTCTTCCAGTGCATTGCCAGCTCTCTGGCATTAGTGTGGAGAGTAACAGGTTCATCGTTTAGGCTCCAACTGCCCAGGATTTAAGCAGCATCACGAGATGTCCCTTTTGTATGTTCTTGGGTCGTGACTAGACCCTTATGTCACTGACATTGTATAACCATACTGGCACCACTAGTTTAGATCTAGACTGTGTCGTCACAGGTGATGTCATGGCTTTGTGAGAAACAGTCCCCAAGAGCTCCCTATCAGGTCCTGGGAGGGATGCTGGTCACCAAGGAGCCACGGTAGTCTGTCCCTAGGGATGTGTGCTCCCCGGTAAGTTCCCACTCTGGTCCAAGTCCGTCTGCTGAAGGAAAATCATCTATCCACAGGCCAACTCCAGAGCACTGCAGCTTGGAGCCCATCACAAACCGCACTGACAGTACTTTCTTGCTGACTCTGGCTCAGCTTTCTATGTAGACATGAAGAATCTGTCCTGTTATCTGAGTGGCACGTTGATAGCACGTCTCTAAATACCTTTGACTGGAATGTGGTCCCTCACATAATTTATGCAGTCGACTGGCCTCAGAAAATCACAGACATTTAACTTGTATCTATCATTGCCATGTGCATTTCAGTTTTAAGACCCACTTCTTTCCAAGGAAAATAGACTACAAATTATGGAATATTTTGAAAACGAAGCAAGCTTGTGTAAAGAAATCCTACATCAGTTAAATATTAATGCCATAAGAAGCCCAAAATTAAGATAACCCATTCACTTGTTCAATTATTTATTCATTCTCCCTCTATAGGGACTGGCAATATCCTGGGCACTAAGAATGCAATTATGCATAAAACACAGGTCCTGCCCTCAAAGAACTCCAGCCTACTGGGACAGGTTGGTTTTGTCAAGGAAAACACTTAAATAGTCTCGTTTCTAAACATATCTCCTTTAAAAAATCTCTCCACTTCTGTTCACTTTTCTAAATGTCTACAGTATCAAGGGTAGAAAAACAAGAGAAGCATTTAAGGTTTCTGATACGGAGATGCTGGGAATTAGTTGAAGTTCGAGCTCCAATTCCATACTTCAAATCCCCTAAGTCAGTTGGTCCAGCTCCCTAAACTCTGAGGGTTCACTATTAGGTCAAACAAAGGGAGTCAGCCGCCCACTTACTCATTTCAAGCTAAGGAAGCTGGATTCGGTGGCCATAAGCACAGTGCAAAAGCCTTGAACATGCTAAAACATAGAGTCACTAACACTAAATAATAAAACCCCAAAACCTCTTCCCCTTCCACAACAAGTCATGTTTGGACTTAAAGGTATCAAGATCTTTTAAACGTCTCTCATTTGATACAACTGGCCATGCTGACGCATTATAGGCCACCATGGCTGCTCAAGCTCCTGAGGATGCTTGCCATTTGCTCTGCTAGCCTCCTCCAGATCCCAGCTCTAATGGGCAGGGCGCATCTCTGCCACATGAAAGCCTTCTGGGCTCCATTCCTCCATTCGACAGATATTTAATAAACCCCCAACTGTGTCCTGCCATCATTATAGGCACCAAGACCGTAGCAGTGGACAAGAGACAAGAATTCCTGTCCTTGTGGAACCCACGTGGGTGGAAAGAAACAGCCAATAAGCAAATAAAACACAGAGTGTGCCAGGGTATGTTACATGGGTAATAATCTATCAGCAAAGAGGACGAGGAAGCTCAGGGAGGGGAGGAAGTCGAGATTTTAATATGGTCAGGAAAGGCACCATGGGAAAGGTGACATGGGAGCAAAGTCCTGAAAGGCATGTACCCCATACAGGCACCCACAGCTGTAGTACCAGCTATCTCCTTGTTCCTGCCTTCATAAAGCAGCTCCATGAAGAACAAATGTTTGCTGAGCACATCTCATGGGCCAAGCATGTTCCATGTAGGAGTTCAGCTCATCCTCACATCCCTGTGGGTCACTCAATGCTAGAGGTGTTTACTCATAAAGATGAGGATGAGGAAGAAGGTGAACTGATTTCCTGAATTTGGTCACACAGCCTGTATAGTAGGGCAAAGATACAAAGCCATGCATTTCAGATTCCGAACTCACACTCCATATGCTGTCCTGCTTGTCTGGGTTTTGACTTAACTGGCTGATCCTTGCGTTCCTCGCACCTTATCACACACCTTGACTTACTTCCCTCCTAATCACTCCATTCATAAAATTTCAATACTTGTTTTCTGTCTCCTTGTAGGAAACAGAGCTGCCATCTGGCGGAGCAGTGGGAGAGGAGAACACTGGCATCTCCACATGGGGTTCCCAAGCTATGGCCACAAAATGGGAGAAGACAAGAATAACAAAGATAACAACAACATAAGTAATGAACTATTTTACACATCCGTATGTTTACTGAGTCCTTCTTCTATTGGCCAGGCACTGAGCTAAGGGCTTTGCATGGACCTGTCCACAATATTTGTAGGACCTAGGATAAAGACTGTTCTGGTTTTAAATATATTATCTGATTTGAATATATAATCCTAGTATCTCCCATTCCATAAATGAGGGAATTAAAGCTTATAGGAGTCAAATTATTTGTCCCCAGCACCCACAGCTAGTAACAGAGAAGACCCAAGGCTCTACCACAATGCTAATCTCCAGAAGTTGGCAAACCTTTTCTGGAAGGGGCCAAAGCATAAATATTTCGGGCTTTTCAGGCTTTTCTGTCCTGCCCACTCTATCCTTGGGGCAGGAAAGTAGCCAACGACACTATGTAAATTAATGGCATGGCTATGTTCCGATAAAATTTATTTATAAAACAGGCCAGCCTTCACTCAGGAGCCACAGTGTGTTGACCCTTGCTATAACCAAAGGAAGGAGAAGGCCATTCCTTTCCACTCAGCAAGGGCATCAGTATCAAGTAACATGATCATTTTTTTGGAAAGTCCTTGTATTGACATATGGCTTAAAGAAATAGTAAGCCATATAAAATAATCTCTACTTAGGCTTGCAAATTTCTTAGAGAGTATCACATTCTTACAAACTTGAACACAGTATCACCAAGATTAAGTTGCTTCTCTATTATGACATTTCATCCTTCAACATCTGCTTTAATAAAGATCTCAGCAGCAGGGGGTTGAATTGCTCTCTCCATTTCCAGGGGCAGGCCAAGTCCTCATTTTGAAAGTAGAAAATCAAGCAAATGAGAAGCTACATGACTTTCTGGCCTCCAGGGAGATGAAACCAGGCTGCAGAGTGCTTTGGTGAATCTGGTTAAGGAAAATCTGGGCTCTGATTAGAGACCTCTACACAGAGCATAAAGGAGTCATGCAAACTGCTGACAGTGAACAAAACCAGTACCTGAAGAACCAAACTCTGGCTACTGATTGGTTTGCCTCAGCATTGAGATGCAGTTTCAAAGCAGCTTGAGAAACACCACTCACTGCTTCTTCATGTGGATTCATTGTTTGATCTCTCACTCACTGGCTGCAGGTATTATCCCCATTTCAGTGCATGTAACAACTAGAGACTCGGCATCTCTCCCTGATACTTTCATGATGCACATCCAAAGGGAACTGAAGAGGAAATGCAGGTCAACCATGTTTGTCCTTCCATATTAGAATAAAAAATATTTACACCTGTTACTCGAGAACTTTGTGAGAAGTTAATCATTGTGTAAATAGTGCAGTGTACTTTCATGAACCTTGCCCAGAAGCTCTTCAGTGATAAAAGAACACTTTTTCCTATTTACATCAGCCTGAAAAAAGGACAATTTTCGATCCCTGGGCCGAGCATGTTATGAAGTTTACTGTGGCTTCACTTTTTGTTTAATTACATGCAGCAAAGAGAATCTTTTCACGATTAATTAGAACTGAAATTCTACCTTTTAACTTAAACTCTAACAACCCACTGAAAGGATCTACAAATAACATTAGTGGTACAAGTCAGACACAGTCTTACGATTTTATTGCTTAAAAAAAAAAAATTCCCAACTTTAGATATTTGCAATGAAACACAGCCCTAGTTAACTTCATTCTGGTCTGGTGAATCCCCACTTGGCAAATTATGACAGCAAGATCTGATTCTGGTCTCATGAATGGTTAAACAATAAAGCCCTGGAATGCAGAGCCCAGGACAGGTGTTTGATGCTGCAGCGTAGAGGCAGCAGGGGCCAATGGTGAGGCCACTGATCAGATTTAACCTGGAAGCTGCCAGCTTCTGGTGAGCCAAGTCTCCAAGACTTGTTCTTTTTTTTTTTTATATCTCCAATATTTGATGGGCAGGAAAATTTCTCAGAAGGCTGAATGTATCTGGATGTAAGTTTATTCATATTCTAAGAAAATGACTCCAAAAGCATTTCTTATACATTTCTCTCTTGTGCGCTCCTCATCCTAGGTGCTGGGCTCTCACGGGAGTGATAAAGAGATTCTATCACTTCTCCAAGAAATAGATTTCTTCCGTTCTTTCCTCAGCATATTTATGAATAATTGGGATAATAATGCCATTGCTTTCACCTTCTGTGAACCTGATTCTCCTCTACGTCTTTGAAGATGAGAGGCTCCCTCTCAACCTTGTAGTTCATCTACTAGCACCAAATTTATAAGACCTCTTGTGGTAAATAAGACAGAGCTCTGGAATCTGCATTTCAGTTCTGACAATGCCTGTTGTTTGATCTTTGATTATTTAAATTCTCTACTTATTAATTTTCTTATTTGTAAAAGGAAATAATTTTACACTGTGCATCATGTTCGATAGACAACCATAAATGGTAACCTTAATGTTATAATAATAATATTATTATTAGGGAATTATTTTCTGCTGAATAGAGTATGAGACAGGATGTGTGTATAGTCTGCACATATCCAGGTTAGAACAGATGTCTCTCTCTACCAGCCTCCTGTAAATGTGACAATTTCCTGAGGCCCCTAAAACACTATGAGCCACAGTGGAACGAAAGTGCCCTGGTGCAAACTTGAAGCTTGGGAGTTCACAGTGAGCAAAAGGGATGTGGGAACTGGGTCAAAGGAGCTGGGTTCTTTCCTAACACTCAGGAGTTCGCCGGCCACAGGAGTTTTGCTCAATCTCATGAAGCCTCAGTTTTTTATTCTGTAAGAGTTTAACATTGCCTGCCTTAATAGCTGAAAATATAGCTACTTTAAGCACTGTTGTTTGGAGTAAATGAAATCATGTATGTGGACATAGTCTGTGAACTGAATACAAGGTATCTGTGTTTTCAAGTGAAGTGTTTATATGTTCATGTGTGTGTTTAGTATGCCATATTCTATGACATCAATAAAATGTACTGTGTATATCATTTAACTATGTGATTAGATCTGTAAATACACCTCAAGAAATCCAGTTTATTAAAAATCCAGATTGACCCAAACTATGTAATTTATAGGATAATGTAAGTCTTCCAAAAGCATTCACAGAAAACTCCCTTAAAACTACAAACTTCCTTGTACAATATTGTTCACTTCAGAAAGGTCTGAGTCACACACCACTTTTATAGAACAATCTATTGTAGGAAGTAAAATATACTTGTATTATGTCAGGTAGCCATGTATGTATGCTAATGTACATTCACAATTCTAGAATTCAAAAAGCACTTAAGCAAATCTTCCCTTATTCCCATTTCAAATCTTTCTCCACTCTGTCTTTGTGAATACAAGAAGAAAGAAGAAAGGTAAGAAAATGCAAACTATCACCTTTTTGGTGAACTAATGAACAATAAGAAGCTTTTGTCCTTAACTTTCATATGGAATAGAGTATTAACTGTTTGGAAGTTCAGGCTGGTTATTTAAGGATGGAGTAAGTTTTATTCATTTGCACCCTGAGCATCAGACTATGACAGGGGCTGTTTCCTAAGTGTGGTTGAACAATGAGGTTAAAAGTATCAGAAAATAACATGGAAACAAGGGTAAACCTAAAAATGAATTAATCCAAGTCAGTGGTGGAGATGATAAGACCCACTTTCACCATCAGGAGAACTATCCAGCCGTGGGGTGTGGGTGTTTCCCCTTGCAGGAGCCTTCACTCCTGGCCTGGCTTCCTTCCCTCCCAGCCTGGTACAGGTAGTCAAAGCCAGATTTCCCATCTGGGCCTAAGAGGCCTTTCAGCCAAAGCCAAAAAGACTCCACCAAGGAACTCTAAAGCAACTCCTAAAAAGTTAGAAAACCCCTCTCTCCCTACCCTCCTACAAGCATGCCCATCTCTAGAACCTGAATTCTGTCACTTCCTCTATAAACCACTATGGTCTATGGTAAAGATCTGCACTTCTGAAGCAAAGGCATAATGGACAATCCACTAGTTGTTGTTGCCCCTTCCTCTATCCTGTGTGTTAACAGGCATATGCTCTGTCATGTGTCCAGTGTTCCTGAAGTTTCCACAATACTCTTTTATGAAGTATCTGTTGTGCAGGGTACTATTAGAGAATACATACAAAAATGGCGGTCCCAAACCTCACAAGAGCAGGACAATCCGGGTTTCTAAGAGTATGGAGGATATTCGAAGATTACTAAAATTTGTATTAATAAGTCACTGGTTTAGTGGTAACCATTTGGCAATATATATAAATGTATCAAATCAACACGTGTACACCTTCAATTTACACAATATTATATGTCAATTATATTTCAATAAAGATGAAAAAAAAAAGCCAATGGTTTGAGATACACCTCCCTGCGTGGAATCCAAGAGAAAAGGAAAGAAATGGATTCACTTATAAGTATGAGGGGTCTTGATAGAAGGGAGACGGAGATGGTCACACTTCAGTCCACTCCCACCCTCCAGGCAGAGCCATAGTTGGCTGCGCAGGACCTGGGCTGTCAACATCTATGCTTTAGTTGCTCTCCTCTGTTAGCAGAGGTGCATTTCCTAACCTCCTTCAGTGTGATGTTTCAGAACACTGACCTGCTAGGATAGGGTTGCAGAACCAATGGAGGAAGAGATGGGCCGGGAAAGGAGAGGCCTGTACCTATGCTGTTTTGCTTTCCTTCAGCTTGGATTCCTCTAAACTCATTTGCACAGGGTAGACTGAAATAATGACTTGCAGCTACCTAGCATAGCTTATGGTATTTTTCACATATATTTTTCCATTTAGGCTCATCTGAATCCAAATTACACTCTCCAAATTTTACTTTCAAATTGTAGTTTCCAAGACATTCACTGTTCATCATTTAGGACTTAATAGGCATGAACATTCATTTTTTATTAACTAATAGACTTCTATGATATTAAAGCCATGATTATAGTTCAGTGAGTGACTGCCCGAGATTATCCTCATCTCATGCCCCAGGCCACCCCACAGATTGGCCAACTGGTCTTTAGCCCACCAGCACCCAACCTCCCCCTCAGCTCACTTCATTTTCACTATGGCTCTGTTCTGTTCTATTTGTCTACGATCTACAATCTCTAATTTTAGAACACATTCGCTTGAGTCCCCCAATAAAGTCCTACTGCTTTCCTTCCTGGTCACGTTCTTCACACAGCACACTCACTCCCAACCACAAGCACTGAACCCAAACCTGGGGCAACCCTGGGCCCCTCCCTACCTGGGCACTTTTCTCAAGAGCAGCCCTCACTGGACAAGGCATAGCTTCTAGATCTCACACCTCTTCTGAATTCAGATCTCGGAGGGCTAGATTGGAACAGTTCATGCAGGCACAGCAAGAGCAAAGAGACAAACGAGCTGGTATCAAATATTTCCGTCCTTACTCCATCATATTCTGAAGAACAACCTTAATCAACTTCTGAAACCCCGGAGTAGGTTATTACACCAGCAGGAAGCCTCCAACTGCATGACAGTGGAGGTTTGTCCCACTGAAGCCTAGAGGCGTGGGGAGGAGCAGCAGAGCTTGACAGACTCAGCTTTCTTTTAAAACATGGCGCATAATATGGAAGATGCCATGTTTAAAAGCATAGGCATACCTCTCTAAAGTAAAAAGACTTATTTCCTTACTCAAATCTTCGATCTTCCCACTGTTTCTTCTCCAGTGGTATCCCTGACCTTCACTCTTTCTCTCCAGATCATTTGGTGATAGGACTTTATGGCCCACTCGTGTAATAGCCCACTGCATTTCTCCTTTTCCTTTCATTGGGCTCATTATGACAAAAGAGAACCTTCTTTTAAGATGGCATGATAGAAATGCATAAAAAATGGATTCAGAACTAAAACTAAGCACTTATAGAGTGGCTCTAGGTAAATTAGCCAACACATATGCACACTTACACATATATATTCTCAGAGACCTGGTACACTTGACCTTGTAACTTAACTGAAAAGTGCCTTTCAATCTATTTCTTGGGTTTTTAGTTAAGTGGCTCTTTGCCAAGCCCAAGGTGCTTTTCCCGACCTCTCTAATGTATTATACAATAGGAATTTGAGGCAAAAACAAAAAGAAAAACAAAACAAAACAAAAAAAACCCCACCCCAACACACAAAAACAAAACAAAACAAAAACACCCTCAAACTAAAAAACCAATATCTGGCTTTGCCTTGTTCCTGGGTTTTCCACAATTTTTGTGACTTGGCCCTCTCAAAATAGAGTTACTCGTGTCCTCTTACGTTCAATCTTGTCCCATCCATGCAAGCCACAGCCTTAGAGGGACTCAATCTTCTCTATTTGGTACCAACCACCTTGGGGCAATCTAACCTGTGCTTTTGAGTCCCTGTTTAGATCATCAGCTTCAGCTGAATTTACGAGTCTCCCTCCATGACTTCATGGGAACAGGCCAACTTCTGACCTGTTCTCATGGACGCAACCTCTCTTACTAAGCTGCCTATACAACGGCTCCTTGAAGAGGGAGGTCTGGCCTTGCTCCTGCTGCTGGGGCCTATTTCCTCCTGACATATAGCATACTTTCCTTCTTGCGGCTTTCCCCGTGAACTTCTAAGCATCAGCTCTTCCTGCTGCTTATGAGGACACCCTCTTTTCTCACAGCAGAGCCCACACAGATGTTTCCCGAAGCACTTCCTGGTGTCACCACCAGGCCTCTGAGAGAGCCCGTCCCCATGGCAAATGTACTGCCTTCCTTTCCCTTCCCCCAATGGGACCCCTCTCCCTTTCCTATGGGGACCATCCTACTGAAAAAGAGCAGACATAGGTGGTCACATTCCAATACATGACAAAAATCCTTGTTTAAAATCTGAAGAAAAAAAAAATTCATGTTTTCCTCAAGGTTATTCTGAATCACAAAACACTGAACTTTGGAGCTGAAAGAGACCTTAGAGATCATGTAGCACAATGATTACAGGAGTTGAGATTTCTCAAACCTGTAAAATTTCCAAGAAAGTGGACTTGGGTGGGGGAGGAGTGTTGTGCACCCTCCACTGCTCTTACCATCTTGTCATAGGAGGAAGGATATTTTAACACCAAAAATATAAGAAAGGCATAATTTCATAATTTAAAAAAGCACAGATAAAACTTTATGCAAAACCCACTGCACTGTCTTTCCCTCTCCCCTCACTCTCCCAATTTTGCCACAGACCAGGGAAAAGTCTGTCATGGAGATCTAAGCAACACTTGGAGACCAGTGAGCAAGGCTAACCCTCTGGTTTTACTGGTAGGAAAATGATTCCTCCAAGGCTGCCAGGCAGTAGGGGACAGGACTGTGCTTATTTCCAGTTCAGTCTTCTTCCTATTGGACTTGCTAAGCTAAGCTTGTGCTGATATTGAGCGACTGCGCTGATTTTCATATTTGGCCAAACTTTGATTTACTCTCAAATAATCATCACTCTCCTCCAGCAAGTCTGAAGAAGCCTATGCATAGACGGCTCCTCAGAAGGGGTTCCCAATATCGGATAACGGGAGAGTATTACTTCTGAGGTACTTTCTCATTTTGCATCCTAAGAAATACTGCAGTATTGCCCCCATAGTGACTCATGTAAGATTGAAAATTTCATTTCAAATCGATAGGTATGACTTGAAGGTAATCCTTAAAATAAAAAATGAATGGGTCAGGGGAGTCATCATTTTTCCAATTTTCCACATCTGTTGTGTCCATAAGCTCAGGGATTTTGCAATACAAATGGCATCTTTCTAAGAGTAGAGTAATTTTTTACATTTCTTTCTTCCCTCCAACACATGGTATCTAACTTCTTTTTCTGTGGTTTCAACTATTCTTGATCAATGTTACCCATAATACTGGTTCTGCCTTCATTTATCCTTATCTGCTTCCTCTTTCTACTCATTCATGTTTTCTTTTTCTTTTTCTTTTTTTTTTTTTTTAACAAAGAAGTAAACCTATTTAATTCCCGACCCAGGTAACCTATGATTACATTAGTTTGAGGATATGAAGCCACAAAGGCCACTACATATTCTTTGTCCAAATTTTATATTTTAGTCACATTACAAATTAATCCCAGGGTCATTCATGTTTTCTTAAAAGTAGCTTAGGAATTTGCTCTTTGGCGCTGAAGTGAATAAATCAACTTTAATCTGGCATGTAAATGGATATCTGATCACATCCTGTGACTTCATTTGAGAGCTCTCAACAACTATTTCTGCTTCACTGATTCAAAGAAATTTTAGTCCTTTGAAGCATTCTAATGTGGTTTTTATAAAATACCAAAAAAGTAGCCATCAAATTATATGCCTCTCTGGAGAGAATAAGAGATCAAAATTTGTTAAAAAAAAAAAAAAAAAAGTGATTTAAGCCCCAAACTCTCCAGCCTGTTCAAAAAGGAAATCCACAAAATAGACATTTATCACCAGAAGAAAAGATTATTCCAATTTCTTTTGGTGGTGAAACTCTGACCCTAAAGCCATGCAATGATAAATAGATAGCCTATTTCTGCCCCTTTTATCTATAGATTTCAAAGTGCAAGTGAGAGGAAGGTGATATTTTGGGTCTTATCTAAGTTAGGATGGAGGGAGAACAGAAGCCAGAAGATTTCAGTGGCTTGTTCGTTGTTAGGCATAAAGGCAGAGATAAAAGAGCACTTGGTCTGACTTATTCTGGGCTTTTCTTGTAAAATAGCCAAATTAGCCCCTGGGCCTGATGGGAGTCACCCAAGATTCAGTGAGGGTGGACTTCTGTGGTGTTTATGACGAAATCTAAGGCCAGGATTTGGCTCCATATCACTTGAAACAAACATTTAATGAGTAGAAAGCTCAACTTCCTCAGAAGGATTACCCATTCAGCTTTTTACTTCATTGTCCTATCGTTTGCTAAAGGTCCTGAGACAACACAGAGGTCTGCATAAAAAGGACAATGGGTATTATCAAACTTCCACTGAGGACACTATGTATATGTTTTCCTCAGAGCACCTGGGTACTTAATGCTGTGGAAAACGGCTCCTTCTTGTCAAGGTCAAAATTTAAGGGGAGCCATGCAGAGAAGATTCCTGTGTGCATGAAAGGCTTGGGAAATATTCTTCCCCATCACCAAAGCCAATGTCTAACCTTAATAAATGCAACAAGACATCCAGTGTCTTCACACTTTCCTAGGGATGCCTACAGCACATGCAAACTTCTCTGTGGTTCTCAGGAAGTTTCCAGTACCTCTAAGGACTTCAGCACAGTTTATAAATATTGACAAGTTTTCTATGAAAATGGGGGACTTTCTCTGGAAAAGATTTTACCCAGCAGTGACCAGCTGCCCCACCTCAGTAGAAAATAGTGGATAGTTGGGCAGAGAGCTGCTGAAACCCTCAGAAAATGATGACTGAATGTAAACTCTGCAATGCATACATGCAGGTATTTGGGGAGAAAAGTAAGCTAGTCATCTTTTTTTTTTTTTTTTTTAAAGATTTTATCAAACTTTGTCTTGGCAGGTCTTACTCAGGAGAGAGTTTCCTTCTCTCATCTTCTGTGCTATTGTCAAACTTTGTATTTGTGTGTTTTTTTTTAAGATTTTATTTATTTATTTGACAGAGATCACAAGTAGGCAGAGAGGCAGGCAGAGAGAGAGGGGGAAGCAGGCTCCTTGCTGAGCAGAGAGCCCAACACAGGGCTCGATCCCAGGACCCTAGGATCATAACCTGAGCTGAAGGCAGAGGCTTTAACCCACTGAGCCACCCAGGCACCCCAGTCATCTCTTTAATGAAGACCAGCTTACTGACACTGATTTTGGATGATTCTGCACCAAGTTTGCAAAATGGAGCAAAATCTGAGTGGTTCTAAGAGGCGAGCACCTGTTCTTGGAAATACCGAGGATTTCTTCATATTTAGAACTTTCATTTTAATACAAATGAGTTTATTCCTATCAGAAAAGGGGCAGGGACACTACATTGTCTATTTTAGAGAAAAGAAAGGCAGAGAAAGGTTGGGGCACCTGGGTGGCTCAGTTGGTTGAGCATCCTCTTGGTTTTGGCTAAGTCATGAGCTTAAGGGTTGTGAGATAGAGCCCCATGTTGGACTCTGTGCTTGGTGCAGAGTCTGCTTGGGATTCTCTCTCTCCCTCTCATTCCACCTCTCCCTGCCTGCGCATGTGCTTTCTCACTTTCTCTCTTGCTCTAAAATAAATAAATAAATCTTTTTAAAAAGTCAAAGAAAGGTCTATTTAAGATATTACAACCCATGGAGAGCCAGAGCTGGCATGATTCTGTAGTTTAGGAAAATACACCTACCCCGGCGAATGGAACCCCTTATTTTAACTAAGACGCCCCACAAACAGATGATGACAGTATTAAGGGCTTAATAATGTTTACACAAGGGTCTCTTCCAGAAAATGACATTTTAACCTCTTGTTTAAAATTCCAGCCCTTTATTTCCTCAGAAATTGTTCTCTTGTCTCTATATTAGGAAAGTTTGCTGCACATGCAACTCCTTGTCCCCCCGAATCCTAGATTCCTGAGGATTTATATCTCTGGACTCTCAGAAGTACACGACCTGATCATGAAATGGAGCTGAGCTGAAAGTACGTTACTGTGTTCTGAAATGCTCCTTCTTTTCACTTATGAACAATACTAAGATGTTACTATAAGAAAAGCAATGTAGGGGGTGCCTGGGTGGCTCAGTGGTTAAAGCCTCTGCCTTCGGCTCAGGTCATGAGCCCATCGAGCCCTGCATCGGGCTCTCTGCTCAGTGGGGAGCCTGCTTCCCTGCTCTCTCTCTGCCTGCCTCTCTGCCTACTTGTGATCTCTGTCAAATAAATAAATAAATAACCTAAAAAAAAAAAAAGGCAATGTAGTTTGGAAGGTGAGAGGTCCTTCAGTAGATAAAGAGTGCATTCCAGCTCTACCCATCTTGGGCAAGTTCACTAACTTCTTAGCATCCAGGTGTTATATTTTTGTAAAACAAGGTAATGCCATCAGCTACTTAGGGAGGTGATATCAATCAATAACAGTTATATATTTTTTATTGACCACATATAATGCAAAACGCTTTCTGAGTTTTTTAAATGATCATCTCATTTAATGCTCACAATGTCTCATTGAGTTGGGTGCTATTATGTTCATTTTATACAGGTGAGGGAAGTGAGGCTTTGAAATATCACATTCATCCTTAAGCCAGAATTCAAACACGGGCCCCCTGACTTCAGGGGGAAGCTATGGATTACTACATCAACAGTGTGAGTGAACTGATAACATAAATATAATATGTTTCGCATAGTTAGTGACATATAACTGAGGTTCATTAGAAGTTTTGGTACAATTAACATTAACTAATGTTTATCAGCAGTGAAACTCTTTGAGGCCAGACACGGAGACTCACTTATTTTTGTAATCTCAGATTCTAGTACAGAATGCAGATGTGCTCTGTGGAGACTTGTTAGGTTAAGAACGAACACGGATTCCACTTGGAATCATCCGCAGTAAAGAGCAGCACTGCCTGAAGCCACTTTCAGCTGGTCTAAGCAAAACCATATCTAGAACAGACACTGAGTTCCCTTCGCCCTCATATTCCCTATTAGAAAGGCCTCATAAGCCTGTTAAATCACAGCAATAAAGAATACAAAGAACCTGTGTTGTATTTTGTCTATAACATACAGTATTTATCAAGAAATAACCTCCTTCACAAATGGTGCAGAAGACACAAAGAAAATGAAAGACTGCCCTCTCTCTTTAACCTAGTCAAAACAAGAAGCTGTAACGACTTGGAAAAACTGTTAGGTATTTGGTTTGGGGGCAATCAAAGGTTAATGAAATGAAGTCCTAATTGTTTGTGTCTTTAAATTTCTAACTCAATGTCAATTAATGAAATTAAAATCTATTGATATTTATATTAATTTTAAAATAAAGTTTAAAGTTAAAATTCCTATCCAAAGGATAAAAAAATGCAGACTCAAAGGGGTACATGCACTCTGACGTTTACAGCAGCACTGTCAACAAGAGCCAAATTATGGAAAGAACCCAAGTGTCCACTGACTGATAAATGGATAAAGAAAATGTGGTACACACACACACACACACACACACACACATTACTCAGCCAGCAACAAGAATGAAATCTTGCCAGTTGCAATGACATGCATGGAGGTACAGTATACTATGCAAAGTGAAACAGGCCAGTCAAAGAAAGAGAAATACCATATGATTTCACTCATATGTGGAATTTAGGAAACAAAAGAGATGAACATAAGGAAGAGGGTGGGAAGCAAACCGTAAGAGACTGATAACAACAGAGAACAAACTGAAGGTTGCTGGAGGGGAAGTGGGCGAGGGGATGGGCTAAATGGGTGATGGGCATTAAAGAGGCCACTTCTTGTGATAAGCATTGGGTATTATACATAAGTGATGAATCACTGAATTCTACTCTTAAAAACCAATATTACAGGATATGTTAACTAACTAGAATTTAAATAAAAATATGAAACAAAAATAAAATTCAAAAAATAAAATAAAACTCCTAATTCAATATTAATAAATAAAAATAATAATTTCATTATAATATTTTGGTTTAGGATATTACCTTCTACAAAATTTCATTCTTACATGACATTCATGATACTACTTAACTTTAGGAAGTTTACTAATATCCCTATTTTAAAAATGTTAAGACTCGGTACAAAAAAGCTTCATATCTTGCTCAAGGTTACACAATGAATGAATGGCAGAACCACTCAGGGGACATTCCCAGGTATCTGAAAAGAAATGTGGCCTTGAACACTGACATCTGAATAAGACAAGAGAACAGACAAGCTTCAGCCCAGTTCAAATATTCAGAGATAAGTGGCACTGTGTAATCACATATGGCTGAATACCCTTTATAATTTTTAACCATTTTCTTTCTCAAGGACATATTTTCTTGAGATTTTACTATTTTTTAAATTAAAAGAAGAAAGGAAGAGAGAAAGAAGAAGATAGAAATTAATTACACTCTTGCTACTTAACATAATAATTTTATGCAATCCACATACTTCTAAAAAACTACGACAATTAGGTGTAATGAAACATAGATATTGGGGTAAATGATGGTTGCTGAAATCCTCAATATACCCCAGTCAATGCTTCACATCTAATGGTCAAACTTCCAGCTGCAGGTAAGCCGCTCTACACCAGAGTGCACACGCGCCAGTTCGAGCTCACCCACACCTCTCTACGGCTGTTGTGAAAGCTGAGGTAATAAACACCTCGGCTACACAAGGACCTAATTGTGACACAAGCAAAGAACCGTCCCTCTGGAACTATCCATATTGGTGACAGAAGGCAGGTCTCGTAAAGTGGAAATCACGAGCAATAATTACCTAGGCATGTAAAGGACTCTCTCGGCCACCACAAAACCCACCCTGAAGAAGAGATTGCTGGCTGGAATGAACGGGAAAACCAGGAACAACAAGCCCACTAAAACTTCCTTGTGCTCCAGTCTCTGAAACACACAACAGTGAAGGACAAATTAATTTTTAAAACTTTCACTTCAATCGGCATTTAACCATCTCTTTCATTCTCAAGTTCTCATTGATGGAATGAATAAATTAGACCAATGCAAACGCTTTGATCAGTGAGCTGAATTCATCAGAGAAAGTCCTTGGGCTGAAACCCCTGGCAAGTCACACGTTCGCCACCCAGAAACCTCTGATAATTGCACATGAGCAGTGACCATTACTCCTTGTTTTGGGCCAGTCCTACAGCAACCCTACTTCTTGGCTCTGGTCCCTTTCAGAATCTCTGTCCGAGAGCAAAGCAGCTTAATAGAATCAAGCTCACTAAGGCATCATAGAGAATTATTGTCCTCTCAGAAATAGAATGCATTAAGAAAAAAAAAAACAAAAACCCACAACAAACCCACACAAAGCTCACCAGGAGCTTAGCCTAAGGCTTGGCATAAAAGAAATTAAATGCAAATAGTAAAATTCAGAGAACCAATGAGAGAGATCATTAAAGCTGAGAAATTTTTAGCTCAAATTAAGCATTTTTTCCATGAAATTTTTTGGCATCAAAGTCATTACAATAATTCATTAAATTGACAAAGCACCTTTCTCTAATATTATATATTTTCTGTAGATCTAAATTTGTCAAGATTTTTCTGCCAATTCTCATTAACAGAAAAAATTTATTACTAATAATTCGCTATAACGGACACTGTAAACGTTAGTTTGTATTTCCATGACTATCAATGATATGGACACATTTGAAGACAGGCCTATTTAAAACACACCTTAATATATAGGATGACATTATTTTTTCTTTTTAAAACAGTTTAAGAAAACCAAATAGAACTTTGCATATTACAGTTATAAATACTTCTTACAAACATTTAAAAGTATATTTTAATAATTGTATAAGACTATATAAAAGTTTTAAAAATATAAATAAAACTTCCTAATACCAGCTACTAATGCTTTAAGTGGACAAAGTAAAAGATTTTTAACATCTTGAGGAATTTGTCACCTGGATTTTATTAAAATATTGGTTTTGCTGACTATAATGTATAGAGTAATAAAATTCCAGAGAGCAGTTCCACATGAATAAATGTGATTTGGACAACTTCCCTTAAATAATTAATGGCTCTATAAGTTATGATCTCATTTTTTTACCTAAAGGAACCATATTCTTTAGAATTAAAAGATGAAAGGGAAAAAAAGGCTTTCATAACAAGCCTTCAACTGAAATGGATGCAACTGGATGATGTTATATTTTCTCTGACCCACTAAAATTGAGAAAAAAAAATAGGTGAGAAAAGTAGCAAGTTCATTATATTTAAAAGCTGCAACCTATTTTTTTAATTTAGATTATACTTTGAATTTACAAAATACATTTAATCTCAAGAACTTAAAGTTTACGTAATTTAAAGAAGAATAACACCTTCATAAGAATCCTGTGACTCAAGAGCAAGTATTTCTTTGCTAAAACTGAAAATGAATCCCAGAGAATGAGTGTCTCGCCCAGTGTTCCTCATGAACTCTCGGCCTATCACTGAGTAGGGGGTTGATGTCCTATTTCTGTCGATGCACTTTTATTTTTTAGCTATAGTTGACTCCTTCTTTGAAGCCTATCAAAACGTGAAATATTTTTTACAAAAGAATTCGCATATTGTCCCACAGAAATTTCTGAAGAGAACTTAATATGTTCTACTTATTAATCCTATAGAATTAAGAAGAATATAAACAGAACTCAAACCCGGCCATTAGCCATGTCCCTGGATAGTGTCACATCCATTGAGCCACCTCTCCGGCTGTCCTCAAGGTTAGGAAAAAACAGTCCTCACGGAGGAGCTGAAGGAGACATCACTTCCATACCCCCAATCTCACACCTTCTTTCCTGAGCAAAGGCTGCCTTCCTCATGCTGGTGGCCAGGGGTTTATGTCCTTTACTCAGCAGAATCCCCAGTGCTTTCAGGAGCCCCTAGGTTGGGAGGAGGCAGGTGTCCTGACATGTAGGCACCCAACTCCGTGCCTGCCCCCTCACTCTCCCTCTCCCAACCCTGCAGGGGGCAGGACCCCCGCGGAGCTCCGCGCTGCTGGGGACAGGGAGTGACCGTCAAGGAGCCCCCAGCCTCCCCCAGAAGACTGACCTGCAAACTGAAAACTCACTACACCCTGTGTTCCTTATTCCTCCACCTGGTTCTTCAGGCTCCAAGAGCATCTTTATTTCCTTCATGGCCGTCATCCCAATTGTAATCACACATTTATCTGTGTGTTTCCATCTTTATAAAATGTCTGTCTTCCCCAGGAGACTGGGAGCCAGGAGGGCAGGGAGCTGGTCAGCTGTGTTCACTGGTACATGATCTGTGCTTAGTTCAGTGCCTGGCACTTAATGGGTGCTTGGAAATACTTGTAGAATAAATCAGTAAGTGAATAAATGTACCCACCAAGGGAGAAAACTGGATGTAAGACGGAGAGAAGTTAAGGAGGACATCCTGGTGGAGGTGATGATCTGAGTTTGAAAAAAATTAATGAATGCATAGGAGGCAGACAAATTTGGTTGTGGTTGGGAAAGGAGGGCAGGTCATTGGCAGAGAAGGGGCTGGTCCTAAGGGGAGCTTTTTGTTCAACTCAGTCAAAGACAGTGGCACAGCACCCAAACTCAATGAAGTTTTACTATTCTGTTTCGTCTATAGAAAAGTAATATTCATGACAAATTCTTTATTCTTAAATTGATGATCATACCCTTTGTCTTCCCTCCTCCCTCTTCAGTCAAGAGAGAGAGAAAATAATCAGAAATGTATTTCTCTAAATGGTAAGTCAATCAATCAAACAGAAAGTTGTAAAGTTAGGGGAAAATGTCATGGATATGGCTGAATTTCTGAGAATGAGAAAGAGTGGGAGGGAATCCAATTTCGCATGTTGTGGATCACAGATGTGACAGAACTGGCTAAATAATTTAAAGCTTATTTCAGCCTAACAGAAACTCAAACAAAATATGAGTTGGGGGAGGGAAAGAAAATTTGTGACTTTCCAAAGTACCCAGAGTGCATTCAATTTCTAGGAATAGAGGCAAATGGAAATTTACTTATTCAAATTACAGTAGAGGGTAAAAAGACAGGAGTATTAAAAGAGCTAATCATATGGCTATTAATAATGTACATTATTTGATTAACTGTGCAACTTCAGAGTTAATTTATTTCTTTGAGCTTTAACCTGATGATCAGTAAAACAAAAGAAGGGATATTGATATCTATTGTGTCTGTAGGAAAATGTGTGACAAATTCAGGATGACAGATGGTAGGTGTGATTCTTTCCTGGCTTGGGATGAAGTAGAGAAGCATGACCCTCAGCTGCAAGGAGATAAAGAGCTCTCCACACCTGCCGGAGGGTTTTGTTCAGCTGCTGTCTCCACAACACCTCTCCCATCAAGCAGCTAAGTAAGGGAAGAGCAGTGGTTTTCTCAGGACTGTGAGGGACCTCAGAGGAAACATTACTCTAGAATCCAAGTCTAGCCTGGCAGCTTCTGGTTTCTTTCTTCCCCTTTGCCCTACTCTCAGATGACTTTTCAAAGCACAGGTCACAGATAAGAGGACACACGCACGCAAGCAGGCACACACGCGCACTGTGGCCAGCCGGGCATGGGTGTGTGTTCAGGAGAAGAGGACCCCTCCCTGCCCCATTCAAAACAGACAACAATCCACTGCTCACCGTTCCCTTCCAGAAAGGCAGAGAATGGACCTCATTATGGTAATTTTTTCAAAGATTTTCTTCTTAATTTTTAAATTATTTCTATACCCAATGTGGAGCTCGAACTTACAACCCCAAGATCAAGAGTCCCATGCCCTACCAACTAAGCCAGCCAGATGCCCCCTCATTATAGTAATTACTATCATTGTTAATATATTTTCTCCCATCTCTACAGGTTTCAGGAAAATTGTACAGTGCATGTAGGGTGCGAATATGTTCTCAGAATTCTAGATATAACACAGCTGTATTTCAATTCTAAAGATTTATTTGGCAGCGCTGGGCTCTCACTGTCTGCATCTAATTTATCAATCTTCTGAGAAGCTGATGACAGTTGAGCTCCCCTCTTCAGCCCCAGGAGACAGGCGTTTGCCAAGGTGACAACGGGCATGGCTGCCAGTACGTACCAGACCCCCCTTTCTCTTTCTGTTTAGAGGTCTATTCCTTCCATTACACTACGAATTCCTTGATGACAGTCACCATATCTCATTTAAACTTGCTACCTGGATATGTGGCACACACAGAATTGGCATTCAACTCATATGAGCTGCAACAGTAAAGCTCAGTGATGAAAGCTGCATACACATTACCAGGGTTCTCTAGAAGAGCCTTTTCAGGGACTCCCTGTCAAGGAAATCTTTTACTTTTGGTAACCCTTTGAAACATGGTATTTGCAGCATTAATTTGGGGTGAAAAGTCCTCAGTCTCTGAGCATCTAAGAGCATTCCGTAAGGGTCTGGCAGACTGACTGACGGTACTGAGTTGTTTTATTTTTTTTTAAGATTTTTTAAAATTTATTTATTAGAGAGAGAAAGAGAAAGAGCACAAGCATGGGGAGCAGCAGTCAGAGGGAGAGGGAGAAGCAGGCTCCCCACTGAACAGAGAGCCTGAAACAGGGCTTGATCCTGGGACCCCAGGATCATGACCTGAGCCAAAGGCAAATGCTTAACTGACTGAGCCACCCAGGTGCCCCAGTACTGAGGTATTTTAATCAAGACATACCCACACCTTCTGCACCACTCTGATTCCATTCACTGCTACTTATGACTCTTCCGTCTTGCCCCATCCTTTGGTTTGTGTGCTCAGGAAAAGTGACATCTTTTACTTTATTGACATTCAATTTTAATTTTTAAAATACTTTAATGTATTAAGATTTCTAATCCTATTACCACTATTGTCATTGTGAAAGTTCTTTTAATTGAAGACAAGTTATTTGATCATCTGGAATCCCTTGTGACTACAAGTACTTCCTCACCTCTTGTGAGGGTTCTGCTCTGAATTCCAGTCACTGAGCCGGGCAGTGAGTGAGGCTCCTTCTCTGGCTCAGTGACTCCGAAACGGCGACCCTGCAGCAGCCAATCCAAATCTGTGCAAGTTTAAATAATGACCAAACCTCAGAACGACTCTGCGGAGGTATAACTACTCCTGTGGTAAACTGTTGTATGTCTCAGACCTTTAGGTCCTTCACGAACAACTATAACCATCATCGGTACAAATGCCAGGGAGTTATGTCAATATTTCTGGGAGAAAGAGTTCTCAAGGTTGCACACAACCTCAGCTCTCCTTCCTGCAAAACTGGGGAAACTGGGCTCTCCTTGTGCACATTTTAAGAATTCTTTTGTGGCCCAATACCCCTCCAACTGTCCACAGGAAATGAATCAGTGAGTTTCCACTTGAGCAAAACAGAGGCTTCAGTTGATTTAAAACATCATGAACTTCCAATCTACAAAAGCCCTTAGACACTCTCAAGGATGGGGATAATACCAATGGCATTAAATGAATGGAGAACTGGGCCCCAAATGCTAACTCAGGAGCCACAAAGGATGATTTCAAGACCAGAATGGGAAGTGCCAAGTGAGGACAGAAAGAGGTTGGTCGTTTGGGGCAAGAGGGTACTGTCTGAGCTCTGCACAATCGTACCTCGAACTTATGCCCCCTGAGCTGCCCTCCTGTCTACCCGATCTTCACTGTTGGCTGTGTTCTCCTCTGCATCTTACAGCCCCTCCCTCCTCCACCTCGGCCTGGCAGTTGCTCAGTTCACCAATCTGCAGGCATAGCTCCTGTCTGGGATTCCTTTCCATGATCACAGCTCTCATACTTTTGCCCCCTGATGACAGCCCTGTCCTCTGCCTTTTTAGGTCATCTGGCAGGTGTCACTGTGCATGCTGGCTCCACGAACCCTGACCGTATCGCTGCAAACAGACCCTTCGCAAACTCTTCAATCACCCCATCGGCCTTGTCGTGTGTTTCCTGCCGGGACCCTGTCTGGCAGATCAGCTCAGAGTGGAAGGGTATATAGGGATGGAAGCCGAGCTGTGGATGCCAAGAAAGGATCAGAACCCTGGCTTTTATGAGCTGACAGGAGAGGCGGCTCTAGCCTACCCTTGCCTCAGTCCCATCCTTACATTTTTATATTTCCATTAGGTGTCAGTTTGTGGCTAAACCACCCTATTTTAAGGCCACTGAGGTTATAGAAAATTTTAAATACTGTTTTTATATAGTCATTAAGCGTCTGTCTTTGGCTCAGGTCATGATCCCAAGGTCCCAGGATCGAGCCATGTACCAGGCTCCCTGCTCAGTGGGAAGCCTGCTTCTCCCTTTTCCACTCCTGCTGCTTATGTTCCCTCTCTGTCTCTCTCTCTCTGTCAAATAAGTAAAATCTTTAAAAATAAATAAATAAAAACAGTAAAGACAAACATCAACCTGACAGAGCTTTTGATCTGGCCAATGAGGTTGAGACCGATCTCTCAATAGCTGAAGAGGAAGTTTGGAATTTTTACTGCTCTTATGCCTATCCAACACAAGAGACCACTTGTTATGCCTCAGACAAGTCCCAGAATCTAAACTCAGTAAGAGCAACACGGGAGGCAGAAGGAATCTTGGGGCAGTCCTAAAGGTAGAATAAGAAAACCTGAAAGCTGATTCTCAGAGCCTCAGTCACGGTCACCGGGGCCAGATTCTTTGTGACTATGTATCCAACTGGGAGCCTGAGTAAGGTCCAATGGCAACAATGCTGCACGGGGAGAGGTCTAAGGAGTCCTCCAATGACATTCACATCTCACAGGTAGGCATGGAATGTACTATGGAAGGGTTTTTCTTCCCTAGCTGAAATGGATGGGATAAGCTGAGCTGGGTGGGACAAAATATGGCACAGGCTCAGGACCTCGACCGCAGAGCTGCCAACCCACACTCTCCTTGGCTCGAACTGGGGTGATCATTTCCTCACTTCCATGTGCTCTAAAATTTACTCATAAATACACCAGGAGAAAAATGTTAAAAGGGGAAATGAATGAGGAAATTATACCCCCTCAGAGACAAAAGTAGATTTGTACACTCTGTGTCTTCTCTGAGCCAATTTAAACACGGCTTTCTCCCTCTGCCAAGCTTTTCTTCACTAAGAAGCATAGCCAGATGCGCTAATGAACAGAAAGCTGAAGGCAGATTAAAATCACAGCATTCCTAAACTGACATTTTCGATTTCTGGTCCTTGGTCCTGGACTTCATTTTTCTGCCCTGTGCTTTGTTTGATTTGCTTTTAATCAACAGCCTGAATCTTCTTGCCAACACAAGTTCTTGAGATTGAAATTCCTTATCTCACAAGAGCACACAAGTACGTCTCACAGTTAAATCAGGTGGAAGAGTGAAGCTCTCCGATTACCTTCCTCTAATTGAGGATAAATTGCATTCAGAGTGTTATTTGCAAATGTATGTTACATTCTGCATGTGTGTTTTAAGTGTTTAAAGAAAAATAAAAGCAAATATCTTTTAAAAGACACTTTAGAAGAGCCATGATTGGTAAATATCAGTCTAATGCAAAAGAATGTCATTCGCCTAGTTAAGAAAGCACTAGTGAGGAGTTAAAATGTTGTTCAAGAAACCTTTCCCTGAGTAGAATGAAACTGTTTACAGGAATTTTTGGAACTTGAAAGCTGTGTAATTTTTTTAAAGTGAGGAAGACTAGGGGTGCCTGGGTGGCTCAGTCATTAAATGCCTGCCTTCAGCTCAGGTCACGATCCCAGGGTCCTAGGATCCAGACCTGCATCGGGCTCCTTGCCTAGTGGGAAGCATGCTTCTCCCTCTCTCACTCCCCCTGCTTGTGTTCTCTCTCTCGCTGTGTCTCTCTCTGTAAAATAAATAAATAAAATCTAAAAAGAAAAAAAAAAAGTGAGGAAGACTAGAAAGATGGAAGGCCACATCTGAACAATTATGGTATGTGCACTATCATACATGGGAGAAATGTGGAGGGTGCAGGAAAAACCACCTGGTAAGTTGTAAATGGTGGAGGATACATAGAGAAAACAAGCATCTCTCAAGCACAAACCATATGCCAGACCTTGGGCTGAAATCTTTCCACTGAAACTTCATGATAATATTATAAGATCAGTAATTATCCCCACCTGTACAGATAAGAAATTGAGGTGCAGAGGACTTAAGACACAGATCCAAGTTGACACAATTGGCGAGAAACAAGGGTTTAAAACTGAGGTCTAGCTCTCAGTTTGAAAAAAGCCTGTGTGTGAGTGTGTGTGTGTGTGTGTGTGTGTACGCATGCCCACACACACACTGGGGGGATTTCAGCCTTTCGCGGCCTTCTGGTTTTGCAGCAGAAATACATTGACTGCAGAGGAGACCCAGCAATGTGGAGGTGACCAAGTAAGGTACCAAGAAGGTAGTGTAGAAAATCACACCTGAGGGCCTGTGACAGAAAGCTGCATGGATTCACTCCGCCAGATGGATGCAGATGCTAGTGGATGTGCGGCAGAGAATGTTTGCAAATCTCCTCGTTCTAACAGCCAGCCTCTGGAAGAAGGGGCATATCCCTATCTACCACATACAACAGAGTAAGACATCACGTAGCTGACTGATCTTACTGAATTCTAAGTCAAAATGATTTCTGAGAAGTCTCAAGGGAGGAATAATGGACATAAGAAATCAAATAATGAGATGAAACTGCCCTTCTTAGTAAGGAAAATAAGAGGACATTTGTATTCTAATGACCACAGAAACACAATGAATAAACTACGTGAAACAAAGACCTTCTAAATTTTAAATCTATACATGCTCTGTAAACTTGTTACTGCTCTAAGTTTCCATTTTTTAATATTCAACTGTTTATCTATGAACTGTTTACGCAGGAAATCCTCAGTAATGTGTCAATGTGACAACCACTTATTCTTTATATCTATTTTATATGTAATGTAAATTTATATAATACTATATACAAATATATAAAACAACAATAAAATATATATATAGAAAGACAGTATTCACTCAGGAAGATGCAAGATTTGAAAAATCAAGAGTGGTGTGGCTCTAAGAGATGTGTGTTTACATATGTTGAGATCAAAGCTTGCTGAGGAGGAAGGGGAAGGGAGAGAGGAACCAGGATCCCCATCAGACACCCATGAACCTATCCAGAGGAGGGTCAGTGATGCACTAGACAAGATACCTGTGAGAAGCAAGGAGAGAAAAGTCGACAGAAACTCAGTCTTGTGCCTGGAGCCTGTCTCGGCAAAGAGGGAAAGACCATCTACAGCCTAGAGGCACTGGTGTCACATCACACTCTCCTCTCCATATCCAGCTCTGGCTGGCAGAATGAAGATGACACAGGTAATGCCCCAGAATCCTGAATCAAGAACTGTAACTCAATAAGGTGACCCAGTGTGGGAGGGAGGCAGGAACAATTAACCAATTTTTCCCCTCTATGAGGATTCAATTCGGGACCAGGATGGACTTAGCCACGGAAGCCAAGTCATGAGTGAATTTAGTTTTGATGAATTCACTTGTTTCAATTCATTTTGATGAATTCACAGTTCACTCTGAAGAATTCATTTGTTTGAGCAAACAGAAGCAGAGGATAAATTAGATGCATAAATTGTTTCATTCCTATGAGAGTGTACAATCAGGGCAGAATTCATTTCTACCTATAGTTACTGTTCAAATGCTTCCATTAAGGAGAAGTTCCTCTGCCAACATCTTCCAAAGCAGGATGGCACAGACTTTTTTTTTGTTGTTTAGAAAAAGACAAGGTGTTTAACTTTTTCACACAGTGAGTCACACTCACTAAAAAGTATGATTCATCTACTCGGTATTGTCACAGAGGAGAGAGTACCTTCCCTCTGTAATCTAAAATAAGTTAAGAAGGAACCACAAAAATCCCACTTAGTTTCACACAATAAAGATCTAGATATTTTAGAGCAGCATTTCTTAAATAAAATAATTCACCATGCTTTATCAAACAAATCTTAGAGAAATATTTGGCTTGCTTTAAGTTTATGAAATATGAAGTAATAGAAATTTAGAAAGCTTCTTTTTCTTAAAGATTTTATTTATGCAGAGAGACACCGGGAAAGAGGATGAGCAGGGAATGTGGAGAGGGAGAGAGAGAAGCAGACTTCCCACTGGGCAGGGAGCCTGATGTGAGGCTCAATCCCAGGATCTTGGGGTCCTAACTTGAGCTGAAGGCAGATGCCTAACCGACTGATCACTGAGGCACCCTTAGACAGCTTCTTTTTTAACAGGTTAAAAACAACAAAAAAGTGAGGTTTACTTGTACAGCTGAGCTCCTAGAGAAACTACTATTAATAAGTGGATCTGAATCCTGTTATCCATCAATGTGCTCATCCAAAATCCAAATATCTTCTATAATCAAAATATGTTGCATCTCATTGCGTAAGACCCACTACTTGGTTCTGAAACATTTTGGTGATAAAAGCTGGATGGATCATTTTGTTTCGTCAGAAATCACTGAAAAGCTTTTTCCAAATAAACAGCATGATTAAATCATGCTCTTCTCCAATCCTTAACTGGGCATTCAAACAGCCTGCCAACCACTTTACAGGCTGCCTTCCATTTTAAAAGGACAAATCCAATAGACTTATAAATGCAACAAAGGATAGAAACAGAGGCCCTGTTTAAAATAGTTACTAAATAGAGATGGACCCTGACTAAGGATGGTTCCAGTTATACTTCGTGACTTTATGATGATACGAAAGTGATAGGCATTCAGTAGAATCTGTACTTTGAATTTTGAATCTGGATCTTTTCTTGGGCTAGCGATACATGGTGCTGTCCTTTCTGTGATACTGGGTACCAATCCTGGTCAGCCGTGAGGACAAGCAACTGATCCACTGATGACCATTCTGCACCCATACAACCGGCCTGTCACTTTCAGTACAGCACTCAATACCTACCAGGAGATATTCAACACTTCGTTATAAAACAATCTTTGTGGTGGGGCTTTTGCCTTACTGTAGGCTAGGTGGATTAAATGCATTTTCGACCTATATTTTCCATTTTTTTAGGTATATCAGGATGCAATCCCATCAGAAGATCTGTGCTTGTAATTCCAAGTTCAGAAATTCAAACCCCTATTATCATTGTCCATAGGGACTGCTTTCTACCACATACCAACAGAAATCTCCAACGTGTATATAAAAGAGAAGTTCAATATATCTGTATGAGGCTTGACAAAAAAATAAAACAACTTAACCACATAATCACTAATTAGGAGTCACCCCACCCTTGGGAAATTCTTATAAGGTAAGAGAATAAACGTTTCAGACAGAAAAACAGAGAGTAAAAATTTTCCTCCAACAAGCCCTGACACTGAATTATTCCCAAGTGAAAACACTGTCATAGTGAGGACCTAAATCTATACTAGGCAAAAAAACTAGAGTTTACTGCCGAAGTCACCCAAACCAAAAGAAATTGTGGTATACTGTAATGGAGAGAATTTAAGGCTATGCCAGAGAGACTGACATTAATAAATGTTCTTCCTAATTAATCACTTTTTAATACCAAATGCCAGAGTCCTGAGTCACAAACTGACAAAGCCAATTTGGCCATTTAAAGTTGCCAGGTCCCTTTGTAAATAATGGTGGCGTCTGGCAATTAGACCCAGCCAGAAGGGATACAAAAATGAAAGCAAGTTGCAGAGAACATTCTGCCAAAAGCGCAACCATTTATTAGCAAACAGGGACACAATGGCTTATCATGGAGCTCAAGGAAGTCCTTTGTCCACCAGCTTTGCCACAAGAACCACCCGTGAAAGGACCTATATGCTGAGGCAAGAACCATTCACTTTCTACTCAGGGAAGACAAAGTCTACTCTGTCAAGTGGCTTCTTGTAAATCAAACCCCCGCAGGAAAAAATAGAATTTTTAACTTTCTCCAGAGACAAGAAAAACCACATGTGGAGAGATGTATGTGGTGTCACTTTGGTCTTACCTTTGAAACTGCCACTTAACATACCAATGGGTCGGGTGTCACTTGCTTCCCCAAACTGTAACATTCTATGGGCAGCCTTGTGTGTCTCTCAGGCCTCATCAATGTGAGCAGTCACACTCACTGTTGTGTCAAATGCCGGCCTCCATACAATGAAAACCAAGATTCCATGGATCTTACCTTTCACTTGCTGTTGACAGGTTGTAAACTCAAACTCTAAAAGAAAGGGTTTCAAAGGAATTCTTTTTCAGGTGGTATTGACTGCTAAAGGGATAATAAACATGAAAATTCTTCTGATGAAGCTACGGTGGTGGGGGGTATTGTTTTTGAAAGTACAAATAAGGCAAAAAAAATAAATAAAATAAAATAAAATAAAATAAAATAAAATAAAATAAAATAAAATAAAATAAACACTGCCCAGAAAATGGACTCTCTAAAGTTCACTTCTCCACCAAACCTCAAAAATTTAAATCAACGCTTCCCAGAGCTTATTACAAGAACTCAGGTACTGTAAGAAGCCCTGAAAAGAGGCTTCCAAACTCAAATAAATCTGAGAAATGCCATTCACTGTACACCTCACTTGGAAACCTAAAAGGCTGCTTAGAGCACAGTTGAGGCTTTCTGAAGTCCTCCAGTACAGAAATACATTGATCTTTAAAAACCTAGTGCTTCTGATATGCAGCATCTTTATTTAGAGAGGTAACCTTACTTAATGGCCTGTGTGATGCTGGAACATATTTTGAAAAATGATGGCATAAACTACTCAAGCAGAATGGAATTAAAAGGAAAAGTTTCTGCCTTAGGAGTTTCTATAAGCAATACCAAAAAATTACCTCCCTCTTTGCAAACAGGAAATTTTCCCTGAACTCAGCTATAGGTAGCTTTTATGCTACAGTTGAAATGCATTTTTTTTTCCTATTCATTCTTGGTAGATGTAGAATAGCTGACTGCCATTTTCCGTGCAGAAAATCACGATACACGTTAAAAAACTTTATCAAGTCACATGGCTGCACAGTCTTGACTCCAGTCAGGCTAAGTCAGTGTTGACATCAGGAAGGTTTCTTGGCAGGTCAAAGACATGTTTAGATCATACCCATATTTAGAAGGATAATTCTCTCAGAGGTGGTGGGTGATGGAAATGGGAGCAAAGAAAAACAAATTGTTCAGGCAGCTACTGGGTGTTACTCTATCTTTATTCTCTATATTCAGTATATCACTTGGAACCAGTGAGTGGTCAGTAAGTTAAATATTTAATATTTTATCTTATCGCCTTCCTCTGGGCTTTTCCTCTCTGAATGCACCACCCTGCATCTATACAATCCCTGCAAATTTATCCTGCTTGTCTCTAAATAGATTGTTAGCTCTTAAGACCAGTTTCCATTTCCATGTCACCACTGTGTACATCCGCTAAGTGAGACTGGTCATCCACTCATACCCTGCCCTCCTCCTACGAGAGACCTGGCAAGTGCAGGAGCATCGGGGGTACCAGTGGACACTTCCCCCAGTTCGTTTGTCTTGTCCAACTGAAAACTTTCCTATCCTCAGCAATGGTGCTTTTGGAAAAACACAGTCCCTGATCCTTCAGTCAGACAACAAATGCATAATTTTGCAGCCTCCTCTGCATCACTTCCTTGGGCATTGTGCTTACAGGCAATCACTTATAGAATCTAGCAGTCAACTACTTCTATGTCCTTTGTATCTTCCAGGCACTACTCTTAAGTTCTTTGGAGTACACCAGTTAGCAAAACAGACACAAAGAATCCCTGACCTTCCAGAGACGGGGAAAAAAAAGAGAGGGAGAAAGAGCAAGAGAGCCTGACAAAGGGTCCCTGCAATATATGGTGAGCAAGAAGTGGGTTGCAATCCTAAACATGGTGGTCAGGGTAGGCCTCAAGAAGCTGGCAACTAAGCGAAGACTTGTAGGAGATGAAGGAGTCCATAACATTCATTTCATAGTAGGCAAAGAGCTCAGGAAGGAACAAGAGAGATAATTGGCACGCAGAACCTTTAGGGCCTTTATAAAGGTGATGATTTTTCTTTTGAAAGCAATAAGGAGCCACTGGAAGATGGTAAGCACAGAAGGGACAGGCTCTGGCTTACATGTCTAAAGAATCATCTGGTCGCTGTGTTGAGAACAGTCTGGACCAGTGGTAGAGGGTAGAAGCAGGGAGACTAGTTAAGCAGCTCTGGCAATAATACAGGTGAGGGACGGTGATGGTTTGGACCAGGTTGGCAGCAGTGAAGGTAGAGAGAAATGGTCAAATTCCAGATATATTACCAAAATATACTTGCCGGTATTTATTGATGGACTGGATGGATATGATATTAGAGACAGAGAGACGTGGAGAGGAAACAATGAAACCCCAAGAATTTTGGCTTGGGCAGCTAGCAGAATGCAGTGAATTCGCAAACATTGTGGGGGACACTGTGAATGGGTACATTCAGGAGTTAGACTTTGGAATGCTGACTTTGAGACATCCATGTGGAAATGATTTATACAGCATTTCCCTCCTGAACAATGCCAGGTACCATGTACATTGTTTCATTTATTTTTGTTAGATTCAGAAAGAAATTTGAGGACATTACCACCAACATTTTGATGTCTAGTAACATAAACATATAAACACTCATATTACAAACTTGCTTGCTTTCTAATATTCTATGCTGCCTCTCTTTAGGCAAAACAGGTGTAAAAATAAGAATTCCAAAGTTTTTTTGTATGTTATTCTCCCCAAGTTGTGCTTGTTACCTCTTTATAGGCTTTCTTGGGCATTGTTCTTAGAGCAAACCATCTAAAGAATGTGGTAATCAATCACTTTGGTCTCTTTTGTATTTTCCAATACAATAGCACTTTCCAATGGGCCTTCTGTGGAGAAGTATTTGTAGCTGCTTTTATCTCTGAGAGTCCTAATTACATATTTCATGGTTTTCTTAGAACAAGAGAAAAAAAGGAATGCTTCTTTAAATAGAAATTTCATGTTCTGAATGGAAACAGAAAGGACAGAATGACTCTAAGAGTTTCAAAAATGCCTTGACCTTGTTAAGAGTTAAAAACAATCAGAAGCATGGTAAGGCTAAGCAGAAATGAGTTGCTTTTATGAATATGAATCATTAAGAGAAATAAAGTATTAAAAAAATGTTAAGATTACAGGGGTTCCTGGCTGGCTCAGTCAGTAGAGCATGTGACTCTTAATGTGGGGTCATGAATTTGAGCCCCACGTTGAGTGTAGAGCCTACTTAAAAAACTAAAAAAAATAATAATAAATTTTTTTAAGTGTTAAGATCATCACTCAAAAGGTATCAATTATTCTGAGTAAAAGTCAGTAATAAGGTCAATTATGAAATCTTGCCAAGACTCACAAAGTATACAATCAAGAAAAAGAAATAAAGCTGTTACTGATGGTTGAAAATTCCTTTTCCCATTATGTAACTATCTAATTCTTCCATTAATAAATTCAGAGTCTTCCAACTAAGGTATAAACATCAAAGGGGTAGGTAAGTCATTTTCTTATTAAAAAATGTGGCTTGTGAAAATGTAATTGCCCTGTGAAAGCAAAGAATAAAACAAATTATTTAATGATGTGGAAAAACTCCTGCCAGGCCTAGATCAAAAGCCAAGCAGAACACCGCAGGTACCACTGAGTTGTACATGACACAGAACAGGAGAGAGAAGGATTTATGTGAGGTTCAGATCTGGTACAAGGAGAATGACTTCACACATGACATATTAATAATGGACAGAAAGCAATGCCTGGGGAAGACTTTGCTCAAGGGCTCTGATTTTTAAGTAGCCACTGAATTAAAAAGGTGCATTTCTTGTGTCTCTTTTTGCTCCAGTGGTCACCACTGAGTGGAATGGAGAAATCCAGCAACGACAGGAAAAGGTATGAAGAACAGCAATTATAAAAGAAAATGATTTCTTATACCCTGTCTCCTTTGCTAAACTTTCAAATACTTTTAGAATCCTCTATACTATTTCTATTGTTTGGAGATTTAGGTGATAACTCCAATGTTCATTTATAAATAGGCCGGTGATATTTGCCACTATTTTCTTTCCCTTGACAAACATTTTTTTTTTTTTTAAACTAAGTTTTATGTTTCTGGCCTTCCATTATGGTTGAATATACCTACTTCCAAATTCCAAAATACGCCAAAGCATTAGAAACTTGAAAGTGTGTTACTACCATTAGCTCTTAAGTCAAGAATTTAACCTCTTTTATACAGGATGGGGGATAAAACAAAGTTTGGAGGAGGGGGGTGGGGATTAATTTTTGGTAGCCTTACAAGTAATTTTTTTTTTAATCATGTAAAGCACAACTGTATACTGAAATACACAGAATCAAAAAGTCAGTCCTGCTGGATAATATTTATTTGGTTTTTGGTTTGTTTTTATGGCTATTCTTATAAAATAAAAACAGGAGTTCTAACTATGCTCCTGACTTTAATCTGTGACAATTTCATAATGGTGGCAAAGACAATGATGACAAGTACCACTAGGACCTCTGATAGGTACTCAGGCCCTCCCAGGTGCCAGCCACTGTGCTCAATGTCTTATGTGGCTTGCCCTGGTTAACTTCACAATGACCCTACATGATGGTTCAGGAAAATGGCTGAACAAGGCAAGCTTGTATCCACAAGGCTGGTCAGTGGCAGAGCCTGGCCTTGGACTCAGGTCAGTGATAAACACTCGACTCCATGGCCTCCCTCCTCCCAGCCTCAGAAGCTACTGATCTAGAACTAGCGGGTTTCCTTCACATGCATTACCTGGGTGGCCTCCAACATGAAAGGAGACTATCAAATGAAATTAGATAACAGAACATTAGTTACAATTTGCATCCCATACATTAAGAGGGCACATGTGTGTTGAGCGTTGGGTATTATATGTGAGTGATGAATCCCTAAATTCTACTCCGGAAACCAGTATTATACTATATATTAACTAAGTATACTATATATTAACTATTATACTATATATTAACTAAATAAAATCTGAGGGAGGAAAAAAGTATGTGGGAAAAGGCAGTTGAAGTGGATTGTTCAAAATGTTCCATTTTCCAATGAGGTACAAATCCAGCGTATCTAATTTACAACACTGCATCTGATGAAGCAGTCAGCTTATTTTCACACTCTCATCAGAAAAATGGTATCAACAAAAATTTCAGCTCTGGCGTATGGCGTAGGGGCTAAAGCTGACTACAGCTACTGACCTGAAAAACTGCCCCTAAGTAGCAGGATGTTATCACCATAGGTAAAATGGCAATAGGCGGAGAAGCCAAATGTGAGATGGACACCCCAGATAAGGGCTACTCCCATGGTACTGGTGGTCAGGGACAGATGGACCATGTCAACATATCATTAGGACCTCTGTCAGTGACTGCAATGGTCCCAAAGTGGGACAGACCAGATGGGTTATAAATGGGCTAGAAAGACTGGATCTATAATAGCATGGAGAGGATTTTCATGAACAGAGGACAGAAAAGTATAGAGAGCATACAGTCTGTAGAAAACGGGAACTGAAATGAGAAATGTAGGCCAGAAGGAAAAAAAAATCAACTTGGGCACAGAGAGCCATTCACCATTAAATGCAATCTTCATTCCTCAAGTTCAATTTTATTTTACCACCTGGTATATTAAAACAAGATGCTTATTTTACCAGGTTTCATAATGGCTATTCTGGAATTTAAAAGAGTTGTTCCACAGTGACCCATGCGCCATGATAATACCCTAACCTATTATCTGGCTGAACTAAATGGAAAATCATTTCCAGAAATCTGAAAGCTTGTTCAGTTCAACTGCATGGGTCTGTGGTAGTACAATGTTCTAATGTATGCCACAGTGGCAGAGGTGAATAGTTATGACAGATTATATGTCCAGAAGAGCCCCAAGTATTTACAATTCAGGTATTTTTACACACACACACACACACACTCTTTTCCATCTCCTAGTCAACTCCACCATACTGTATTTATTCCCTAAGTTGCTTCAGTTCTTTCTAAAAAAAAAAAAAAAAAAAAGTAAGAATGTCAATGAGTAAATAATCACTTTCCAACAGTGGTTCCCATTCTAATCTTACCTCCTTGTTGTGCTGTGTGAGGTTTTTTAATGAGTGCACTAAGGTTCACAATCTCTGTTTGTCCATCAGATATCTGTCTGTTCTTTATTGAAAATGTTGATGGGGAGGGGCACCTGGGTGGCTCAGTGGGTTAAGCCTTGTCTTTGGCTCAGGTCATGGTCCCAGGGTCCTGGGATCGAGCCCCGCATCGGGCTCTCTGCTCAGCAGAGAGCCTGCTTCCCCGTCTCTCTCTGCCTGCCTCTCTGCCTACTTGTGATCTCTCTCTCTCTCTCTCTGTCAAATAAATAAATAAATAAACTCTTTTAAAAAAGGCTTTAGAAAAGAAAAGAAAAGAAAAGAAAAGAAAAGAAAATGTTGATGGAGCTGTGATCCAGACTAGCATGGAGGCTAAGCAAGGGCAAGGCTAGAAACAGGCATGAAGGGAGGTCCCTGAGATAAACACAAGCCCCTCCCTAAGTGAGGAGATGCATTAGTTTCACTCCATGCCACCCCTCCATTTCCACCAAGCTGCTACTGGAGGTCACCGCCATTGGCCATGCTGCAGATTCGTCCCCATGCAGACTTGAGAATTTGACTTGGTCTCCATGGCTCAGAGAGATGGCCTCTGATTTGTGCTGGCTTCAAGAGAATGATGTGGAAGACTGGGAATGAACAGATAGATTGGGAAAAAACTGTGACCTCTACTAAAAAAAATTAAACAACCCCAACAAATAAACAAAAAATAGCCCTGAAAGCCCCATATTGGGAGGAAGGGACCCTCCACTGCCTAAAGTCCATTCTCAAAGACATCTCATTGTGAAGGTCTGCATGCCAAAGTCAGGTGTCACTAACCCTCTTTTTCCGTCAGGTTTTACTTTTACAAAAATATCACAAAATTATAAAAGATATTTAAAAAAATTGCTTAGAATGTTGAGATACCCTGTGAGGACGTAACAAAGAATCAATAACAAATAAATTACTCTTAAATAAGATTCAGTGGTATTTCCTCTGGAATGCAGGGAAATCACATTAGAGGACAGTGGGAAAAGGCCAACTCTTTGGCATTAATTCCTCTCAACAATCCAAATTACACTGGCTGCTTTCCTGATCCATATCCCTACTGCAAGTCAACAATTTGACATATAGTCCGTAGGAGTCATAATGAGAACCCCAAGAGTATTCTCAGCATATGGTTCTCCCCGTGCATAAACAGTCACTACTAATAAAAAGAATGGAACAATAAGCTTTCATGGTTTAAATATTCTTCCTCTCTACTATACATAAATTCTAACAGAGTGATTATTTTCAACACAAAGAGTAAGAGCAAATTAGTTCACTTTAAAGTTCACTTTTTTTTTTTAAAGATTTTATTTATTTATTTGACAGAGATCACAAGTAGGAAGAGAGGCAGGCAGAGAGAGAGGAAGCAGGCTCCCTGCTGAGCAGAGCACCCGATGCGGGGCTTGATCCCAGGACCCTGAGATCATGACCTGAGCCAAAGACAGAGGCTTAACCCACTGAGCCACCCAGGCACCCCTAAAGTTCACTGTTAAAAAGAATTCAACGCCACAAAGAATTTATAGATTGTTTTCTACATCATGTAATGTAAGTTCAAATGCATTCCTAGTGAATAAGGGTATGAATCGGAGGAGGAACTGAAGGAGAAGCACAGAATAAGACATATTCTACATTTAAATTCTCAAGGATCCCAAGCATATTCTTTTATGATAAATAATAAACTATTCCTTGAGGTCTTACATTGCTTATACTACGAAAATGGGACCGATCAGAAACCTCTAAATTCACTCTGCTGTTTTTCTCTACAGAAAGAAAGCTTAGATTCTACGTCCTAGCCCTCCTACTCAATCCAAGACAAGAGCTTGTCAAAAGTCAAACATCTGGGTGCCTGGGTGGCTCAGTGGGTTAAGCCTCTGTCTTCGGCTCAGGTCATGATCTCGGGGTCCTGGGATCGAGTCCCACATCAGGCTCTCTGCTTAGCAGTGGGACTGCTTATCATGTGGGACTTGATGCTTAGCCGAGAGCCTGCCTCTCTGCCTACTTGTGATCTCTCTCTGTGTCGAATAAATAAAATCTTTAAAAAAATATATTAATGAAACAGAAAAATGTCAATACAACTGTAACAGGGTAGATGACGTTCCTCAACTCCAGAGCCCTGGTTAATAACAAGATAGGATGACAGATAAAGAAAACCAGACACAACTCAGACTGTCAACACAGCTGGAGGCCATGCAGAAGAAGCACAGCAGGAGAGAGGAAAATAGGCAGAGACAAGAAAAGATGGAGGCTGAATCCTGTGTATGTGCACAGACACACACACACTCCATCATCTCTTTGGCTTCATTTCATTCGGCTCTCTACCTCTGGCCCACTTTGTTCCAGCCACATCAGCTTACTTGCTGTTTTGTAAACACCCCAGTACTTTTCCTGCCACAGGGCCTTCGCACTTGCTTCCCCTCTACTTGAAATGCTCTTCTCTAAATAGCTATACAGTTCCCTCCTTCAATTCCTTCATGTCTCTCCTCAAATGTCACCTTATCAATGTTCGCAAAGAATTTTCAAGATGAAAGCGATCACCAAAGAGCTAAATCTTACTATTGCCAAAGCAGGAATGCTTTGCTAGTATTTTTCCTGATGCATAAGGGATTTTGGAACAAATTCCATGAAAGAAAGAAAAGCAGAAGTTTCCATTCATTAATCTTGTTATCAAAGATACTCTGGAGAGGGCCCAAGCTTGCCTGTGTTGGGGGTGCACTGCCATCACAAAGGTCCATATTTAGTACACATCGCCAAGATGGCAGCCCATGGGTATTCAACACTCCCTTTAGTCAGCTGGGAGGGAGTCCAAGAAAACTCTTACTGACATACCAATCCAGTGCTCTACTACATTTTCTCCTGTAGATTAATAACAATAGAGCAAGCAGGCCAAACTATGAGCTAAGGCCAGATTCTAATAAAACAAACCGACCCCAAACACTGCATACTCGTATTGTGTATGGTCCTTTAATAGCCTTAAAAAAAATAAAAAAAAAAAAAAAGGTTCTGCATACCGATAACTAGTTGAACAGAGTTGCTAACTTTTTATGCCTTTAGTCATTTAGATGATATACACTCAGCAACAAACAATAAAATTTAGATGATATATACTGTATGCAGCAACTCCTTGATGCCAGAAATATGGCAGTGAACAAAACAGAAAAAAATCTCCGTCCTCATGGGGCATACATTCTAGTTGGAGGAAAGAGATATTACATAAAATAACAAAGTTCACAGCATTTTAGAAATTGGAAGTAGAGTGAAGGAAAGTTAAAAAGTTAAAAGGGAAAAGAGTGGAGGGCAAATGATTGCATTTTAAATAGGGTACATATGGGAGGGCCTGGGTGGCTGAGTCAGTTGGTGTCCAACTCTTGGTTTTGGTTCAGGTCATGATCTCGGGGTCCTGAGATGGAGCTCAGCCCAAAGTCTGCTTATCCCTCTCCCTTCCATTCACACTCTCCGCCTTTTCGCCCTCTTGTTCTATCAAATAAATAAATAAATAAACAAAAGGGTACATATGGTAGACAGTACTACGAAGGTGAAATTTGAGCTCAAGTTTATGTAACTAATTGGCATGCTAGAGTTTTTTGAGGATGGTTATTCATTATCATACTTGTCTTACCAACTTGATTTACAAAATGACTAAGAAGTGGATTACTTTAAATAAGGTATTTGGAGGAAAAATAGTTTCTTCGAAATATGGTACAGACACAAGTGGATATCCACCAGCCAAAAAATGAACCTGGACTCTCATGCCACTACATAGACAAAAAATAACTCAAAATGGATCAGTGACCCAAATATAAGAGCTTAAACTATAAAACTATTAGAACAAAACAGAGTCATAAATCTTCATGACCTCAGCTTTGGCAATGGATTCTTATGTTTTTGATAACAAAAGCAATGAAGAATAACAAAAAAGAAAAGAGATGGCACTTTATTGAATTAAAAACTTGCGTGCATTAAAGGACATCATCAACAATGTGAAAAGGCAATTTAAAGAATGGAAGAAAATATCTGTTGGGGATTTAAAATCCTAAATATACAACAAACTCTTACGACCCAACAACAACAAAAAAAGACAACCCAACTGAAAAATGAGCAAAGGACTAGAATATACATTCCTCCAAAAAAGATACACAGATGGCCAATAAGCGCATAAAAAGCTGTTCATCACTGTTCATTAAAGAAATTCAAATCAAAACTACAAAGATAGAGCTCTTCACACCTACCATGATAACTTTAAGCAAAATAATGGAAAATAACAAGTACTAGCAAAGACTGGATATATAAGAACAACTGTATACTCTGAGAATGTTAAATGGTGCAGCCAATATGAAAAGGAGTTCCTCGAAAAGTTAAGTACATAATTACCATAAGACCTAGCAATTTCTGGCTTAGGTATATATCCAAGAGAAATGAAAACATATGTCCATAAACGTGGTAATACAGCAATGCTTATAATAACCAAAAGGTGGAAACAACATGAATGTCCACAAACAGAAGACTGGATAAACAAATTACGGTGTATACATCCAATGGATTATTATTCAGCCATTAAAAAGAACTAAGTATTGATGCATGCTACAGCTTGGATGAATTTCAAAAATACTATGCAAAGTGAAAGAAGTCAAACACAAAAGGTAACATACTGTATAGTTCTTTTTATATGGTATATCCAGAATAGGCCAATCCACTGAGACAGAAAGCAGATTAGAAGTCACCAGGTGATGTGGAGGGGAGAATTGGGAGTGACTGGTAGTCACTTAACGAGATGATGAAAAGGTTTTAAAATTAGAGAGAGCTGGTAGTTACACAATATTATGAATACATTAAGTATCACTAAACTGAATACTTTAAAATGGTTAATTGCATGTTATATGAATTTTTCTTTAACAAAAAAGGTTTTAGTAATTCAAAAATTTTTTTCATCAAATTTTCAGGATCACATGCTAGTATTTTATATTCAAATGCCAGTTGTGTATTCATTTCAGCCTTTAATCTCTTTGTAACATTTTAATCTTTTTTAAAAAATATAGCTTTATTGAGATATAGCCCCCATGTAATAGAATTCACACATTTTGTGTATATATTTTGGTGAGTTTTGGTAAACAGATGTCATTTAGCAACCACCACCATAATTAAATTTTAAAAGCATTCAACATCCCAGAAAGTTTCCTTAAGTCTGTTTATACCCACTCTCCATCCCCACATATTTTCTTCTCTAGGCATTTCTGGGCAATTCTTTCTAGAATTATAATAACAGATATTTTGTATGAATGGAATCACATATTATATAGTTTTGTATATCTGAGGTTTGTTTGGTTTTATTTTCAAGTACTCAACTTGGGCTCAAACTTAGAACTTTGAGACCAATAGTCATCTGGTCTACCTACTCAGCCAGTCAGGTGCCCTAACTGGCTTCTTTTACTTTGTAAGATGTGTCTGAGGTTCATGTATACTTTTTTATGTATAAGTTAATTATTTGTTCCTTTACATTCCTGAATAATTAATAATTTAGAATATTAAGTGTATCCATTTACATTTTGAGGTTACTGGACTGTTTCCATTTTTCAGTTATTATGAACACTTACAAGACTCTTGTATGCTGTATGGACGTAAGTTTCCATAGCCCGTTGGTAGGTACTGAAATTTGCTTATTTTCACATTTAACTTTTTAAGAAACTGCCAAATTTTTCCAAAGTGGCCGAGCTATTTTTCAAGCTTCACCAATATGAGGGGCCCAGCTCCTCTACATTCTGGCCAACACTTAGTATTGTGAATCTTTTTAATTACAGTCATTCTGGTGGGTATACAGTGATAACTTTTTGTGGCTTTAATTAGCATTCCCCAAACAACTAATGATGTTAAGCATCTTCTTACATGTTTATTAACCTTTGCATATCTTCTTCTGTGAAGTGTCTGTCTGAACTTTTTGCCCATTTTTAATGGATATTTGTTTCATTACTGAGTTTTAAGAGCTCTTTAAATGTCCCAGATACAAGTCCTTTGTAGATACACGTTTCGCAAATACTTTCTCCCAATCTGTTATTTGCCTTTTGAGTGATTTAACATTATGTATTTTTAAAAGATTTTACTTATTTGACAGAGAGAGAGAGAGAGAGAGCACAAGCAGGCAGAGGGAGAAGCAGGCTCCCCACTGAGTAGGAAGCCAGATGCAGGACTTGATCCTAGGACCCTGAGAGGGTGACCTGAGCCGAAGGCAGACACTTAACCAATTGAGCCCAAACACCTTTTTTTAAGTGGAGCCTATGGGTGGCTTGAATTCATAACCCTGAGATCAAGACCTGAGCTGAGATCAACAGTCTGATGTTTAACCAACTGAGCCACCCAGGTGCCCGTGATGAGCAAAATTTTTAATTCTAATGATGTCCAATCTGTCATCTTTTTCTTTTATAGACTGAACTTTATGTGTTCTAAGAAATCTTTAGTTAACCCAAGTCCACAAAGATTTTTCTCCTGTTTCGTTTTAGAATTTTTGATATTATTTAATTCTTTTATTTAAAGATTATGATCCACTTAGAATTAATTTCTGAGTGTACAGTATGACATAAGGGTAAAATGTCACATTTTTTTCTTTATATATATTCATTATTTTGTTACCTTTTATTTAAAAGACTATCCCTTCCCCATTGAATTATCATGGTAACTTTGTCAAAAATCAATAGACCATGTAATAGAGCTTACCTTTGGATTCTTAATTCTGTTCTGTTTTCTACTTACTATCCCCTCACAAGTTTTGGTCATACTCTCCCATTTCTTTACATGTCCAGCAATCTGATTAAAAACTAAGCATTGTGTATCATACATTATAGTGACCTTGTATTTCATTCTGTCCTTCTGGAACTTGCTATTTTTACTGTTTTAATATATAATGAACTTGCCTAGACTCAAAATGAAAAATCTGTTTCTCCGTAGAGAGCTGAGATTTTGCTCAGGTTTTTTTCACCCGCTTTGCCTTAATCTCTGGGGAATCTCCCTTGTGTCTGCACAGCTTTCTGATCAGCCAGTGATTTCAACAGCGGTTATACACTGACAACTCAAGACAATGAAGCTTCCCCTCTCTATTGCCCAACCTGTGTAAGGGTTAAAAATTCTTTCAAATTTGCAGGAAATCAGTAAGTCTCCCCAGGCTTTCAATTTTGCTTGTGCTCCCTGGGGAGCGCCATGTTGTTCAGCAGCCAGTCATGAATGCATGCGGAGCATATTATCTCAGCTTTTCCATAGCTCTCTCGTTTCCAAAAGCTCCCCCTTAAGTTTCTTGCTGCTCTCCTAAGCTCCCAAACCAAATCAGCTTCTAACTGGTAAACCTGTGGGTTTTTTTTCACACCAGCTAGGCTGGGCAGAGAGGGGGAAGGGGTATGTGTTGGGGGGGATAGGAATCCCCTCAAGCAAGGAGCATCTTCTCCAACGCAGGAACAGTTTTTCCGAAGTAAACATTTTCAAATTCTTTGCTGTCTTTGGTCATTCTTGAAACCGCTGCATTTAATAATTTTTTTTCCAGTTTTATACCATTCCTTTTTTTGTGAAGTGAGACTCACCCAACCAACCAGTCAGGCAGGTACTCATTAGTGGAAGTAGCATCTTAACCATATTTTAAGCACTTATGAATATATTATCATTATCTCATTTATCATTACATGAAATCAAACAAGTTGCTGCAAAAATTAGTCAACTAGAGCAGGAAAAAAATTCTTGTTTGCAAACATTCAATTTCAGATCCAATCTCTACAGGGTTGGTAGAACAGTAAAAGATAATTAAGGTGGCCATGATCTGCTAACTCCACTAAGGTCTTTAAAATATGTATTACTTACCTGGAAAAATTTAATTTTTTTGTTTTTCAGACAAAAGAGTAGATTCAATTTAGACTCGGACCACCTAGGGGTGATGGGTGGAGAAGGCATCACTAAGTACAGAGCATCTGTCTTCAAATGCAGAGAGTTCGGTTGGATTTTAAGAAAATTACCTTGAAGGCTGCTAAACAATGAAGGCTCAGTAAGGTCATGACAACTGCCAGAAGGATGGTGGCTAAGTTCCGCACGTCCCATATGGTCTCTACCAGAGGAATACTGCCGACCTGCCAGTCATAGCACAGGGTAACGGGTGCAAGCAGAAGCCACACGTTGAAGGCCAAGAGGTAGGAATAGGTAAGGAACCTATGAAGAGAAGAAGAATCACTGAAACACAACTCAAGGTCCAGGATACCTCACAAACATTTGTTTATTACCATGGTTTAATTAAATAGCATTGTACACTGTCAGTGTTATTGAAAAAGACAAGGTAAGATGGAAAGCCACCCATTTATTTTGTTGTTAAATAGATCATTCTGGAATATATTTAACAGTTATAGGCACTGTGGCAGGTGCTTGCCTTTCAATGGTGAACAAGAAAAGACAGAGTTTCCATGACCTATATTAAAAAATTATCATACAGATAAATACATTACATCCTGAGATAAATGCCAAGAAAGAAAAGCTTGATGAAAATAGACAGAAATGCTGTTTTGCTAGGTACGATTCCCCGGGTAAGAGACAGACCTTTAAACTGTGCTTTATTCATAGTGCCCAGAAAACTGCCATAGACAGTAAAATATTTCAACGTGTTTATAGCAGATTGATCATACTGAATTATTAAAAAAAAATTAGAGCATCTGTGGTAGGGAAATGAAGTCTCTTAGTCACAAGTAAATGGGCTACCCTTCAAGAGAATTAGGACAGCTATCATCCTATAAGGAGAGCAGAGACCTAGGGAAGGGAGATAATGAACGCAGGTGATGCTCCTGTTTCCTGGCTCTGTTTAGCCACCAAGGGAAGGTGAAAGGCATTCCAACGGACCCTGTTTCCTTCAGGGCAGAGGAAACTGAATTTATCTAAATGCGTTCAGTTCAGACAAAATCATTAAGTAGTGGTCTAGACCCTTGAGAATAGCAGAACTCTCAGCACATAACAAACTTCACCCAAACCTGTGCACTAGGAGACACTAGCATGGCTTCTAGCAGTGTTAGGCGCAACCCTAGGATGACCCCAGTCCCTATTAGAATCCTTGCCTCGGGGGTGCCTTGGGGGCTCAGTGGGTTTTAAAGCCTCTGCCTTCAGCTCAGATCATGATCGCAGGGTCCTGGAATCGAGTCCCACATTGGGCTCTCTGCTTAGTAGGGAGCCTGCTTCCCGCTCTCTGTCTACTTGTGATCTCTGTCTGTCAAATAAATAAATAAAATTAAAAAAAAAAAAAAAAAAAAGAATCCTTGCCTGGGAAAGTGCAATGCTGCCAGGAGAACTGACTGTTGGTTCTAGCCAGTGCCGGACAAAGGGCCTCTGACTTCCCTATCCTACAGCATTTTTTATAAAGGGCAGACAACTGTGAACAGGAATCTCCCATGACTTACAAATCTTTCTCAAGGACCTGAGAGCCATTTCTTTAAAAATGCACTCATCAAGAAGGACAGGGCCTCTCTCCCAGTGCTACCCCCACTCTCCCTTTAAAATGCCCAACCATTTCTGCGCAAATCAGAACGGCGCTCAGCTCTCTCCCCTGCTGCCAGTAGCTACTGAATGAAATCTATTTTCACTGTTTCAACGGATGTCCAGCTGTGTTTCTGTTTGACACCCTATATGGGATTAAATAGAATAATTAGATAAATTCCTTGTCCTCAAAAAAATGCATAACCCAATATTGAAAACAAGATATACAAAATTAAAGAAGCAGAATGAGATGAGTGCCATAATAGAACTGAGTAGGAAGGAAAGTTTAGCAGTTGGCAGATTCTTAGGGAGGGATTCTTAGATTGGCAAAGGGAGTAAATCAAATCATTTCTAAGTTAGCTTCTAATATTTTCCCTTGAATTTCTCCCAACAAGTAGCTATTGGTTGGGGACACCCTTCCTAGGCCTTCCCAACTGATCTTTCCTTTTCTCCTTTCTCTCCAAGGTTGGCAGTCACATATCACCAGTGACAGCCAGGTGAGACTTAGGGATGGGGATTACTTAGTATCCTGTCTCTTAAACCCCAACAGAGAAATGGGTTGAAGTAATAGGGATATTTCTTCTTCTTCTTTTTTCAAAAGATTTATTTATTATTTATTTGATAGAGAAACAGAAAACAAGTGAGAAGGGCAGAGTGAGAGGAAGAGAGAATCTCAAGCAGACTCCGAGCTGAGCATGGAGCCTGATGTGGGGCTTGATGTCATGACCCTGAGATTATGATCTGAGCCGAAACCAAGAGTTGGACACTTAACTGACTGAGCCACCAAGGCACCCCAGGAGTGGGAATACTTCAGTGGTGTTTTGCAACTCTTTTCGTCTCTGTTGGTACATTTAATACAATGTTAATGTATAAATTGTAGGATACACAGTGAAAGCTTAATGAAGTCCAAGATTTATTATTTAACAAAAATCAAAACCAAAACACTGCCTCATTCCTTTTAGCCTTGGGACTGAGAAATTGTCTCATGAGAGAATGCCAACTCCATGGGAAGACAACTGGGACACTGTAGGCTTTGTTCTTTCACAGAGCTTCTCAGCTGACGTGATCTGCTTATTAGCTCAGGGAAGATGCTCTGTGACTTGACTTTATGGAAGGTGGAATCATCAAAAAGAAAAATCACAATGTCATTCAGTTACTCTCCAGGTCTTAAAAATTACTTTTTAAAAATGGTATCTCTCCTTCTTGATAAACTAGTTACCAGCAATGATTATAAATGGCTGCTAAAATTATTAAGTGAAAGCTAATAGGGTACTTCACAATGGATGGATCAAGCTAAATCAGATGCCTAGATCTGACTAACCAATTTTAACATCACAGAAAGGGAGACTAATAGCCAGATGTCCTCCTGCTGGAGAGAGACGTCACCACCTATGAAGTAGTCTTGTTCCCCGAAAAAAAAAGAAAGAAAATCAAACTTGAATCTCATCAAGCCCTTTATCACCAGTTTACATCAAATACAGAAAAACCCAGAACATGCTACAAGACACCACAGGAATGCAATGTGACAAATCCAGAATGTTGCCATTCCACAGAACAAATGATGTCTGGTTGTTCCATAAAAACACTGTAAGAGGGGTAACAGGGGCAGGGGGGCAGGAGAGAAGAAGAGGGCACCTGTAAGTCAGATGAGACCTAAGAGACATATTAAAGTGCAGATATTGTTTAGGTGCTAATTCAAACAATCCATTATGAAAAATCACCACTTATGAGCAGGAAAAATTGAAACATTGATTGGATATAGGATCCTGGAGAATCATTGCTAATTTTTAAAGTGTGATAATGGTATTGTGGTTATACTTTTTAAGGAACTTTATCTTTCAGAAGCATACTAAAATATATGTATATGAAATGTTAATCTGAGATTTATTTTAGAATGATGGACTGGGAGTAAGGGTGCACAAGTGGGTAGGGGTATGCACGAAACAAAATCGGTCATGAGCTACGATTGTTGAAACTGGGTAATGGGTCTGTAGAGGTTCTTTATGCCATCTGCTCTACTTCTGTATGTATTTATTATCCATAATAAAAACTATTTTTTCTTAACTAGGCAACAGAAATACCTCCTTATGTCTAAAGGCAGCTTGAGGATGGAATAGCTGCAAGTGCTAATGTGGATTCTTTTTTTTTTTTAAATGCAGGGTTAAAACTCAACACCCTGAGATGAAGGTCTGAGCTGAGATCAAGATTGGGATGCTTAACCAACTGGGCCACCTAGGCACCCCACTAATGTGGAAATTTTAATTGCTAAGTTCACATTTGGGCCTTGCCCTGCAAGTAGTCCTCCATTTCTTGTATTTTTTTTTTAATTTATGTAAGTGATTTTCACACCCAACATGGGGCTCAAACTCACGACCCAGAGATCAAGAGTTGCTTGCTCTTCCAACCGAGTCAGCCAGCACCCTAGTTTCTTATATTTTCTTTCTTTTTCTTTTTCTTTTTTTTTTTAAGATTTTATTTATTTATTTGGCAGAGAGAGCGAGCATGCACACAAGCAGGGGGAACAACAGGCAGAAGAAGAAGCAGGCTCCCCGCCAAGCAGGGAGCCTAATGTGGGACTCGATACCAGGACGCTGGGATCATGACCTGAGCTAAAGGCAGCCACTTAACCAACTGGGCCACCGAGGCACCCCATAGTTTCTTATATTTTCTAGACTTGCAATATTGCATTGGCAAAAAGAAAAAAAAAATAATATTTTTTCAGTTACATCTCAGTGTAGTTATTTAGATTTAAAAAAAAAAAAGTTCATTATGACTTTTTAAACAGGCTATAACCCAAATATATTAAAACACTAAAGTAAACCACAGAACTAAAAGCAACTTACCTTCCTATAACACTAGGAAAGTCAACATTAACTTACCCCCACCCCTGGCTTTTTTTTTTTTTTTTTGAAGATTTTATTTATTTATTTGACAGACCGAGATCACAAGTAGGCAGTGAGGCAGGCAGAGAGAGAGAGAGGAGGAAGCAGGCTCCCTGATGAGCAGAGAGCCCGATTCAGAGCTCGATCCCAGGACCCTGGGATCATGACCTGAGCTGAAGGCAGAGGCTTAACCCATTGACGACCCAGGCGCCCCTAACTTACCCCTTTTAAGACATATGTATTGTCTCCAGAAACTCAAGAGACATCACCTACCTTAGTGCATATGAATTCAGATCAATGTTGCTACTAAACTCTTTCAAAAGTATTTGAAATACTGAAACAGCACTGGAAAATTTCTGAAAATTTAAGCATTAAGAAGCCACTTGGAATCACACCAAAAGCTAATTACATTTTAGGGGACTAGTTGAGCTAGCTGTAATCAGCAACTCAAGGCTTTCTATTAACTCATTGGCTATGAATTACATTTTAAACTAATCATCTTGTTTATTTCTGCTAAAATTTCAAAAATGCCTATCTCTGCCCTGCTGAGTTCTCTTTTTCGAAGCAGGAGGAAAACCAAAATGAATTATTTACCAATTTTCTGCCATGAATTTCTGCTAACAGGACGAAAGCCACTAGGATCTCTTGCCCACAAAATGAAAAGGGAAAACACAGGAATTCAGCTTGAACAATTCAATCATGAAGTTGCATTTACAGGCCGGTGACTATGGGAGATGGAACTGGCGGCTTTCAGGGGGCTGGCGGGCATCTAATGGCACCTGCGCAAACTGGGTACCTCTTAAAATCTAAATCTTCATTTTTATCAAGAAAAAAATGAGTGTTGTAAGGGCAAACATATACATAGATTCTGTTTCTTGCCTTAGAAAAAAACAGTTTCGGCTAAGAAATAACATGAGCCTAACCTATTTCCTTATCCTAGGAAGATGCCTAGGAGAGGTATATAGGAAAAAATCATGCATTGCAAGCAGAAATATACAGCTCTTCCTTATTTTATATAAAAATGTTATTGCTCAAAGGATCCTTCTTTCTCATTCCCCAAAAAGTCCTTCATTGTTTCGTAAATACAGGACACCTATTATATACGCACAGTCCTCTTGGGAGCAGCATTGGCTAACACAGTCGATAGACTGGCCATGGTACAAACCACCTTTACCACCACTGTGGAGCACCCCCACTGCCCTGACTCTGCCTCTAGCTTCTGGGTTTTGGTGATCTGTCCTACCCATCCCTACACTGTCCCCTCTTTTCTGCACTTGAATTACCATTGATGCTTCAAAAAGGTCTCCGCAGTCTCACTGTGCCCTGGCAATAATGACAGGACTTTTTCAGGCATAACCTGCTTATTATCATTGTTAGCATCTTCTCCTACCTCCTATCATCTTCTCCAGAACTAGCCACAGAAAGCTGCCTCTTTCACTACCCTTCTCCAGAGACAGAACATCCTCCCTGGAATTCAAGAGATGTTGAGTGATTACTCTATGTACTTTTCTAGGTGGACGGGTAGTATCTGATCTCCTGTTCTTCAAAGGGCATTTTCACAGCTTTGATGGTAAGAACGCATACACACATGACACGGTTGAGTAACTGTGAAATATAAAGATCAAATTTCAATGGAGTTCTAAGAAATGAGAGATTAGTGAAAAATGGACGATTCGGGGATGATGTCCTAGAATCTGCAGAATTTAAATGATGGAGATGGAAGATGGACAGAGCCCCCAAATGGCTTCAAACTGTACATGAACAGGACACTTTTTTTTTTTAAGATTTTATTTATTTATTTGACAGAGAGGTCATAAGTAGGCAGAGAGGCAGGCAGAGAGAGAGAGGGTAAGCAGGCTCCCCCCGCTGAGCAGAGAACCCGATGTGGCCCTGTGATCCCTGAGATCACAACCCAAGCTGAAGGCAGAGGCCCAACACACTGAGTGCCACCCAGGCACCGCAGGACACTTTTTGAGGAAAGTTAACAATACGGGTCTTATTAGAGTACAGAATTAAAAATGTGTAATATAAAATTTTTAAAATGACTCCTGCTAAAATGTCCAAAAGGAAAAATATCATGACAGTGTTGGGCAAGGATGTGGAGAAACGGGAACTATGAAACACTACGTAAACTGATGAAGCCCCTTTGGAGAATGGTGGGCAGCTTCAAGACAGCACATTAAATGCACACATGATCTAGCAAGTCTACTCCAGAGTTTATATCCAACAGCACTGCACAGAGATGTTTCCCAAAAGACATTCACAACATTGTTCACAACTCTTAAAGGTCCGAAATTGGAGAAAACCAGATGTCCATCTACAATAAAAGGACACATACGTTGTAATATACCCATTCAAAGGAAATCTATTTGGCAATAAGAATGAATGCAACTGAGGCGCCTGGGTGACTCAGTCTGTTAAGTGTCTGCCTTCGGCTCAGGTCATGGTCCCAGGGTCCTGGGACCGAGACCACATTGGGCTCGCCCTTAGTGGGAAGCCTGTTTCTCCCTCTCCCACTCCCCCTGCTTGTGTTCCCTCTCTGTCTCTCTGTCAAATAAATAAATAAAAATAAAATCTTAAAAAAAAAAAAAGAATGAATACAACAACATGGGTGAACATCATCACAGTATTAGAGAACAGAAACAGAAGACACACAAGAAAAGGAAATCATGGAAAACCATCTATAGACAAGGACAGGGTGATTGGAAGCAGGACCTGACCCCCAGGACACAGCGCTGGGGCAGAAAGCCATAAGGCAACCTCAGCTAAATGGACTGTATAGATGGCAGTCTGTCACCTTCATCCCCTTGCTCCTCCATAACAGAGTAGAAGGCACCAGGACCTTCCAGGCTTTCCAGGACCGAGGTCCAGAAGTACCACCGAACACCTGCTGCTTCAGCACCTTGGAACAGAGATGGCAAGACCATTTCTAAACACTTAGTGAAACTGGAAAAGACATCTAAATGACTCTTGCCAGCTTCTCACTGCATTTATTTTAAAGTTCTGGTGGATTATAAGAACCAATGGTCTAACCAAACCAGGTCAATTAAAGGTAGGGCTATTATGGGGTGACTGGGGGGCTCAGTCAGTTAAGCATCTGGGTCTTGATTTCAGCTCAGGTCACAATCTCAGGGTGGTGAGACTGAGCACCCTGTTGTGCTTCACACGAGCCTGGAGCCTGCCTGAGAATTCTCTCTCCCTCTCCCTCCACACCTCCCGCACTGCACGTGCATGCTCACTTTCTCTGTCAAATAAATAAATAAATAAATAAATAAATAAATAAATGGGAAAAAAAAGGTAGGGCTATTTTTAAAATTCCCATAAGAATCTAAATTCTTATTAAGAATTCTTATATTCTCGGGGCACCTGGGTGGCTCAGTGGGTTAAAGCCTCTGCCTTTGGCTCAGGTCATGATCCCAGGGTCCTGGGATCGAGCCCCACATCGGGCTCTCTGCTCAGCAGGGAGCCTGTTTCCTTCTCTCTCTCTGCCTGCCTCTCTGCCTACTAGTGATCTCTGTCTGTCCAATAAGTAAATAAAGTCTTTAAAATATGTATATATACATCGCCAAAGGCAAGGGAAGCAAGGGCAAAAATGAACTATTGGGATTTCATCAAGATCAAAAGCTTTTGCACAGCAAAGGAAACAGTTAACAAAACCAAAAAACAACTGACAGAATGGGAGAAGATATTTGCAAACGACATATCAGATAAAGGGCTAGTGTCCAAAATCTATAAAGAACTTAGCAAACTCAACACCCAAAGAACAAATAATCCAATCAAGAAATGGGCAGAAGACATGAACAGACATTTCTGCAAAGAAGACATCCAGATGGCCAACAGACACATGAAAAAGTGCTCCATAAGTGACTCTTAATCTCACAAAACAAACTGAGAGTTGATGGGGGGAGGGGTGCTGGGAGAGGGGGGGTGGGGTTATGGACATTGGGGAGGCTATGTGCTATGGTGAGTGTGGTGAAGTGTGTAAACCTGGCGATTCACACACCTGTACTCCTGGGGATAAAAATATATTATATGTTTATAAAAAAAAAAAAAGGGTCACTTATGGTTTTTCTCCCTCCCAATCCCATCTTGTTTCATTTACTCTTCTCCTACCCCCTTAACCCCCCCATGTTGCATCTCCACTTCCTCATATCAGGGAGATCATATGATAGTTGTGTTTCTCCGACTGACTTATTTCACTAAGCATGATACCCTCCAGTTCCATCCATGTCGTCGCTGCCCTGTTCCTTCCTGTATTCCATTTCATGGGCTTCTTGGGCATCTGTTTGAGATTGAGACTGGAGCATGGCCCCCACCTCTCCTTTTCTCTTGTCCGTACACACTTGTCACTACAGTCTTCCCGGCTGTCTCTCACGTATCCAGTCCCTGAGAGCAGCACCTGTCAGCTCGCCTCACCTTCTGGAACCAACTCTCACAGGCTGCTGAACTCCAGCCCCGGTCGACCCTTCCAGTCCCATCCTTTGACAAACCCTGCCTGTCACAGCCTGCTGCTAGGCCAGGCTGGGTCCCTCTCTGTGCTCCCACAGACTCACCCAGGCATACACACTGCCCTGTTCCTGGGTGTTTTCGTGTATCTGCTGCCCCTTGAAAGCGGAAGCTCCTAGGGGCAGGGCTGTGTCTTGCGGATAGTTATTTCCCCAGCACCTCGTTCTTTAAATGGATGGATTTGGTGGGTTTTAAGAAATTAACCTGGTATCAGGGCGCCTGGGTGGTTCAGTGGGTTAAGCCTCTGCCTTCAGCTCAGATCATGATCTCAGGGTCCTGGGATCAAGCCCTGCATTGGGCTCTCTGCTCAGTGGGGAGCCTGCTTCCCTCCCTCTCTCTGCTTGCCTGTCTGCCTGCTTGTGATCTCTCTGTCAAATAAGTAAATAAAATCTTTAAAAAAAAAAAAAAGAAAGAAAGAAAAGAAATTAACCTGGTATTAAAACAATACCTAAAAATCTGAAAATATTTCCATTTTATACTTTCATTTTTGGCCTGAGGCAAACACATAGCTTTATATGGGCCTACAAGAGATACCTGCTGACTTTCCAGCTGTCCAGCCAGGTAGCTGAAGGGTGCAGACTGAAGATTCTAATTTTTGGGTGGCCCCCTCAGCACCTAGCATGGGCTAGCCCATGCACAGCATCAAAGAGTGAGGAGTGTCTGAGGAAAGACGCCTCCCCTCAATGTCATAGAAGCATCATTAAAAAGCTATGCCAGCCTTACATTTTCTTATTTTATATTAAACTACAATAAATACAGTGTAAATGAGAACTCTTATTAGCATGGATAAATAAAAAAGTGAATCTGAAACATCATTAGGTCTCTCTGACCTTTTTAATGTGCCATTAATACAGTTATTCTATTAGCAGAGACAGCCTCACTAGAGTAGAAAAAAAGAATTTCAACATGCAAGACTTTCAGCAACAGCTTCTCACCCATATAATCTCTTAAAAAAAAAAAGTAAATAACATGTTCTGCAAAAGAAATGCTTGGTTCATTTCTTATCTAAGGTCTGTTTCTTTCCGTAAAGCATTTAACAACGTCTTTATTTCTCTCACGGAGCACACGTTTGGCTTCCACTGAGCAAACAAGTACTAACTCCTCACTATGCATCATCAAAGATTCCAGATTTCCACAGAAGAATCCTATTGGTATACTAATGAACCACATCCAATACCATTAAAAATCCCTTAAACATGTACAGCATTTTCTAGTACACCAAGTATCAGCACAGAAGGATTAGCTGATCCTCACACAATCTCTACGAAGTGGGTATCAGCTTCGTTGTTGCAGTTAGGGAACAGCCTTATGGAGGCTGTGACTCACTCAGTGTCCCACAGCAAACAAGACACTGTTTGCGGGCTCCACGTGGAATCTGCCACCCAATCGTGCAGTCTCCCATTCTCACATCTTTATTGATGTAGAGAGGAAAGACAATGGATTGAATATTGGTTCTTCATGGAAAAGCCCCTGTCTGAGACCCTGACTTATTTCTTGAACAGGAAAGCCCAGATGAATTTCAGCTTTTCTATTAAACTGAAACAAACAAACAAAACACTAGCTTTCAGTTAAAACAGGGCTGACAAAAACTTAAAGCCAGCGTGTGATCCCCTCCACAGAATACTCAACAGATGACTTACACTGATTCACATGCTTGTTAGAGCACTGCACAGCAGGAAATAGAATCCTTAAATAAAAACCTTGGGCTTGGCATTGTATTCGTTATGAAAAGTGAACTCTGTCTTGATGTTCCAGTGTTAGGCAAAAAGAAGAAAATCATTTCTTTAATTCTTTTAATTTTTGTAGGCTTAAAGGCTTATATAGTTTTCTTCAAGAAGTAAAGTATCGAGGGGCACCTGGGTGGCTCAGTGGGTTGGGCCTCTGCCTTTGGCTTAGATCATGATCTCAGGGTCCTGGGATCGAGCCCTGCGTCAGGCTCTCTGCTCGGTGGGGAGCCTGCTTCCCCTTCTCTCTGCCTGCCTCTCTGCCTACTTGTGATCTCTCTGTTAAATAAGTAAATAAAATATTTTAAATAAAAAAAAAAGAAGAAGAAGAAGAAGTAAAGTATCGATAAGTGACCCAGAGTGGCAATTTCCAACAACTGAGCCCAGGGCCAGAGGTAGCAAGTGTCACCTCGCTAAGGACCTCCTTAGTGTTAGGACTTCCTAACACAAGGTCCTGTTGGTTGCTAAAGCATGAAAGGAAGAGCTCCTTTTGCATAGCTCATTTGAAACACATGATGCATTTAAAAATAATAATTTAAATTTGAATTCAATTTGTTCAGTTTATTATGAAATAGTTCTTATGCTCGGGTCTCCAAGAGCTATAAATATTAGGAAGACATACTGCCCTGAGGCTGTCACAATCAAAATCTAAGGTTCTGTTTTTGCCTGTTTGAAACTACCAACTGAAAATGGAAAGAGAACAAAATCTTCCTTAGAAGGAAGATGCTGAGTTCTACATTCACCTTAGTATTTCTTATCTTGATATTTTCCTACAAAATAATACAAGCCTTAGCCTAGATTTCCAAACAGCAGAAACAGATCTACCCACTTAAGCAGATATATTCCACTTGCTTATCCAGGACCACATCTCATGAAAATACATGATGCTGGTAGGGGGCCTTTATATTTGTTCACTGAAAATCCCATTCTATTTATTTCCTGGACTTGAAAGACAACCATTTACAATATTATAAAGGCAATACTTCTTCCATCAAGTATACACAGCTTTACATCTGTCCCCTTCCAATCTGTCAGATGGAAACCCAATTACTCGGGAGCAGCCACAGAGAGGGGCCTTAATAGTGGATCATTGTGTTTTCTCTTCTGCAGGCTCCTGCCCTATGCAGAAGCCATAGTTAACTTGGGCTTTTGTTCTTATGTTGAATCCAAGATTTGCCAGACTGAATGTCAAAGGATCACATTTCTAAAGAGACTTAGATAGGGGCGCCTGGGTGGCTCAGTGGGTTAAGCCTCTGCCTTCCGCTCAGGTCATGATCTCAGGGTCCTGGGATTAAGCCCCACATTGGGCTCTCTGCTCAGCAGGGAGCCTGCTCCCCACCCCACCCCACCCCGCCGCCCCCTGCCGCTCTGCCTACTTGTGATCTCTTTCTCTCTCTGTCAAATAAATAAGATCTTTTTAAAAAAAAATAAATTAATTAATTAAGAGACTTAGATAAACAGGTGAGTAACTCCTGGGCTAAAGGACGATTCTGAGACAGAAAAAGGCACACAGAAACCTCTCCCATCACTTCTCAAGGGCAGTGCACCAAAACTGCTAGAGCAGAATCTCTGTGCACTGGACCCTAGAACTGATACTCAGGGTGATTCCCAAGTGCTTTAGAGACACAAGCAGGTCTGGCAACCCAGCTGGAGTAAAAAGCTCTAGCATTCCCCTTTCCACTCTCAAATCCAATCCCCAAATTTCCCACATGCAAAATTTTCAATCCCCAAGTTGCTGAAATCACTTCCCTGGTATCTTTTTACATTTACTTTTATTTTTTGTCCCTGTTTCAGTACATGTCTCTCTTTCAATTCTGGTAAAAAAACTTCTATCCTGGCCCTTGTTCCTACAGAAATTCCATATGGGATGAGAGGGATTGGAGGGATTTGGACATAAAGAGAACAAAATGTTCTTAAACTGTAAAATATCTTTTAAAAAGTAATTTAATAAAATCTAAATTTAGAACAATTACAAAGAAGAAAATAAAGACCCTCTTGTGAGTTACATAAACAACACTACAGCCACAGCTCTGTGGGCATTCAAAACTGCAAGAATTGTAAAAGACCCAAGAGGGAAGCAGGAGAGCCAAGCTGACAAAAAAACAGAGGAGGCAGACAGACAGCCCCACAGACAGAGTTCCCTTTGGTGCTCCTAGCTAAGTGCTTCACCACCTCACTAGAGAGAGACCTGAAAATCAATGCCAGAACCACAGTGCTCTATTTGTGTTTTCTTGTATATTTAAGCATGAAAGTTAATCAGATACCCCATAGCATAAATCCCATCATTCTCAAGGAAATATTTTGTTGCCTTTAGGAAGTTACAAGTAAGCAAAGCCTTATAGATATTTTGAAGACAGTAAAGTAAACAAGGCACTGGATTGGGAGGAAGCTGCAAGTGACAATGACCATCACATTTCTGGTGTTCCTAGAGGGGGATATCAGATGTGGACAACCCCCTCAGAAGGGCACCTCAATAAGGCTCACTCCTTTCCTCCAGAGGTGGGGGAAATAACCAGGACAACCATTCACTCATTCAACAATTTTCTCGAGATCTATTTTGCGCCAGGCTCTAAGCCGAAGCCTAGTAAGAGAATGAAGTAATGTCAGGAGCCACCAGGGCAGCTGCCGCTCACAGAGCTATGAGCAAAACTATGCAGTAGCCTAAGGCTGCTTTTAGAACACACTTCTGGCCAACTCTCTGAGACCTACTTCTGTGAAGTAGTCCCCTCTTTTGTCCTGATGTCACCCCAACCCCCTACCTGCTCCTCTGATGAACACTCACTGCAAAGCCACCAGGCTTAGGCTCCCTCTCCCTCCCAGGTCAAAACACCAGACCCTGCATGTCAAGAAAAGAGCAATCTTATTGTAACAGTTCATGGTGGAAATAACTAAGTATACAGCCTGTGAGTGGGTAGCAGTCACTACGAGTTGTATACCAGGGAAACCTTTCTGCAAGAGCTAGCACTTACCTGAGTCTTCATGAACGGGCTGTACTGAGCCTGAGAAAGAGATAGCATAGGTAAGTAGAATGCATGGGGTTTGTGAGGGTCCCAGGATTCTGAGGTGGTATGTGGTGGTGGTTCAGGAAACATGCTTGAGAAGGTTCTGACAAGATCTTCCAGAACCAACAATGGATAAAGAATGAAAGGAAGGGCATTATAGGACTGGAAAGCAACATGTAAGAAAAACTTGGAGGTAAACGACAGTGGTGCATTTAAGGAACTAAAGCAGGTTAGGACAGTTAATGTCTAAGCTTAGGGAGGAAGGGCAGAGGGGTATCAAGAGATGAGCCTAAAGAGAACCATCCTGGCCAAATTCCTTAGTCCTTATCCTAAAGGGTACAGGAAACCACTGACCTTTTAAATATTAAGCCAGTGAGGAATATCATCTGGAAATAGTGTGGAAGATGGATCTGAGGAGAGCAAAATGTGGGGAGAGAGACAAGTTAGGAGGATTTCAGTAATGCGCATGAGAGACCGTGAGGACCTTAATGAAAATGGTAGCAGCAGGGATGGATATTGTGACAAAATTCTAGCGACATTGAGATCAAAGGTATAGAACGTGACTGCTTAAAGGTGAGGGATGAAAGAAGGAAGTAGCCAATCATGATTACTAGGTTATCTGGCTGGGACTACTGGGCCCGTGGGAACTTGCTTGTCAAGAGAAAGCTGTGCAAACTACAGTATCTCCTCCATTCTTTAAAGTCTACTTATGCTATTCTTCTCAGGTCTTAAACAGAAAAAAGTTTATAATTCAATGTTATGCCATTCAACTGATTCACAGAATCTCAGTTAATTATGGATTGAAAAATTTATTGATCAGTCACATCAAATTCCTGGCTGCTATTACAATCTGAATGTTTAGGTTAAAATGTAAGAGTGAAAAATTAAGAGCCTTTATTACCAGTGTTTTCTGATAATGATGATTCTCTCATACTTTACTGGTTTGCCTTGTGATCTGACATGCTCAATGATCAAGTATAAGAATCAAATTCTAAGTGGCTTCTAAATTACAGTTAACATAAACTGTACCAAAGTACAATTTTAAAAAATATTAAAAATTTAATCCTTACATAAATACACAGTGAAAATAAAGGTTTTATAACCGTTTAATAAGGCAACCAGACACTTGACAAAGCCAGTTTAAAAGAAAATCTGAGTTAGGCAAAGCCTTCTTAGATATAAGCTCAAGCAACAACAATAAAATAAGTTGAATTTCATCAAATTTAAAAACACTTGTGCTCAAAAGGACACCATCAAGAAAGGGAAACAACAACCCACAGAAATATAGGAAATGTTTATAAATCGTGTTATCTTTTTTTTTTTTTAAGATTTTATTTATTTGACAGAGAGAGAGACAGAGAGAGAGGAAACACAAGCGGGGGCGGGGAGGGAGAAGCAGGCTTCCCACCCAGCAGGGAGCCAGATGTGAGACTTGATCTTAGGACCCTGGGATCATGACCTGAGTGGAAGGCAGACATTTAATGACTAAATCACCCAAGTGCCCTTAAATCATGTTTTCTGATAAACAGCTTGTATCTAGAATATATAGAGAACTATTACAACTCAATAATAAAAAGACTCAATAATAAAACAATAAAACCTCTTGATAATAAAAATAATTAAAAACTGGTCAAAGAATCTGAATAGACGTTTTTTCTGAAGAAGGTAAAGAAGTGGCCAATATGCAGATGAAAAGATGTTCAACACCATTAGCATTTAGAGAAATGCAAATCAAAACCAGTGAAATACCAATTCATAGCCACTCGTATGGCTGTAATTCAAATACCAGAAAGATTGTCCAAAAAGACAAGTGTTGGTGAGGATGTGGAGAAACTGGGCCCTCAAATACTGCTGCTGGCCGTGTGAAATGGTGCGGCTGCCCCAGGAAGTAGCCAGGCAGTTCCTCACAAAGTGAAACACAGTCAACATCTGACACTGGCCATCCCACCCCTAGGTACATGAGCAAGAGAAATGAAAACCTACAGTCACACAAAAACTATGAATGTTCATAGTTGGAGCAGACATCAACAGAGGAAAGGAAAAGTAGAAAGTGGTACAGCCACTTTTGGCGTATTACTGGGGAATGAGAAAAGAATGGAGTATGAATACAGGCTGCAACTGGGATGAATCCTGAGCACATTATGCTGAGTGAAAGAGGCCTGTCATAAAAGACCATACAGTATTTGAGTCCACTATCTGACATGTCCAGAATCGGTAACTCAACAGGGACAAAAAGTAGATCAATGGTTATCTAGAAGTGGAGGACTGAGGTAAAATGGGAGTAACTGCTAACAGATATAAGATCTCTTTTTGGGGAGATAAAAATGTTCTAAAATTCATTGTGATGATGGTTGCACAATTATGTAAGTATAGAGAAAACCATTGGATTGTATACGTTTAAGCAGGTAAACTGTACAATAGGAAAATTACATGTCTATAAAAACTATTATATAGATATATATAAATAGAATAAATATATATACAAATGTATACATATGTCAATATACTCAAATTAAATTTGAAAAACTGGGGTTACATAGTTCATGAAAAAATAGAAAGGAATGAGACTGGTAAATTAGACACAAATTTGTTCAATTTATTGCCTACAAGACAATAAAACTGTAACATTTGAAGTTTTATTTCCTACTATAGAGAATAAGAAATAATCACACCTATCCTCTTCTGTATGTTAAGTTCTAAGATGACAGAGTTGTAAAATATAATAGTATAGATACAAATAAGTCAAAGTTGTATTCTTCTAGGTTTGTTACATTAGAGTAAATGTCACACAGTCATTTGTTGTCTTATTCCCATGTCTTTGATAATTTTTCTTAACAAAGGATTTTCATGAGCAAACCACAATGATTTTGCAGCCCAGTGTTGGTAAATAGAAAATGACAGGGTATTTCTTCCTAGCTAACCACATGGAAACAATCTAAAAGTGAAGAAATCTCAGAACTAAAGCCCCAAGAAATCCCCTGAATGAAACAAAGGAAAACATGCCCAGGTAACTCTTAAAACTGTTAGGATTTTTTTATTTTTTATTTTTTAAAGATTTTATTTATTTATTTGACAGACAGAGATCATAAGCAGGCAGAGAGGCAGGCAGAGAGAGAGGGGGAAGCAGGCTCCCTGCTGAGCAGGGAGCCCGATGAGGGGCTCGATCCCAGGACCCTGGGACCATGACCTGAGCCAAAGGCAGAGGCTTTAACCCACTGAGCCACTCAGGCACCCCAGGTTTTTTTTAAACTACATATTAATAACTGTACTAACTATAGCAATATTTTATATTAACAACTATAATAACTATTGCAATATAGTAATAACTATAACAATTATTAAAGAAAGAGAGAGCTAGTTTGAAAATTCTCACCTGATAATAGAGGAAGTTATTACATCAACTTTAAATACTTGCAAGACAGAAGCAAAAATGGGAATTTATAAACCCAATAAAAGAGGTGGAGCATCAATGAGGCAGACTGACATAAGCTGGAAGACAAACCTGTGATTAGTAATGACAGGCTCATGGAGGCAGCCAAATCATAGCTAAATTGCATTGCTGATGAGAAGGAAAGAAAAACCAATAAAAATAGGAAACAGACCAAGGTAATCCAATTTAAGAATCATCAGCCTACTGGAGGTCAAATAATTATGCAAGCAGAGTAGAAATCTGACTTCAGAAAGAAATTAAAGACAATTTTCTGGATGCTCAATAGAGTCAATTATAATGCAGCTATCTTAGAGGTATATGAAAAGCCATTTATAGCAACTGTCATTGAAATGTCCCTGGGTATCCTCGTATTTTAAGCATGAAACACAGAAACAGAAAGATACGGGTTTTGAGGGATGTGGGGATGAGCAGGAAGCCCAATGTGGGCCTTGAACTCATGACCTTGAGATCATGACCTGAGCCACAAACAAGAGTTGGACAAGAGTTGGACAGAAACAAGAGTTGGACAGTTAACTGACTGCATCACCCAGGCACCCCAAGAAAAAAGCTATGTTTTTTAAAATTAATTAATTGGGGCCCCTGGGTGGTTCAGTCAATTAAGCGTTCGACTCTTGCTTTCCACTCAGGTCATGATCTCGGGGTCCTGAGATCAAGCCCCACATTGGGCTCAGTGCTCAGCCTGGAGTCTGCTTGTCTCTCTCCCTCTGCTCCTCCTCCTGCTCTCTCTCTCTTCCCCTACCACCCCATGAATAAATAAAATCTTAAAAATAAAAAAAAATAAAATAATTTATTTATTTGACAGAGAAAGAGGGAGAGAACACAAGCAGGGGGAGCAGCAGGCAGAGGGAGAGGGAGAAGAAGGCTCCTTGCTGAGCAAGGAGACAGATGCAGGGCTTAATCCCAGGACTCTGGGATGATGACCTAAGCCAAAGGCAGACACCTAACCAACTGAGCTACCCAGGTGCCACAGAAAGCTATGCTTTAAAAAAAGGGGGTGGGGTGGGGGTGGGGAATATAAACATGCTAGGATATTGTATTCTGTCACTTTATACTGATTAAATTACCTGAGAATAGTTACATAGATGGATTCACAGACAGAAAGTCCTACATGAAATGTGTTTCAGACCCCTCTGAAAAATGATCTATAAACCTTGGAAGTAAAAGGCAGAACTTTGCAAATGCCTGGTCTAAAGTACTAATTTTACACGAAAGAATTTTTTCTGCCACTAGCAGAGATAAAAATGCAACTGAAACCCCTAGCAGATAAGAGGGCAGTGAGTTAGAGACCAAAGGCACCTTGTCCAGATGCTAAGGACCACCACCAGGAAGGCACTTGTTTACTGATGACAAAGACACTAATTAAATCACTGGTTGGTGAGTTCAGAACAGTCTGTTCTGGAGGTGAATGTAGCTATTTAAGGAGCTACAGAACCTGAAACAATTTATCAATGAGCTAAAAATATCCAGACAAGGATCTAGTGAGAGTTACCTAGAAAGGACAAGTAGATTGCATCATCAACAAAAAACTGGGTTAGAGATGTCAAGATTAATCAAACAACAACATTTTGAAAAATATAAGGTATAAACGTTTTATAAGTGTCTAGACTACCTTGAAAAGGCTGGGTATCATATGATTTCTGAAGGCATAGTTAAGATTTTTTTTTTTTTTTTTTTGAGAGAGAGATCACAAGTAGGCAGAGAGGCAAGCAGAGAGAGGGGGGGAAGCAGGCTCCCTGCCGAGCAGAGAGCCGAATGCAGGGCTTGATCCCAGGACCCTGAGATCATGACATGAGCCCGAAGACAGAGGCTTAATGCACTGAGCCACCCAGGTTCCCCAAGATTCATTAACAGAAATATACATCAGCAGTAATGGAAACAATTGTGCCATGATATATTGGGCTAACCAAATTAGAAGTTATCTTTTTTGAAAGGGAAATTGCCTTTAAAAAAAGAAAGGGGAGAAAAGACTAGGAACAATAAAGAAAAACAGACAGGGCAAAGAAAACAGAAATGTAGCAGTTAAAACATATAAAATACATGGGTCAAATAAAGCAAAGATCACTGCCTGGCATAGAAACAAAATCCAACAATGTGTTGTCCCTAAGAGATATAAGTAAGCCCAAATAAAAATGGGCAGTAGGTCAAGGTTTAAGATTTACTGTATCTTTGCAAAAACAAAAAAGTGAAGGTTACTATTATAAAAATGATCTTAAGTGTGAAAAAGTATATACAAAAATATGAAAACTTAATACAGTGCATCTTAATATGTAAACATAATCGCAACATATATCCTTTTTTTTAAAAAAAGATTTTATTTATTTGAGAGAGAGAGAGACAGAACCAGAGCATGAGCAGGGGGAAAGGGACAGAGGGAGATGGAGAAGCAGATTGCCCACTGAGCAGGACACCCAATGCGGGGCTTGATCCTGGGACCCCGGGATCACGACCACAGCCGAAGGCAGACACTCAACTGACTGAGCCACCCAGATGGCCCACAACAATATATCCTGAAGAAAAGTTATAAAAATTATAAAATATAATTATATCTAAAAGCCTTAGCAGGACCCCACAGCAGACTGAACAGATAAGGAATTAAAAACCTCTCAATGAACCAGACCCAGTATCTCTAAATCTCCTAAGGACAAATAGTATGTATCTCTAATAGTAATAGCTATACCTTAGCAAAAACTACTATTCATTTCTGTTTTCCACTTTGAACCTCTCCACGTATTTTACAAATAGTTTTAATGCTCAATCAACCTCTAAATGCTTCTCTGTGCATCATTCTGTAACACTTGTCATTCAGGAGATACTTATTATTGATAATAAGTGCTCAATAAAGTACTTGTTGGATAAGCTAATAATACCAATAGGAGAACAACAGCAATAACCCTGGCAAAACAGCACCACCAGTTGAAAAGAATTCCAAATGTATGAATAGCAGTTTCTTTTCTCCCCATGCCCTAGACAGAATACAACCCTTCTTTCCTTAAAATGTGAAGGCAAACTGTCATTTAAGATCATTTAAAACGATTTAATAAACACCATGTTAAGCTAAAAAAAGGAAAAATTATGTTTACTGACCTCGTAAGAATGTAAGGCGAAAATGAAGCTGGATTATCCTGCTCTGAAAAGAGGGGCATAGATCCTCCCATAATCCACAGACGGAAGTACAAAATGACAATCACCTTCAAAGAAAAGAAGATTTGATAAGAAAATCATTGCTTATTGGGTGTCAAGCCCCACCTTTCTGGAGGACACTTGTGATACTTTATAAATGTTTTATTTTGTTTCACTATGAACATTTCTATAAAGTCCTAAGATTCAAGATGAGGAGGCAAGATGGAAACAGCTGGGAAGGGAGAAGAGTATAAATAATGAAGGTGTTGAGGGAGAGGCAAGCAAATTCTTAATTACAGCTGTCAGTAGCAAGCATTTACCAGCTGTTATCCACTGTGCTAAAGACTTTCCATCTCACCTGCGGCCTCACAGCAACCCCAGAGGTAGATGAGAAAGCTGAGGTTTAGAGGTAATTTATCCAGAATCCCATAGCTAATAAACTGCAAGATCCAGGAGGTGAATCCATGTCACTATCCAACCATGTTCTTAACCATTCCATTTACACAGCCCTGTGAAAGTTAATTTAGAGTATAATAAATAATACTGCCGTGTTCTGAATAAACACATTTGAAGTGTTCCAACCCTTGAATGCCCTGAAGCAGAACATTCATGAAGGGTTATTTCAACAAATCCCAGGAACATCTTTTGTGTCACCCACTAGAATTCTACGACTAAATGGTGCTATCCTGTTGCTAAGGTGAATAAGAAAACCAAAAGCAGAGACATTTCCGTGGGGATGAGTTTTGCTTATAAGGGTGTTTATCCACATAGGCCTTCCAGATGATTCTTACTTCAATAGGACAAAATTACATTGTTTTTTATTAAAGTTAGAGGGAAACATTTGCTTGAATAAAAAGCCAAAAGATTAATTTTGGAGGCAGTTAAAGCTGGATTGTCTTTTCCATGAATATCACTGACTTCCTTTATAAATACTTTAATATAAATAACCTCAAATCCAAAAACCTAAAATAAATGTAGGGTGTCAGCGAAAAGCATATCAACAGTAAACAATGCCTAGGCAGCAACTGAAAATCATCTTAATGTTCACACAATGTCCTGCTCAAACTGAATTAAATTCTTAAAGACATTATAATGGAAAATATCAATGATGAAAGTAATAGGAAAAGTATCCCCAAAGCATATAAATTCCCTAAAATACCATGTATTTGTATAGAGGGAAAAAACTGTGATAATTAAACAAAAGGAATAGGAAGATAAATAGAAGATAGGGTTTTAAGAATAAATTTTTAGAAGAACAAAATGATTATTAACTGACAACTTTCCCCATAGCAATGACGTCAAATTACTTGCATTCCCATACAGCTCTAAGAAAATAAGTCACTTCTGAAATCAGTGATGAATCATCCTAATTCTGTGCAAAGATAATGGGGAATACTTTAGAGAAATATTTTGTCCCTTTTGTTGAGACTGTCCAGTCAAGACTCTCTGCTGTCATTCGGATCTGCATACTCTTCTTCCATAAACATGTTTTAATGTCAAGAAAAAAAAATCATGTTAATTGGTAACATTACAATTCAAAGACTTTTCATAAGTTCCCCATTCAAGTTTATGGGGAACGGCAACAGCATAAGAGAATGGTCTCCTGAATCCAGCACTGTAAGAAAGTGATTAATGTGACAGTCACCAAAGATGGCAACCAAGAATTCCTGCCCCCCTTTGCATGTGCTTTCTGCTCTTCACATCAAGAAGGAAGCCAACTGCCCCTCCTCTTCAGTCTGAGCTAATCTTGTGACTTGCACTGACCAACAGAATGTGGTCAGTTCTGGGCCTACCCCGAGAGGTCCTGCAACTTTGGGTTCATGCTTTTAGAACCAGCTGCCATGTTGTAAGGAAGCCCTGGCTACCCTGCTAGAGTGAGGCCACAGGGAGAGACCCTAGGGAATGAGAAAGCACAGACAGACAGTCGAGCCCAAAGGACAGCTACAGGAAGCTGCTTGTGTAATCCCAGTCAAAAATCACAAGGAGCATTAGAACCACCTAGCTCGACGCTGCCCAACTAAAGCATTCAGGGCAAATACATGTGGTGGTTGTTTTAAGCCACTACATTTGGGGGTGGTTTGTTGTGCAGCAATACGTAACTGATACAGCTCGGTTTGTACCACTGAGACAACTCAGAATCAGCATCTTGAAAGGGACTCATAAAATAGTACAGTTGATACTGTCCGTGTCACTGAGTTCACGTACTCTGAGAAGGTTTTCATGCATACCTTCCAAAGCTTTGTAACATTGACAGCATGTAAACTCTTTGATCCTAAGATCGTGCTGTTAGCATCTATTGCTGATTCTATTAAATAATCTGGATCATGTCTCTGAGCCAAGTGAAAGTAAAATATTCCTTATCAGATATTTCAGAAGCATACATATACTTACATAACTTATGACCAAAGTGGCCCTTTTTAAGAATGGCCTCATGGTAAGCAGGAAATGCCTATTGCTCCTTGCTGTCAGATACCTGGAACAGGAGAGAAAAAAAGATCTTAAATAAGTGTTAGAGTCCCCTACACATAATGTTCTCCATTCACTGTGAATACGCTGTAGCTTGAAAAAAGGTCAAAAAGGATCAGAGCTAAGAGCATGGCTCCTGAATCCAGACCACTTGGATTTCAGTCTCCCAGCGGCTTACTGTCTGAAAGACCTGGGGCAAGTTTCTTAACTTCTTTGCCCGTCTATGTTTCTCACTTACAAAAAAAAAAAGGGGGGGGGGATAATAGTAGTACCTACTCCACAGAAACATTGTGGGGTAAAATGAAATAATATTTGGAGTAGGATCTAGCACTGTTAGCTGTGAATATTACTACCCCATCTATGCCAAATAACCCAGCAATTCTGGTAACTGTGTGGTTACACTGGTGGTCCAAGGGATCATCAGAAACAAGAGTTTACCTACTGCATTTAATTTGAGATACTATGTCTTTAATCTACAAAATACACAAATACCTTTTTAAAAAAGATTTATTTTAGAGAGGATGGGGGCAGAGGAAGAAAATCCCAAACAGACTCCCTGTTGAGCACAGAGCTCAAAATGGGGCTTGATCCCTTGACCCTGAGATCATGACCTGAGCTGAAATCAGAAGTCAGGCCACCCAGGTGCCCTATCTCGCAAGTATCTTAGCCCTGAAAAAATAAAGTATCCAAGTCACCCAAGGTTAAGAAACTTACCCAAGCTAACAAAGTTAGTAAACCTCACTGGTGGGATCAGAGCTCACCAATATGTAATGGGCAATTGTCTCATCAGCCTATGGCCTCTGGAACCAAACTAGGTTACAAGAATGTCAACTTCTAGAGGGGCAGGAACTTATATGGATGCTGTGTCTGCCATAGCTCACTGATTTGTACAAAATGGGAACCGTGTATTTCTGCATAAGAGGCACATGGCTTTGATAAAGACAATAGGGGTGCCTGGGTGGCTTAGTTGGTTAAGTGTCTCCTTTCGGCTCAGGTCACGATCCTGGAGTCCAGGATCCTCTGGCTACCGGCTCAGCAGGAAGTCTGCTTCTCCCACTGCCCTTCACCCCACTCATGCTCTCTCTCTCACTCTCTCTGACTCTCAAACAAATACTCTTAAATAGAAAAACAAAGACAATGAAAGAAAAGCAAGAGAAAGCTTTAACAACTCCCAAGCAAAAACCTAAAGCGTCATTTCACCTACATGCAAACGTCTATATTTTAAACTACAGAGTGAAGGAACAAATCAAATCATGTAACCCAGCAAGCATTTCCCACCTCATCCTTATTTTTCCTACTCTTTTCCATTTTTTTTCTTTTACTCTATTTAATTTCTCCTGGAAGAACGTCTTCTCAAATCTCTTAAAAGCTGCACTTGAATGAGGTCTCTTTACACAATGGGAATATTTTACTGGCAAGATATCCCTTTGTAAGGCCTCAGTGGGTTCAAATCACAAAGAAGTGTCCATCTTCATGGCTGCTTATAAAATATATATGGTTGCTCCACTTTGCAACAGTTAAATGTGTCCAGATGGTACTGTAAGGAGGCAACAATGTCACTCAGAAGCAGGTCTCTCTTCTTGCTTCCTGTTTCCTCTTCCTGGTTCATAAAGAGGAAGCTGTGGATCAGACCTTTCAGAGTTCTTAATGAGTAGAGAAAATGAGGTGAGCTCAAAAAACCACAAGTCCGCTTTTAGCAAAATCTGGACTGGATCCAACCCCAAGCACTGCACTTAAACCTTTCCTTAGCTCTCAAGCTTGGCAAGGGGAAGGCCAGAGATGCTGTCAGCTCTCACAACACAGATACATGACTAAGTACCAAAAGAGGCTTCCGGGAGTCCACCACTTCCTGAATCAATACACAAGATTTTGTGTATGTTTGTGGTGGTGTATATCTCTGAATCGAAATCCTTGGCTCTGATCTTCAATGTGAACTAGATCTATATGATTCCCAAAAGGTTACAGCCCTGCCAAGTGGCTTCTCTCTGCTCTGCCTCCACTATTTCTATCATTTTCAGGATAACTCGACAAAGATCAACCCTGGATATTTCTGCTATTCCTTTCCAGGATGCAAGGCAAGTGAGTGGCAGCAGGAAAGGAACAGCAGTGTGGGAACGAGAAAGTGTTGGAGAGGCCTGAAATTGTAATACTCGGAATGAAAAAGCGCTTCTTGGGTTAGTCTGCTTTTGGAAGCTCCATTTCTCAGGTTCCCTCGTTGCTAGTTTATTTTAACGTGGAAAACATTAGAAGTGGTCTCCTCTCTATAGAACAACAAACCACAGGGTTTAGGATTTTGTTTAATGTTAAACTTAGATAAATTCTGAAAGTCCACATTTTGTTTCACTGAAAGCTTACAATGATGTTTATTTCAGGGAGTGATATTTATAAAGTGTCCCTTTGCTTAGAAATTCTTCCCCCACAACAAATTCCATTTCCTCAAGAAGTTAA